>NC_043758.1:32973354-33304068 GCF_902148845.1 Salarias fasciatus | reverse complement strand
ACCACAAACAAATATGACACTCAGCACAGTGGGAACAAAACAGCGATATTCTAAAACTAAACTCCTTTATCTTCCATACTGCTTCATCTAATGCAGAGATGGAAACAGTTGGAGACATTCCCAGCTGACAACATGAAAAGGAAGGATAAAACATGGACAGACCACACACACACACACACACACACACACACACACACACACACACACACACACACACACACACACACATACACACGTACCTTCAGTACATGTCGTTTGCACTTAAAAAAGTGGGCATGTAATTGGTTCCTTTACCACATGAACCAGCTCACATCAGTACCAACAGCTAGCATGAAGTGCTTCTCCACTAGGGTTGCCAACTCCCAGAGACTGAAATAAGGAACTCCTCTTGCGTGCAGCTAAAAAAAACTGGGTTTTTGGGGGGTCAAAAATGCATATATAACAGCATTTTGCCACAGTTATACCTATTACAGACTATAAAAACACATTAGGCTACTGCATTACACATACAGTAGCAAGATTGTAATAACTCATGATCAGCTTGAACTGTTTGTATTTGAGGCCTACAGTGAGACAGTTGTCATTCAAGTATCATCCATCATCATAGACAACAGCTCTGAGCCACTGCACCGGACGGTAGAGCAGCTGAGCGGCTCCTTCAGTGGCCGACTGAGACGCCCTCAGTGCAGGAACGACTGATACCACAGGTCTCTCATCCCCACCGCTGTCAGACTGTACAATTCTACTGTGTAGAATATGTGCAACAATCCTGGACATTATAATATCCTGCACCCGCCCCCCTTTCAGAAATTCAGCGACACTTTATCATCCATTCACTCTGCTGTATCCATTCACTCCGCTAAAACATATTGTACATATTATATATCATACTGTATAATTACATATTGCATCGTATTTTGCATATTGTACATACTATATATTTCCTGTTATATTTTTAAGATTCAGGTTGTACATACAGTTAGATCTTAATTGTCTTTAGCTTCTATTATCAATCCTACTATGATTTGCACTGTTACTTGTTAATTATTGCGCCATGCATTACTTTTGCACCCCGCTGTGGGTTCTATGAGCCTATACACCTGTAAATTTCTCCACTGTGAGATTAATAAAGTCTTCTATTCTATATTTATTGCTAAATGTGCAAAATAACATCAAACAGCTGCTGTCTCTTCTGGATTTTAACATGTTCTTTTTTTATTTTCAATTAAAAAAGAGCAAAATCAAAACTAAAAACCTTCTGAACAGAAAAACCAACAAGGTGCAGTATCTGAACTGAAAACACACCACAGTCTGCAGCAGCAGACACAAATCAATGAACTAAACATTATATATCCAATATGGAAACGGCACAAACTTGCATGTCTATGGAAGCCATGCTGCGCTGCTTCAATGTTTTGATTTGCTTCTTCCCATGCGCTCTGTGAGAAACTGACTATTGACCAATGAACTGCCGTAGCCTCCGAGGAACGGTCTTTTTTTTTTACCAATGAGATAAGAGTGATTCTGTGTCAAGCCCTGTTTGTCAGCTCATTGGTCACAGAACGTCAGAGAGCCGTTGAACAATTTACCGTAAGTTTTCATAAAAAAGCGCATGTTCCATTGCTCACGTTTTGACTCTCACAAAAATACAGAACGTTCCTTTTCAGCTCAAAACGGAATGCACATTTTTATGTCCAAATACGTAACGATTCCGTTTTTCAAGGAACGGTTGGCAACTCTAATCTCCACTGACATGAAATAAAGGTTATTCCAATTCAAAATGCATAGTCATTTCATTTAAAGATATTATTATTCAAAAGTGAAACCACTAAAAAATTGGAAACATATCTTGAGAGTAGTGACACAACAAAATGCTGAGATGTTGGTGGCTGCTGGTCGCTGCTATTAAACATAAGTAACTGCTTCACTGGTAGCAAAACTAGCCTTGGCCTCAGCGGTTTTTATGGCACCTTTTTACCAGTTTGGTTCACTCAAGATGATATTTTTGCTCTACGTATGTTGCCCCTGAGCTAAAATGTCTTTTAACGCCATTGGTTGATATTGTCTACTCTGAGACGCTGTAACCTCACCTATTCTGAGAAGACTGCAGCTCCTAACTTTATTGAAGGTGAAGACTCCAAGAAATGAATGTCTTTTTGAGCATTTAGTTAACACATGTATCAGTCACCCCTCATTACAGCTAAGAAATACTGCAGTCACTCCATTTTTTGCTTTTTACAGCCACTCCTCAGTAAAGCACACCTGGCCCTGCAAATTCACTGAGTGGTGAAGCAAGTTGGATAAATCTTAACCCAGCAATGCAGTGAGTATAAAGCAGCAGCAGCAGCAGCAGCAGCAGCAGCGTGTGGCTTCTGCAGCAGTCCCACACATTAAAAACTGGAAAAAAAACCATGACATGAGCATAATTCATGTAGCAAAAACTCTCTATAAAAATGTTACACTGCTGGTTGACTTAAAAAAAAAAAGCCCCGATCACCATCAGTATATCTTGAAGCTGAGAAATGCAGCTGATTTAAACATCAGCTTCATCACAGAGCCAAAGCTCAGCAGTTTTTTTAGTAATTATGATGAGAAAAATGATAAAACAAGCTGTCACATAAACCTGTTGGTCTGAGAAGAAATCTCTCCAATGCACAGATGCATGAAAGTGTGGATGCAACTCTACACCAGCTGCAGCTGTTTGGAAGATCAATATGTTAGGAGGTAAATAATTGCTGGTTAGTGAATTGGGTGCGCACCCTCACAGCACAATTAAAACACATCATGTGCCAACTCCACAGATTTATAAAACACAGAGATAAATAATGCAACAACAAAAAAAAAGATCATCCATATCTCACCACGACACAAACAACAAGGCTGGAAATATTGTATGCACAGCTCTAAACAAGAGCCAGAAGTTCAGCCTGTGCAAGAAAGTAATTTGCAGTGTAAACACCAGCAGGAGATGGACACATGCTAGAGGCGAAAGCAGGAAGCAGCAGCAAATGGACACAAGCACACCTCTGAAAAAATCACAAAAACACCAGCAGGGCCCGGACAAGCACTCACTGTGTTAGTACAGGCAACAAACACTCACCTTGTTGAAGTGAGGTAAAGGCCTTCAGTATCTCTGGTAACAATTCGAAGAGGAGTGTTGAGGTGTTAAGCTGCAAACAGCTTTAACCTTCTGAGCAGAACGGCAGGGGGGCATGTCGAAGGCCTCCGATCAGGATCTCTTTTATTACCTGCATGAACTCCGTGAAAGCTAAATGATGGCACTCTGGTAAGTCATCTTGTTTTAAAGGGGGGGCATTACGTGTTTTTTAGGTCTTTAGCATCAATCTACAGCACACTCAAGCAACAGCTTTGCCTAAAGTTGGATGGTGAAAGCTGCATGTGTCAAAAAAAGAACTTCAATCAAATTTGCCTCTGCATCAGGCTGCCTCACACGGCTGGAAATGGGTCCCTGTCTCTTTAAGAATCTCCTCACCTTAGCAACACGCCCCCCTCAGAGCGTCCATCTCCATGCGCATTCTTGGAGAGTGGAGAGGGGCGGGGGAGCGCGAGCTGTGCAAGAGGAGCTGTGCAGACTAGTCAGAGCTGGGGCGGAGCTGTGCATTATGGGCGGAGCTGTGCAGCACCGAGCGTTTCAGCGCTCAAAATGGCTGCCAGGGGGAGATTCAGGGGTTGCTCAAATATGCATGAATGGTTCAGGAAACAACTCCGTGCATCTTTTTAATGGGGAAATGACATTATAGCAAAAAAGTGGATTTTGCATGATACCCTGTGGTGCCGGAGACTGGGAGTCAGAGGTGGAGTGACAGCAGCGCTTTATATTCGCTGTCAAAACCCTGCCCCTAAGTCTGAATGGTGAATTCTGTCCACCTGAACACCACAACCCCTCCTTTGAAATAAAACACACGAACTCTGCTTCTTGTGACACATGCTGGGGAAAATACTAGTAAGTGAATGCAGTTACGAGCTACGTCCCAGTAGGATGTTAGTGAAACTGTGATTAGAGTTGAATGTCTTCCTTTGGTCTTCAGGTTCTGTGTCTGTGTTGGGTTGGAGTGCCTGCTTGCCTGGCACGCCTACTTTTTTCTAGCTGGTTGCAAATACCCATTGTGCCAGTATGTTTACATTCATTGAACAGTCCCCAAAGCATTTCACACTTTATTCTGCTCATCACATGCACCCATTCGCACACCAATAGTGAGGATTAAACATGTCAGAAAATAAATATTTTAGCATATCAGGATATCTATAAGGAAACATCCACATCATGCATCTCTTTTCCTGCACATATTATTGTCTGGATGCAGTTTGGTGCTTCAGGACAACATTTGGAGGTACTTCAGTTGAGTCAGTGAGACCCACAGGACAGCAGTGACTGACTCTTTTCTCTCCCTCCAGATCTCACCATTACTGATCTGTCCCCTATTTCTCATGGATGTTGGCACATACAAGAAAAAAAAACACATTTTGACAAGCATTTCTCTGTGATTCATGATTCACTGGTCTGGGTTTTTTTCCCTTTGATTCAGAGGTTCTGGGTGTTTTTTTCCCTCTCTCTGATTCAATATTTCTGTTGGACACATCAATATAACGATGATGGTAAATTTGGTCAAACATGAGCCATTAGACCACAACACTCAGTTTAAGTGTGTTATTGCAATGCAAAGGCTCCAGCTATACTAGAAGAACCAAAACAGAAAGGCACTTGCCACAAAGTCAATGTAAACAGCATGAATACAAACATGAAGACAACACAAATGCTTGTTTTCATCTTGATTGACATATTCTTAATGTCAACTTGAAAGAATAAAACAATTCACTGGCTTTGGTGTACACAAAAACACAGTAAATACATATTTCAAAAACATAGTGCAATGCAGTAATCCGTGAAAGAAAAGTATATGTATAGCTTTATATCTATATTTAGTGGAAAAACAGTCAAGCTGTAAATGTTCTTTCGTGGTTTTGCTTTTGTATTTGTGGCGATTCGCATTCATGTTTTGGCTTATGAATGCTTGTTTTGATTTTTTATGCATTGTGGTGATCCCTCTGGGCCACCAGAGTTTGTTTCCAACCAAATAGAATGACATTAATAATTGGTTCCCTTTTAAGAAAATCACATGTTGACTCTCCTATTTAGAATCTTCTTAAAGCATATTGTGATAAAATTCTGAAGGGTGAAGACCTTTTCTTGTGGTGGAAGTGATGGGCACACTCTTCCTTGTAGGAAGTAATCATATATATTCCATCTGGAAGCCTTTTCAGCATCTTTTTTAAGCAGCCAGGTTTTTCATGTTCTCGAGGTGACCTTTTTCAGCATGGAGTGTTCCCATTACATTGCTGTTTCCTGTCCTATTTCTCTGCCTCCATGTACTGCAGCTATTAGAAGAAAATGGTGTGTTGCAACCTGTAAGAGCTACAATTAGTCAGGTTCATTAGTATTTAAAAGAAAGGGTTTTGAATGGTACCAGTGTTGCCTTGTCAGCTGCCTTTTTGAGTCAAAGAGTGAATCCAAATTGCACAATTAGTGGATTAAATCATTCAAATTTCACCACAGAAATGGGTGGTTTTACTGCCGGGAGAAATTATTAGCAAAATTTTCAGGTCACAGAGAGGAGCACAAATACTTCTGCAGCTCGATTTTATTGAATGAAAACCAACAAAGTGAGAAATGTCACCATGCACATATTTAACCGCATAATGTTCAACATTCAAAAGAAAATCCTTAAAAACATTGTGAGGTCATGAAACATTCATGCTCCTCCTGTGTGTGTGTGTGTGTGTGTGTGTGTGTGTGTGTGTGTGTGTGTGTGTGTGTGTGTGTGTGTGTGTGTGTGTGTGTGTGTGACATGAGCAGAATAATAAATGAGAGCGCACACACGTGTTCTTATGTCCTTTGTTGGATGTGTTCATGTTTATTGTAGTGGATTTGCAGAAAAGGGGGGAAATACTGTATTCAGAGAAAACTAAAAACCTCAAGGGAACTATGTATGAATGACTGCTGCTGTCATGTATGGGGCGAGATGTGACCCCCCTCCTGGCAGTGCTTTACCTTGCAATGCTTCCAGCCCCCAGCTCCAGCTGTGTGCACTCTGGGTCCGTCTGCACGCTGTCTCCTCAGGCTGCTGCCATCATTAACAGGCAGGGTAAGAGGCAGCCTCAGCCACATGAACTCCACGTGAACAGTAGCCTCCAATTCCAGGTACGGTGTTCTTGAAATGTCATAAAAATTGTCCCTCGGCGTAACGGCGTGTTAAATTAAGTGGGCCGTCTAAAACTCATCCTCTAACGAAGTATGCTAACCCTTAGTGCGAGAGCATCCAGTTGAAGTATTGTGTTGTTTTGCTTGCAGGCCATCATGCAGGAGAAGAAGAGAGTCAGTAACGGGAAAAAAGATACACTTGACAAGCATATCAGTGAGGGGAAAAAGTCTGCAGTGGCAGCGGATGGCGTTCTCTGATACATTACATTATCTTCTTTTAGGATGGAAAAGATTAAATGCTTTTCCCTTGACGCTACCGACAAAAAAGAACTCTGTCCAGACTGTATTTGTCTGGGTGATGTGTCCACAGACAGCCGTGTCAAAATGAGCCATTGTGTGTCCATTTTTTTTTTCCAAGGCTTTAAAAATGCATTCATCCGGGTGTACCTTCGAGATGATTCGGTGCCGCTGACTTTCAGTGAAACCCACACTGGCATTAAGGTTTGGACTTCCAGTGAAATCCATCAGCATTGGATTAAAAAATAAAAAAACTTGAAATAACGCATTCTCTTGTGTTGCTGAGTTTATAAAAAAATGCATTAAGTGAGATTTTCCTGTCTAATCCATGGAATTGCTATAATGTAGCTGTGAGGGTGTGTCATGTTTGGCAGGGATGTTGATCAAAACCAATGACTCAACCATTACTTTGCCAAGTACTGATATTTACTGGCTTCATGGGTTTCCCATCCATCTCTTTCCATTTACAACTGCATAAAGACAAGGGCTGGTGCTGAAAGCAGATGCATGCCAGGAATCAAATCACAACAGAACGCCTGAGATAATGGCGCACCTCTGCTTTATTTTTATTTTTTGAACTTACTTCACTCTTGCTGAGATATAGAATTGTGTTCATCACCAAGCCCACTGCACCATAAATTAGATATTTGTGTATAAAAGTAACCTTTATTTTAGTAACAAATCAAGTAAGTCAACTGTTTTTTGATAAAGTTTTCAAATATTGATTCTCAGTAACTTCAACAACATTAATTGATAGATCAATGCTTGCTGTTACTAGTAGTGAAAGTGTGCGATATGCACTTATAAAGTGAAGAAAATGCACATTTAAGAACCGTGCGGCATCTGGCAGATGTTCAGCTTTTGCCCTCTGTTGTTGTTTTTCTTCTATTGTCCAGCGTTTCCCTCCATCTGCTAATAAGTCAAAAAGACAACTTCTCAACAGTTTCTGGCTGAGTGGAGTTCACTGGGAGCAAATCAGCAGATGTAGGAATCGAATAGGGGGTGAACTCACAGTGGGAGGGGGGCACCGGAGAAACCTACGATCTACACCAAGTGGCACTCACGGCCCCTGTGAGGCAGGCGGAGAATCCCTACGCTTTCTGCACCGCAACATTAAACTCTGGATCGTGAAGTCTGGGAGTCGGTCATACTGTGACACACAAAACCACATATACGTTCACACAAAGGGGACATTTAGACATTTTAATTTGTTGACAGCAAAGTTTTGAAAACGATGTCTGTTTATACAGCAATGCCAGAGGCACTGAAAACAAAGTAGTTGGCCACTAGTGGGTGCTGTTGGTTGTTTATGTAATATGCACCCATATGCTGAAGACATCAACAATCAAGAGCATATACATACATTTTAAAGGACAGACGACAAAGCTGAATTGCTTCCCGGGTGACTCTGAAAATATGGACTGGGAGTCATGACACTCTGGAGGAAGCCATTGTTGTTATTGTCCATGTGCACAAGAATCTTTTACTAAATCCATGATGCAATTGTGCATTAGTAGCATTTTGTGACATCTACAAAGAGCATTTCCAGAAATCAGCATCTTTCGCTGTTTACTCAACAACGGAGTCGAAGCTCTGCCAAAAGTTTCCACCTTGGGAGCTGTTGTGTAAACAAACACCCCAAATTCTACAGAACTTTTACGTATTTACTGGAAAATGTTGCTTTGTAAATGGATGTTTACAGTCAAGGAAACTTTACCCAGAAACAAAATCCACAGGTAGAACATGCAAACTTCACATAGAAAGGCCCAAAGGCTCCTATCAAAGACATTTTCATGATAATATTATTTCAACCTTAAACTCATCTTATTGGCTTTTATTTTTCCGCTCTTCTTCTATTACCGCTTCTTTCATTATACGAGAGGGTACCTAAAAGAAACCGGAATTTGGGCAGAAAATTATAATAATAATGAGTTTCGACTTCTGGCTGTCAGATGTGCTACAGGTATGCCTCATGCATATCTGTGAGAAATCTGAGCTCCCAGAGTGACACTGACATCTGTCAGGCGCTATTTATAGTAACAGAGTGCCACTGCGGTCTGCGATTTTTCCAAAATGGCGACAGTGAGCGGAAGGCTAGAGCAGCGTGCAAACATCAAATTTTGCTTTTTGCTGGGAAAAACAGCAGCTGAAACACTCACCTTGTTGCAGCAAGCCTACAAGGACGATGCTCAGGGGAAGACTCAGATCTATGAGTGGTTCGGCCGGTTAAAGAAAGGCCAGATTTCCATTGAGGATCAGCCGAAGCCAGGACGACCCTCCACCTCCCGCACAGCCGCAATTGTCAGGGAAATTGAAGCGGCTGTGATGGAAGATCGACGCAGGAGCGTTGAAGAGGTGGCTGATCTGACGGGGGTCTCCTGGAGTTCCTGCCAGAGGATTATAAACCAGGATTTGGGGCTGCGTCGTGTCTCTGCCAAAATGGTGCCGCGCCTGCTCACACCGGAGCAGAAGGAGACTGGCGTGGACGTGTGCCGGCAGATCAAACAGCAGCTGGGGTACGACACCGGGCTGTTGTCGAAGGTCATCACCGAGGAAGAGACGTGGTGCTACGGGTATGATCCAGAGACCAAACAGCAGTCCAGCCAGTGGAAACACCATGGATCCCCTCGGCCGAAGAAAGCGCGTCAGGTCCGCTCAGCCGTGGAAACAATGCTGATCTGCTTCTTCGATGTGCAGGGCGTTGTCCACAGCGAGTTCGTCCCTCCGGGTCAGACTGTAAATCAGGATTTCTACATCGAAGTCCTAAGACGCCTCCGTGAGGATGTGAGGAGGAAGCGGCCCGCGTTGTGGGCGAGTGGAGACTAGTGGATCCACCACGACAGTAAGCCCGCGCACAAAGCTCTGCGCGTCACGCAGTTCTTGGCAAAAAATGGGATGAATCTCCTCCCCCATCCGCCTTATTCGCCGGATCTCGCCCCCTGCGACTTTTTCTTGTTCCCCAAATTGAAAAAGGGGCTGAAGGGACAGCGGTTTGCAGACGTGGAGGAGGTGCAAGCAAAATCGCAGGAGGTCCTGAAGGCGATCATTACGCACGACTTTGCTGACGCATTCGTCAAGTGGATGACACGGCTGGAGCACTGTATTAATGCGGATGGAGCTTATTTTGAAGGCGACGGTGAAGTTTTATTTTGAAATGTCAGAAATAAAAAGTTACAATCAAATTCCGGTTTCTTTTGGGTACGCCCTTGTATTCTAACGTCACTCGAACAATGCTTTTTTAATCACACCATCGGATCAGCATATTTATTCATCTGCTTTTTTTCCTGATGTTTTTATTCACTTTGAGATGCCCTTCATTGTCTGAAAGGTGCTACTTAAAAAAGATTGATTCATATTGGATGTCGGGCACCGTCTTGGCCTTTTGGACCTGACTGTAGATGGTGGATTAGAGATCCACGACTCTCTCTCCTCCAGCACTCTCATCCCTGTCTTTCCTTCCCTCTCTTAAAATATATATTGAAGTGCAGGACAGCGGGAGCCATGTCGAAGACTTTTGATAGAGACTTTCATAAAAGATGACATGAGTGTGAGAGTAGGTCCTTTTCATCGAGTACAAGTACCACTGATTCGATAGCGATTTATTTTCACTTATTATAGTTCATTCTGTTTTCCAGCACGGCTTTTAGTTGCTTCATTTCTATGCTTAAAAGCCCGTATGCAACTCTTTTTTTCTTTGCACTTTCACTTAACTAAAATGATTTTACCCTGAGGACAATGAAGTGTATCAATTTCAGCCATAATACAACACAATGAGCAGTGCATCCTATTTATTGATAAAAAGAAGAATAATGGACAGAGATGGACAGTTAATGGACAAGTCTGATGCCCAATATTTCAGGGTTCATGTTTTTTGCCACCAACAATAATGAAAAACATTTTTATTAATGCATTAAAAAGAAGCATTGCGGATTGTTCACACAAAATGTATTTTTGGGCAACTCAACAATAATACATTATTTAGCTGGGATTATATTTTTTGACAGTAAAATAATCTATATTAAGAAAGGAAATATAAAATGTATTTTGGTATTTTTAGACAGGCTCACAGCTTGACTGATAGGAAATGGAAATGCAGCTTCTTCACAATACTGGTGAAACTGTCGATCCACTGCTTTATTCCAAACTGAAATATCTTGACTGATAAATGTTAAATTTTATAGTGACATTCCAGATGATCAATCCAGATGGATGATCAGGTTTTGCAATTCTGAGAATAGCATTAGCTTCATCAGGTTCGCAATCATTGAAAAACTCAACAAATATTTCTCAGATTTCCTCTAATAAAAGTTCAACAGCTCGGATCAAATTGTTTTCCTTCCTTTTTCTTGATTTCATCATGTTAAACCAGAGATGTCAGATTCATTTTAGCTCAGCTATAAATAGCCAGTTTCATCTTGAGTGGCCTGTACTACAGTAAAATAGTGCCTTAAGAACATTTACATTTAAATTTGAATATTTTTTGCTATTGTTGTTGAAAAAGTGTTTTCAAAATGCTTCACAATTGATTATGATCTCAACACAAAGCCAATTTTTATGATACTGACAGTAGAATCCATTTACAGTTATTTTTAGTGTTCTCAATATATATCACTAAGGATGACGTTTTCATACAGCTCTCTAAAAAAACAATTTTACAAAGACCATGAAACACATCAAAAGCTCTCGAAAAATTAGGTTCAAAACTAAAATAAAAGCACTTACTGATAATAAACTACCCATTGTAAAACAATCAATATAAAAGTGAAAGAGAGTCAGATAAAAATCTGTGTGTACCTACATTCTCATACATTTGGAGTAAACTAGAGTGAAAGTTTGAAAAGAGCAGAGAGAAAAAAGAAAAAATCTTCTCACCCACAGTTGTGCAGTTAAACGGTTCTTGGGTAAAAAGACTGGAAGCAGAAAGAGAAACTCAGAGCGAGTCTCCCCTTTCCGACCTCCTCGAGGGATACACACTTGATTTGATTAATATTCTGGTGCAAACCGCTCCGTATTGTAGTCAGTCCAATTTAAAGTAGTTGTAAAAAGAGTAGCCAGCCCACAGGAGCTCAGTGTGGTCTCTGGTACTGCATGCAGCCTCACACTATGTCCATATGGCCCACGTTTTGCTCTGATGAGGAACAGACAGTTTGCCAATCCGAATCCCTTGTTACTACCTACAGCAGTGCCTTTCGGCAACTTGGTCCTCACCGGCTGTCAGCACGATGGAAATATATAAAGATCCAAATGAAGTTTAATGTAAGCATTGGGTTTGAAATGTCAAAAAACTATTGTTTTCATTTGACGTCTGTGTCGTTTTCAGCATCCTGGTAAGCTTTCCAATCTCTTACATTCCAATTATGCTTGGAAAATAACTTGTTCTAGTAACTGTCAGTAACCTCAGTCATTCTGAGCTGCCACGATGCTTTCAGCCATTTCCATCACTTTCACCTACAAGTGTTTCACTCTGAGTGCTAAACCCAACTTTGTAGGAGCTGATGATTTAATAATAATAAAAAGAAAAAAAAACAGAAAAATGCTGAATGTCTCCATTCTGATGCCCTGAAATATCTCATGACCGGCTTTGTTTTTGCAGAATGGACTTTGGGCGATTTTGTATATTGCCGGGAGGAGACGCTGTCAGAGGCTCAACTCAGGGATAATGAGAGAGGTGACGGCACAGGAGGAGGGCGGACTGTCAGCACATAACGGGGCTGTCATAGTTTTCACTGTGGGGAAGAGTGAAAACATTTCAGGCAAAGTAAGAAATAACCCAATAACTAACATGTTAAGTAGCAAAGGGAAAGGGCATCAGAGTTTTAATCCCATACAAAAAAGCTCTGACAGAATAAATGAAATCTTAATTCATTTTAGTATTAGTAATGTATACATTTATTGATCTCATAAAGTGGACAGGTGGCAACATCAATGCTGCACTATTTTTATGCACACTAATTATATACTGGCAGTATTATGTGTGTTTGGGATATAGTTATTATAACCATCTGGTTCCGACCCCTCCCCCTTGGAATAGTGCTCCCATCTTAAAAAATATCATTCAAGGACACTTTGTAATTGTAAACTGAAAACTCATGTGGTAATAACTTTAACAAAAAGGAGGAGTATATCACACAGATGTCTGGTTGCCTCATTGTGTGAAGGAGACAAATGAGGTGCCAATGTAAATAATGTGAATTTCATAAGCCTCTTCTCCTCTTGGCTGTTTTTTCTGCTCTACTCAGCGACACCATTGACTCTGTTTGTAGAATGATTGAAGGAAAGTCATTGATTAGAATCATGGAGTGAAGCCTAAAACTTTCACCTGCCATGTAGTTTCAATCTGAGGAACACAAGATCCTTGTTAGTATTTCCCTTAAAGCTCGTGTCCGGAGTTTCCGTTCGTTTCAAATGTATATATCATTTTTCAACAGAGCTTAAATGTGTCAGTCTGGTTCGATACTACAATATAATATTAGCATAAAGCAATATAAAAATTTATTTATGAGCCCCGCCTTCGTCTCATAGACCCCCGTGTTATCCGAAAAAGCGCCGGTCAGCTTCAGCCAATAGATTTCGAGCTTCCGCATTGTCGTGATGTCAATCAAAGTTTGCACGTAGCCAGAGAGCACGGCCGCTCGCCCAGGCAGAGGTAAGTTAGCTACGCAGCCACCCCGCTTACCTCGGATATATCCATGGTCTGCTGAACATCCACCGTAAACAGCTAAACATGTAGGATGCTGGAGGAGTCAGAGGCTTTCATTTTCACCCGACGGATAATAGCGTGCACAATTAAAGGGGTGTGGCTTGGTCGCTCATGAAAGCACAGGGAGGGGGAACCTGAGACGTTGGATTAAAAAAAAAAAAAAAACTCTCTCTTTCAAAACTCCGGACACGAGCTTTAAGTCAACTGTCAGCTACTGGGCAGCATAAAGTCAGTAGTTTGTGTTATTTAATCTGACTTGCTATAAAGTACAATTCCAAAAAGATAATGATGATTCTATAAAAACGCCATTGTTACACCATCGTGCCATTTAGTGTTGCTTGAAACATCTGGAGAAGAGGAGCCAGCACTGAGGGGGCGTGGCCTCAAAGGCGCTCATACATCGTCTCTTCGGTGAAGCCAAGATTGAAGATCTTTCCTAGCAAGTCCAGCTGGCAGCCGCAGAAAAGTTCAAGGTGCAGGGAGAGGCTGTATCAAACGTCCAGGAAAACACACAGACACCAGCAGTACAGGAGGAGAGCGAAGAGGAAGAGGTTGATGAAGCCAGAGTTGAGATTAGGGCCTTTGAGTTCTTGCAGCTTCTCCTGGAGTATGAAATGTCAGCTGGCACCAGAACTTTCTTCGGCTGCTGGATGACGCCATCCAGCGGAACTTTCTTCTTGTTGTTGTGGAGTATGTAGGGGTCTTGAGAGTGAATGATTGGTGCCATTGAATGGCCTCATAATCTACCCTGGAGGTCGCTATATATGGAGCTGACCACAGAGAGAATGAATAAGGTAAATGTAAAGTGCATTAATGTTGTTAATGTCAGTGCATTATTGTTATTATGTTCAAACTGCTAAGCAAGTCTTCTGGATAATTATCTCCCTACACTTTGGCAGGCGCACGCTTTTGTGTGCAACAACTCAAACACCGGTCTCACCTGGAGCTGTGTCGCATGGAAGTTAACTTTGAGAAAAATGAATCCCGCAAACTTCTGAAAAAAAAAGACTTCTCAAGATGTGGAAATTGGAAGATACTCGATATTTGGACCGATGCAAACCTTCTACTGGACCATATCTCATTGGACAGAATGTCTGCTTGTAGGAAAAAAATACTCAAAATTCTTGATTTTAAAATTAATTTAAAACAGCCTCTATAATTCCCTCCTGCCAGACACAAGTCCTGGAGGAGTCTGGAAATCTCCAGAAAGTCATTTCTTGATCCCGGGCTCCCTGATAGGATTGGGGGCCCGGCGGTGTCTCTCTGGTCCTGGAGGTTGCTGGTTCCTCCATCCTACACTGCCACTAAGCAGGAGCAGCAGTGCAGGTGGGTGGTGGTGCATTTACTGCATCTGTACAGATCAAGATAAAATCATTTTCAATGCCTTGCCCGTTAATTAAAGAGCTTCGCCTTCAGCGTGAGACTGGATCTAGAGACGGATATATAAAACACAAGACGTCTTAATTCCTGATGATTTGTTGGTCAAAGCAGGAGAAAAAAAAAATCATATACAAATTTAAATATATTAGAAATTATTTGTATAATTATGTAAAAATAAAATCCATATTATTTATCGAGTGGAATGTGCACAAAACCACAAATGAATTTTTGATTTGGGAGAATTTCTTTTAAACATATTACAAACACAATAAGTGAGTATAAATTAATATTGGTGGAGCAGTGCATATCCGTCAGCTATTTTAACAAGTCTGGATCCTTGCATACCCTGAAAAATGATTTCGGCAATAGATACTTATAGTTTTTTTTGTTTTGTTTTGTTTTCTTTTGTTTTGTTTTGCTTTGTTTTGTTTTGTGGGGGGTATTACTTGCTAAATAGAGGAAAATTGAAATATTTAATAATAAGATTACAATAGTGAAACTGACGGAGCTCTTATCAAATTTCTGATCCGTTTACCATCGAACAACCTGCTTTACCTGGAGCCATGAAAAAAAAAAAACTTTTGCAGCTTTTGCAGAACTAAAATGGGCTTATTTCTATTTATTTTATGCGCAGACAGGAGATTAATTGATCACCAATACGTGAATGAGGACGGGTGAAGTGGTGAATTCTGTTGAACCAAGAGACCGGACTCGTCGATTCTTCATCTGCTCATGGAAGGCAAGCTTCAATAATTAATCCTTCATCAATTCTTCTATAAAAACGCCATTGTTACACCATCGTGCCATTTAGTGTTGCTTGAAACATCTGGAGAAGAGGAGCCAGCACTGAGGGGGCGTGGCCTCAGAGGGGTTCATACATGGTCTCTTCGGTGAAGCCAAGATTGAAGATCTTTCCTAGCAAGGCCAGCTGGCAGCCGCAGAAAAGTCCAAGGTGCAGGGAGAGGCTGTATCAAACATCCAGGACAACACACAGACACCAGCAGTACAGGAGGAGAGCGAAGAGGAAGAGGTTGATGAAGCCGGAGTTGAGATTGGGGCCTTTGAGTTCTTGCAGCTTCTCCTGGAGTATGAAATGTCAGCTGGCAGCAGAACTTTCTTCGGCTGCTGGATGACGCCATCCAGCGGAACTTTCTTCTTGTTCTTGTGGAGTATGTATGGGGTCTTGAGAGTGAATGATTGGTGCCATTGAATGGCCTCATAATCTACCCTGGAGGTCGCTATGTATGGAGCTGACCACAGAGAGAATGAATAAGGTAAATGTAAAGTGCATTATTGTTGTTAATGTCAGTGCATTATTGTTATTATGTTCAAACTGCTAAGCAAGTCTTCTGGATAATTATCTCCCTACACTTTGGCAGGCGCACGCTTTTGTGTGCAACAACTCAAACACCGGTCTCACCTGGAGCTGTGTCGCATGGAAGTTAACTTTGAGAAAAATGAATCCCGCAAACTTCTGAAAAAAAAAGACTCCTCAAGATGTGGAAATTGGAAGATACTCGATATTTGGACCGATGCAAACCTTCTACTGGACCATATCTCATTGGACAGAATGTCTGCTTGTAGGAAAAAAATACTCAAAATTCTTGATTTTAAAATTAATTTAAAACAGCCTCTATAATTCCCTCCTGCCAGACACAAGTCCTGGAGGAGTCTGGAAATCTCCAGAAAGTCATTTCTTGATCCGGGGCTCCCTGATAGGATTGGGGGCCCGGCAGTGTCTCTCTGGTCCTGGAGGTTGCTGGTTCCTCCATCCTACACTGCCACTAAGCAGGAGCAGCAGTGCAGGTGGGTGGTGGTGCATTTGCTGCATCTGTACGGATCAAGATAAAATCATTTGCAATGCCTTGCCCGTTAATTAAAGAGCTTCGCCTTCAGCGTGAGACTGGATCTACAGCCGGATATATAAAACACAAGACGTCTTAATTCCTGATGATTTGTTGGTCAAAGCAGGAGAAAAAAAAAATCATATAGAAATTTAAATATATTAGAAATTATTTTAATAATTCTGTAAAACTAAAAACCATATTATTTATCAAGTGGAATGTGCACAAAACCACAAATGAATTTATGATTTGGGAAAATTTCTTTTAAACATATTACAAACACAATAAGTGAGTATAAATTAATATTGGTGGAGCAGTGCATATCCGTCAGCTATTTTAACAAGTCTGGATCCTTGCATACCCTGAAAAATGATTTCGACAATAGATACTTATAGTTTTTTTTGTTTTGTTTTGTTTTGTGTTTTTATGTTTTGTATTACTAAATTACTAAATAGAGGAAAATTGAAATATTTAATATAAGATTACAATAGTGAAACTGACGGAGCTCTTATCAAATTTCTGATCTGTTTACCATCGAATAACCTGCTTTACCTGGAGCCATGAAAAAAAAAAAACTTTTGCAGCTTTTGCAGAACTAAAATGGGCTTATTTCTATTTATTTTATGCGCAGACAGGAGATTAATTGATCACCAATACGTGAATGAGGACGGGTGAAGTGGTGAATTCTGTTGAACCAAGAGACCGGACTTGTCTATCATTCATCTGCTCATGGAAGGCAAGCCTCAATAACTAATCCATCAATTCTTCTATAAAAACGCCATTGTTACACTATCAAGCCATTTAGTGTTTCTTGAAACATCTGGAGAAGAGGAGCCAGCACTGAGGGGGCGTGGCCTCAGAGGGGTTCATACATGGTCTAAGGTGAAGCCAAGATTGAAGATCTTTCCTAGCAAGGCCAGCCGGCAGCCGCAGAATAGTCCAAGGTGCAGGGAGAGGCTGTATCAAACATCCAGGAAAACACACAGACACCAGCAGTACAGGAGGAGAGCGAAGAGGAAGAGGTTGATGAAGCCGGAGTTGAGATTGGGGCCTTTGAGTTCTTGCAGCTTCTCCTGGAGTATGAAATGTCGGCTGGCAGCAGAACTTTCTTCAGCTGCTGGATGACCTCATCCAGCGTAACTTTCTTCTTGTTGTTGTGGAGTATGTAGGGGTCTTGAGAGTGAATGATTGGTGCCATTTAATGGCCTCATAATCTACCCTGGGGGTCGCTATATATGGAGCTGACCACAGAGAGAATGAATAAGGCAAATGTAAAGTGCATTATTGTTGTTAATGTCAGTGCATGATTGTTATTATGTTCAAACTGCTAAGCAAGTCTTCTGGATAATTATCTCCCTACACTTTGGCAGGCACACGCTTTTGTGTGCAACAACTTAAACACCGGTCTAACCTGGAGCTGTGTTGCTAAGTGATTTTGTGACGCTCATTAAATGTCGGTCACATTTTATGAAGTTTTGTTTATTTTGAGTATATTATTTCTGTAGATTTGTGAATATAATCCAAAGTGATTAATTATTGCTTATCCTAAGAGCAAAGAAAATTATTTTCTTCTGAGACACTTATTCAGTGCCACCAGTAGGAGGCAGTGGCGCCTTGCTTCTCTGTGCAAACGGAAGTATCAACTTCCTCATTCTGCTGAGGAAGCCAGACTGCACCAGAAGCATCGGTCGTCCGTTTCATCTTTTCTTCCTGTTTTACAGGTTAGTGGACTGTGAATATATTCATAGAAGTTACTCAAACTGGTGATTAAATGTTTGGAGAAGATGATCATTTGAGTTTGTTCATGTTTTGAGTAGATTTGACCGTGGTTTTTTGAATGAATGGGAAACGTGTTTCCTCCGTGTGTCACATGTGGCATAAGATGGCACAGCAGTGGTGTAGTTTTTTCCTTTGTGACCAAAACTCTGTATTAATTCATGGCTCCTGCACATTTTGTTTGAGGTTAAATATCATTCTTATGGATTTGTATGTTGTTGATTGTGTAAATAAGTTATGAGTTACAGTAATATCTTCATGTGATTGTTTGAAAATGGTGAAAATGGATCAACTTTGTCTTCAGCGCATACATTAATCCCATAATTTAAGAGTAATACACTCGTGTCTGCAATTTCAACTTAAAGAAAGGTTAAATAAGTTACATTTCATTGATTTAGAT
Source organism: Salarias fasciatus (assembly GCF_902148845.1). Lineage (NCBI taxonomy): Eukaryota > Metazoa > Chordata > Actinopteri > Blenniiformes > Blenniidae > Salarias > Salarias fasciatus. Next base: position 33,285,451 of record NC_043758.1, on the reverse strand, counting down.
TTGATCTGAGTGATAAACAGTTGATTTGACTGAAAGGGAACGTTTTAATGCAGTACTATACTGATGTAAGATCATATTTTGTGGTAAAATGATATTTTGTTGTTTCATTGAGGAAAATAGGATTGAATTGTTACTGTCTGTGATCAGTTGTGATTTTGTTTCTAATATGTTTAAGAAAATAGGGGAAAAGAAAGAACATACTATGGGAATTGTGAATAAATTCTGCTGAGGAAGCCAGACTGCACCAGAAGCATCGGTCGTCCGTTTCATCTTTTCTTCCTGTTTTACAGGACTTCTTATCTGTTTATGGGTACTCAACCTGAGACCTGTTACAATTTCATGAAAGTTAACTTTGAGAAAAATGAATCCCACAAACTTCTGGGAAAAAAAAGACTCTCAAGATGTGGAAATCCGAAGATACTCAATATTTAGACCGATGCAAACCTTGTACTGGACCATATCTCATTGGACAGAATGTCTGCTTGTAGGAAAAAAATACTCACAATTTAAGTCCACTACTTTAAAACACCATGGAGTTGTGGCGGGGGTGGCTGGTTCCCCCTCCAGGTCGGGGAGGGCTCCGAGCCTGGAGGGGCCAGGACCTGTGGGTACTGCCTGGCTTTGGCAGCTTGTAGCAAATTTGGTTATTTGTACTTGTGAAACTCCACATGCAGAAATATTCTGGAGACTTCTTAGCGGTTGGAAGGAGTGTGTGGCAACACATACCTGTCATTTATCTATTAGGTATGGAATTTTGTACTTTAAAAAAGTAGTATCAGTGCATCCCAAACTATAACTCTAACAATGATGTCCCCTTTCATCAGAGGCTGATTGGCTTTGGAAAAACAGCATGAAACAGACTGGAAATTGTTGTGACGTCAGAACTGAAAAACAGTCAATGCGACAGCGTTGGGATGTGAACGTGACAATGGAAATTGCTTTGACAGAAATATGCTCATATGTGAATGGACAAATCTCCCCCAGTTAACAGAAGCTGTTTGAATGACAGAATGCAATTAACAAAATTGCAAATTGCTTTCCTCCTTCTCTGCATTAACATTAAAGGAATTTCAATTATAAAACAAAATCATAACCATTAAAGAGCATACAAAGCAGGAGAGACATAATCATAACTTCACCCAGTGCTGAAAATACTCAGCTACATTTGCATTTATAGTTAGAGTTTTGACTTATTTTTCAATTTTTTTCACTGACCATCACATAAAAAAAAGAGAAAAAAAAAGATAATGAAATCACATTCTTAAGATCGATAAGATCTTAAGTCGATAGAAAGAAGAGCATGTTTTGATGTTCTTTTTTGCTGCTGAAAGACATCAAGGTTTCAGTCCTGGTTCCTAGTTGCAGGTGTTAAACATTAAAAAAAAATTAAAGCCGCAAGCGGCATTGGTCGGGACCGAGCCTCCGCGCCAGCCCACGACTGAGACGTCCATACACTAACATGGGAGTTGTTAGCATCTGTCATCCACGAAAATGGAGTTGTTAGCATGCCCAGTCCACTAACATGTAGCTGTTAGCATCTGTAATCCACTAACATGGAGTTGTTAGCATCTCCCATCCACTAACATGGAGTTGTTAGCATCTTCCATCCGCTAACATGGAGTAGTTAGCATCTCCCATCCACTAACATTGAGTAGTTAGCATCTCCCATCCACTAACATGGAATTGTTAGCATCTTCCATCCGCTAACATGGAGTAGTTAGCATCTCCCATCCACTAACAATGAGTTGTTAGCATCTCCCATCCACTAACATGGAGTAGTTAGCATGTCCCATCCACTAACATGGAGTAGTTAGCATGTCCCATCCACTAACATTGAGTAGTTAGCGTCTGCCATCCACTAACATGGAGTTGTTAGCATCTCCCATCCACTAACATGGAGTAGTTAGCATCTCCCATCCACTAACATGGAGCTGTTAGCATCTCCCATCCACTAACATGGAGTAGTTAGCATCTCCCATCCACTAACATGGAGTAGTTAGCATGTCCCATCCACTAACATGGAGTACCTAGCATCTCCCATCCACTAACATGGAGTAGTTAGCATCCCCCATCCACTGACATGGAGTTGCTAGCATCTCCCATCCACTAACATGGAGTAGTTAGCATCTCCCATCCACTAACATGGAGTAGTTAGCATCCCCCATCCACTAACATGGAGTAGCTAGCATCTCCCATCCACTAACATGGAGTAGTTAGCATCTCCCATCCACTAACATGGAGTAGTTAGCATCTCCCATCCACTAACATGGAGTAGTTAGCATCTCCCATCCACTAACATGGAGTAGTTAGCATCTCCCATCCACTAACATGGAGTAGCTAGCATCTCCCATCCACTAACATGGAGCTGTTATCATCTCCCATCCACTAACATGGAGTAGCTAGCATCTTCCATCCACTAACATGGAGTCGTTAGCATGTCCCATCCACTAACATGGAGTAGTTAGCATCTCCCATCCACTAACATGGAGTATTTAGCATCTCCCATCCACTAACATGGAGCTGTTAGCATTTCCCTTCCACTAACATGGAGTAGTTAGCATATCCCATCCACTAACATGGAGTCGTTAGCATGTCCCATCCACTAACATGGAGTTGTTAGCATCTTCCATCCACTAACATGGAGTAGTTAGCATCTGCCATCCACTAACATGGAGTAGTTAGCATCTCCCATCCATTAACAAGGAGTAGTTAGCTGTAGCCATCTGCTTTTGAGAGTCACTGAATGAAGGCACTGAGTGTCACAGTTTGATTGACAGCTGCTGTCAGCTGTGTAACTGCACCGCATGGCCATATATGGTCATTTCAGTTAGAGTGGAGAGAGGAGAAAATAAAAGTGTTTTTTGGGGAAACAACTGGTCCTTGTTCCTTTTCTGTTTGGCATAACTGAACAAAAAATATCACGTTTGATAGGAAAATTTGTTGTCTTTCAGTTGGTGAGGCTTTCAGAGCAGTCAGACTTTTACTTTGGACACCAATGGCCTCAGCTTGGGAGAAGCGCGAGATTTTTCCCCATCCGGCTCCATTATAACTGAGAGGGAAAAAAATGCAGAGCGCACACCAACTTATACCTGTGAAAACATACATACATCATGAAATTTTCCCCACTTATGTTGCATCATCTTGTTCAGGAGAATCTTTTGAGACTTTACGTGTGCTCGGTTTGTTGATAGGAGTCACGGGTTAGCCGCAGTCGCCACTTGTTCGAGGTGCTGAAAAAAGGCGACTTTTTTCCTTTTTTCCCCATTATAACAAATGAGGGCCGGAGCAAGGCAGGATTTCAGACTTTCAACTTTGTACGCTAATAAAATCCACACCGTTAGACTTTTGACAAAGTTGTTCACAACTTTTGTAGAGAAATTTGTCCTCTTTCACGTCGCGTGACTCTTATGTCTGCACGACAAACGGTCTCGGAGGAGATAATTTTTTCGTGAGGAGTGATTTTTATCAAAATTTTACTTTGAAAGGGAAATGGCAGACTTCCTGTTGGATTTAGGTCAGGGGTTTCAGCGCGTGAAATGTAGACCTTGATGAGACGAACGCGTCAACGTTGGTTTGATCTCTCTGCGACATTCCTGCGGACTGTAGTGACAATTTTACTGTTTCTAGGTGGCGCTAGAGAGCAGCTGGGGTTAATTTTTCCATTTTATAAAATTTTTCGCCGGTCATGATGTGCGTGCCAAATTTGGTGAGTTTTCGTGCATGTTTAGTGGGTCAAATTTGCGTTTCTTTGGGCGTTAGTATAATAATAATATAGAACGACGACAATAAACGAACGAATAACAATAGAGACCTTGCCCTACGGGCAAGGTGGCCTGCGGCCACCTTGCCCTCCGGGGCTCGGTCCCTAAAAAGCTACCAACATGATAAACATGGCTAGGAGACAGACAGACGGGTGTTTTCAGATGTTTCTTTCGTTTACGTGGAAGAAGGTTTTTGTCATGTGTGCCACCATGCTTTCAAAAGATCATAATCAGAGTGAGACAAGGATTTGTATGTCATCTGCATAACAATGGATGCTCACTATTGTTTGATTCTGAAGTTAGGAAGATATCCTAGGGGTAAAAGAAGCATGTATAAAACAAAAGGTGGCCTTGGGAACACCGGAGGTCAGACGGAGAGATCGCAGAGGACTGCTGAAAATGTTCTGTTTGATATGTGAGATCTTAACAAGTGTGGAGCGGCATCCCTGATGTCAGTTAACGGTCCAAGGCAAACCAAGCAGATTGAATAAGAATGAGGAGGTTTCAAACTCAGCCACATCTGCCGTTATTTGTCAGAGATTGTATGTTTCTTCAATGGAGAATTCTACTTAAAGGACATGATTAAATCAATCAATGCTACTCTAATTAGCCATTAAGTAATCAACTGTAAGAGCACTACATCATCTAAAAATGTCTATAAGAGGAGGAACAAAAAAAAGTCGACCTTCCGGCCAGGTTCCCTGTAGAGTTGGTGCTATTGCTGCCTTTGAAGTGAGGAGGCAGCTGAACTACTGGATCAAAAGAGTTGGCTCAACATGACTGAAAGCCCTCATCAGAACTTCATTAGGGTTTACCTTTAATAAACCCTCAATCAATTTAATTTGCCTCTGTTTCGCTTGGCCATTTCAGGCCCTGTGTGCTCAAGAAATATACTTTAGTCACAATTCTGCAAGCATTGTCATCATAATCAAATAAATTAAAGGTTAAAAAAAATTGTTAGCCTCACAACAACAAGTGTCCCCAGTTTGAATTCAGGTTTGAATCATTTTCTCTCTGTCCTTGTGAAGAATTTTTTATAGGCTACTCCATATGCAAACGATATGTGAAGGTTTTTGTGCTGATGAGAACCACCTGCATACACCCTCTACAGAGATGCCACATGCCGCTCCAACAGCCTCAGCCTATATTGGTGGTTCTCATACTTTGCACAGTATGAACCACCTGAGAAAAACTGCACCTCAATTGCAATCATTATGGGTGTTTAACAATGACTTTTTACTATGTGCTTATTTTAAATATAAATGTTTTATGTTGTTCCAGTCTAAGCTTTGTAGTGTTTTGATCATTTTATATAGTTTTAAAATAAATTTTATTAAACAAAAATCTGACTGGCTTGCTTGAGTTCACCCAGACAAGTTAAAATGTCCAAATTGAGAAAAAATACGCTGAAAAACAAGAATCAAACCATTCAAATCAAGTACAAAAACAAGTAGGCTACAAATGTAATGCAATTTTCCCTCTCCTGAAATGTAACTGAAACTTCATAAGCAACAGAAGATACACTTTTTGTGTCAAAACTATATCTGAAAGTTTATCAAGTGTGTCAAGGTTAAACGTGTTCAGCAGCGCCAGTTAACTGATTTGACCAAATGTCACAAAAAGGCCCATAAAGGTTTCAGACTCCTGGTACAGAAGATAATTGGACGAACTGAATTATATTGAGCGAATGTCACCAATGAAATTAACAGATTCTGCTAGAACAGTAGAAAAACTAAACTCAACATGAAAACCTACACTGAGTTTATGTACAATATCTGAACTAAAACTTCCACCTAGGTCCATATGAGTTCCGCAATGTGGTAAATATGAAGTTGGGTCACGAAAAATGGTATTTACTGATAAATGTGTAATTGTACGGTATAAGTGGATTTTGTGTTGACATTTGAAACCATTTGCGATTGTTCAGATAGTTTGAAATACACAAGCAGCAGGCAGAGAAAATACGGTTTAACAGGCTCTGCAAGTATGTCGACTAATAACCATGAGTCCAATTCAGATCCTTTCTCGGTGGAATACTGGAGAAAAGTGGAAAAGAATCATAATGAACTGCTTCTCAAAAGTTTAGAACACACTGGTGAATGTGTCAGCCATTATGATAAAGACATGAAAAAGCAAGCTGAAACAGATCCAAATAAGGTGTTAAATGGCTTTAATAATATTTTATACACTATTTATGAGATTAGGGCACACAAATATTGAATGTTACAGATGTTCAAAGATGCAGTTATGTCACTAGGTCTACAGACACATATTTGAAAGCATGCGTTTCATTTCCATTTCATCTTATTAGTTTATTTCGATCACATTTGGTGAAAGCAGGAGTGAAATATCAGTTCTTGTTTACAGTAGCTGCTGGGCGAAAGCTGCTGCTGAGTCTGTGGGTGGGGTATTACAGAGGTGTGTTGCATCTTCTCAGGGGCAGATGTGCAAAAAGGAGGAGGGAATTGTTATGTGAAAATGTTCAAAGTAAGATTTGCATTCAGTGCTTGTGACTTTGTGGAAAAGAGAGATATTTCAGGTAACTTCCGATACTAGAGGCTACATTAGTTATCTGCCCCCACTTTATATCCCCATCGATCATCTTTCTGACTTATGTGTTGCAAGAGATAACTGCGACATCCCCCGTAGCTAAAATAACTTGTGCTGGAAATGTCTAAAGTTCACTCCGGCATCAATAAAAACCTGAGCCATAATACCAGGCCTTTAGAGTTCTAAAAAACCTGATGTTTTGAAATATGACACAGTTTCTGGAGTAAAATGTGCAGCAGGTAAATCTTTCATTTTATTACCCACATGATGGCTTCCATGTTTGGAAAGACTTCTGTGAATTTGCCTGGTAATTCCAGCTAACAGCTGCAGCTGCTGTGGAGCAGCAGCTGCTGCCCACATTATCCAACACCTTATGTTGTATCGATAAAATATTATTGCCTATAAAAGCTGATTTCTTCACACACACTTTTTCTTGTGAAGGAGCTGCTTCTTCCCACTGTGGGTACCAGATTTGCACCTCCACGCCTTAACTTTACTTTCTTTCTGCTTTTTTTTTTCTTCTTTACTCCGTGAAAATAAAGTGAAAAACAAAACACTTAGAGAGTCACCGAGCTTGATAAAAGTAAATCACCACAGCACTTTCCTCATAAATCTTCAAGTACAGACACAGACACAGACACACTGATGCTGTCTGAATGAATGCTATGAATTTGAGTCCTTTCTAGACCTTCCAACATCTGCATGTTGAAACCACTTTTATTCATCTTCTGTCGCAAATCCTTCACATATCATTTACATGTGGAGCATGAATCAGTCCTAATGGCATTTGATTAGAAGTATCGGTAAGTATGTCCTGTAAAAAAGTAATAATGGTGCATTACTACTTTCCACAATTAAGATGTTCTTTTTTACAACATGTATCTAAAATAATGCTGTATTCTTGATCTAATGGTTAAAAGAGTACTCAAAGCTTTTGCTTGGGTTAAAGAACTAACGAGTGTGTAGTACACCGTCAGATGTTTGTTGCTTGGATAAAGCAGCTTCAGTCGCCTCATCGATTAAACCTCATGACCTTGGCGGTTAATGTGATCGGGGTTTGTAACCCGGCGGAGCCGCAGAGCGATGCGCCGCAGACCGGCGCCTCCACCTCGGGCTGACCTGCACTGATCCTCGAACCGCGGCGGTTGAGCCGCCTGCCCTCGCTCCCATTCATTTCATCTCAGTTTTTCGCACTTAAGCGGCATAAATCACAGGTCTGTGCTTTATTCGCCACAGTCGCCACAGAGGTAACTGACTCGTAGATACAGTACCTGCATGAAAAATTCTGTCAAAATAACATGTCAACGCTGCTTAGCCTCCGACTGCATTGTGATTTTAGTAGACAAAGATTTTAAGTCTGAGGAATTGAAGCTGAGTGTGAAAGATTTAATGAAGAATAAACTTCATTTAAAAAATAACAGACTGTATGCTCAATATGTCACACAGTTTTTAAAGTTGACAAATGTCGAACTGTTTGCTGAAATGTTGCATTACATGGTGAAGTGATTAGTGTGATGGTGTTTTTTTTCTGCTGGTGTGCTTATTTTAACTTGATTGTGAGCAAATCTGGCAAAATTCAAAACCTCAATGCAGTTTTTTGAAGTGCACTTTCTTCTTTATATGTTCAAACTGACTTTATCCTTCAAATTTCTTACAAGCCTCAAATTTAAGACACAAACATGCTATCAACCTCATTTGTGCAAGTCGTTGGCAGCAGTTAGTAGACCAGTACACCAGTTGGATCAAGATGCTTATTGATTTATGACAAAAGGAAGTTGCAGCAACAAAAGACAAACTACATTATCCAGATAGGAGCATACGGATCTTATGAACCCATTTATGTGAAATTTGATGCATGCTGATACATCACTGGCTTTTAAAGTAACAAAATTATGTAAACTGACAGATTAATTTCAATTGAAAATGGTACGAAAAGCTGTTTTTGACAAATGACAAAACTTAATTTTTGCTTGATCATCGTTATAAAATATGTGTATGGCTTCAATTCTGGTGCCTCCAAGAGCTACAGTGAGAAAGAGAGAGCACGTAACATTTCTCATCCCATGCCTGTAATTTCTATTTGGAGTTAGAGGTCAAACCCCTACAGTCAGACTTCAGATTAACCTCTACTCTGGTTCTGTCTGTGTACTAAAATCCTCACCTCGGGGGAGCAGGCTACCATTTCCACCTGTTAATAACAGCATTTTAGGAGCTGTTGAGTTAAAGAAGACAAAAATGGACAATTCAAAGTTAAAGGCCGTTAAATTGAATTAAAACGCATTATATAACTAAATAAGGTGTCGAAAGAATCGGCTGTGACAGGACTCCAGTTATAGTAATAATCTGCAGTTGGATAATAGTACTTTTATTCACGGTAATGATACACTCCTTCCTTTTCATGAGCACGTTGTCACCGGGTCTTAGATAAGTTAATTGAAATATAGCGCTACTTTGACAGCAGCACCCTGACTTTAAATATAAGTATTTTTAAATTTTTGCCAGCTATGGCAGGTTTACATGCAGGTCAAGGGGTTTTCTTTTTCCTATTCATCAGTAATTAAACTGAATTCTTTGGAGTGGAATTTAGTGTAAACAATTGACTGATGTGTTCACAAATGCCACTTCTTTCGTCTGAGTCTTTTCTTATCAGACTTGTCTGTGAAGTCATGAATTGAATTTTGTTTTCACATACTATTAAACACATTTAGTGGATCACGTCATGTCGGCACAAAGAAACCTTCAGCAGGATTTTTCTATGACAGTAAACAGCAGAAAACTCCCCAACAAACATCAAACTACTGGTCGCACTCAGATGCTTTTTCCATTGCTTCTTAATAAGTAGCCTACCTGACTTTAACATTTCCTGCCAATGTGGATGAATGTTTTTTTCATGTCACCTTCAAATGGAGCTTTCAGAACTTAACTTTGATGAAAGCTCTTTATGAATTTGTCAGCTGGAGCCAGCTCTCCCGCCGAGTTCGGTGGCTGAGATTTGGCTTTAGAGTGCCGAGGGAGAAAAGAAAAAAAAAGATGAGTGACACGAGAACAGACGGAGTTAAGGAGACATTTTCATCTGATCTGTGTGTGGTGGCTAAATTTCCCTTCCCTTGCCCACTTGGTCTCTGCCATTTTCGGCCTGAATGCCAGCGGTTGATGGAGCAAAATGGACAGGGGAGGAAATCATCAATTCCTCCTGCATTCTGACATTTGTTTCTTTACGTGGTCTCCCTGCAGACACTGTCTTACTCTGGTTTGGTACATGAAAGCCTGCCAGTCACTCACTGCATCAGTGCAAATGCCACAGTATAAAATGATAAATATTTCTTCAAAAAAAAAAAAAAAAAAAAAAAAAACACTCACGAGTTGCCTCCTCGTGATTCAGCGTGACATTTGAATAATGTAAGCTGCACGAATCAGCAACTTTGAGGAAAAAGCTCACGACTGAAGCTGGAAATACAGATTCAGAAAAGCTGCTGTCACTGGGAAATGCAGCAATAACAACAGACGTCAAACGTCAAATTATAAACCACGTAATATTGTAAAGGTGAGCACGAAATGAAAACTGGAGCCATCAGCTGAATGACGATGATGACTTCTGTCATTCAGCTACGATTGAAGGCTTTTAACGGACACTTATTAGAAGTGATTACAAAAAACAATTAGCTAAAGAGGTAAATTAACCTAAAATGTCTTGAACTTTAGCATTGCATTCGGCTGAAAGAGGTCACAGGTCAGATTTGCACTGATCCGATGATTTAAAAAACAAAAAGGCAACAAAATGCTTTCATGCCTCGGGAGTGATCACGTATAATCAGTCTCATGCAGCTTTCACACACGCAGCTTCAAGCTTTTGAAGTGTAATATACTGAAATTACTTTGTACACGATAACATGTGGCAACCTCCTCTAAACTCTTATCTCCGAGCGTGTTTTGTTTATCTGCCTCCATTTGTCAGCCGCTCTGGCATTCCTGTTAAAGTCTCCCCCCGGCTTGTCTTTTGGACAATGATGGACACAGGTGGTCAGAGAAGGTGTCCACATGGCTGAGACCAGAGCACTGTAGTGGGGCTCTGGCACTGGCCTTGAAGGCTTATCATCCTTCCACAGAAGAGCTCTTTCATGCTTTTGATCTAGTGTAAATTAGTTTCTCTGGCTTTTTCTGTTAAAGCCATTCCCCTCCCCCGTCCCCGTGACAGAACATCCCAGTGGCGATGGGGATGATCAGAAACTTTCGGGAGAGTCATTTGTGCTGCCCTCCTGTCTGCAGCTGTGACCTTGATTGACAATCTTAAGAAGTGAGGCGTTTATGAGATGAAACACAGTGAAGCCCCTCAAGGAGAAGTCATGATCATCATTCACTGAGAACATGCATGACCTGTGTGGCGCTGCATCCTCAAGCAGACTGATTGCATTTCAACTAAGCGCTAACCAAGCCACAGGGAAAACATGCAGATTCTGCACAGAAAGGCACAAGAGCCAAGCCAGGACTCAAACCGGTGACATTTTCAAGGTCAGCTGGACATGGACAGAACTTTCTGAGTTCATTACATGCAGAATTTGACTTGTTTCCATGGAACTTATAGATTTGTAACAAATAGAGTAATACAGTAAAGCCTCTAAAGAGGGGACACCCTAAAATCCAAGCAGTCCTGTCCCCTGGAGACACATGTCTCTTTAGAGGGGTATGCTATGACGACGAAATGTAGGACATTTTGAAAACAAAAGAGTTGGAGCTCATTGCTGAAAATGAATGGTCAAAATGGAGACATGCTAAAAGCTGCTCAGTATTCATAGGAAGCATTTGATTGCTGCAATAGCTAATGAAGGCTTTTCTATGGATTATTGAGAAGGCTGTGAAGAATTTTAGACATGCCACTTTTTGTTCACATGTAAATAAAAGCTGGTAAATATAGTTTTTCCCACAGTGGTGCTTCTTGTACATTATCTTATTAACTTTGTGTCATTTCTGGTACAAACAAAAGCCTTCGTGGTTGAATAAAAGCAACTTTAAGCCTAAATTTGCCTCGAATATGAATAATTTTGGGCCTAAGTGTGTCTGTGTCCTCAGGACATCATGAAAGCAACTTTAAACGATGTAGTTCATATGCTTGAGGTGGCGCTGTAAGTCTCCCACAGAAATACACCAAAAAGAGAAGAAGGCATGGGCATGAGTTCATTCCACCTGTCTTCTGTAGATGTCCCTTTATTAAACCAAGTAACAGGAACTTCTGCGGGACATCGGGAGGACGAACTTGAAAAAAATGTACCTTTACCGCAATTTGGCCATTTTCCTGTCCAATCTGACTGGAATTTGGCAGACGTGCTTGTCTGTTGTCCATCTTTGGCAAGGTGTCCGCTCTTTTAGGTGTGTTAACAACAGAAGACAGAAGTCTGCTCAGCACAAGGTGTCTGCACTTCTTGGGTTCCTTCCTCAGAGGTTTGACTATATGACTGATGACTTGTGGGAGCAGTCTTGAGAGATGATAATGTTCACACTGCAGGCAAATGTTACTCAATACTGATTTTCTGCTCACATTGACCAGTATCTGATCTGTTTTGTGACCCTGTGAGTTTCTGATTTTTTTCACACCAGACCAAGGCGTCATCATATGTGGTACCAAATCGGATCTGTATCTGATATTTTTCATGGCAACTGCAGTGCAACGACATCTGACTGACGTCACAAATCTGCACTGGAGGAAGCTGTGCTGTTTTCTTAACCAACCCGCCTTCTTCTTTCACCCATGATTTTCTCAATATTGTCAGCTCCTTTTGCACAGCCACTTGCAAATTGACATACATGCACCGACCTGTGTGGCATCCATATTTACTCCTGTGAACAGAGCACTCGGCATGAGGGGCGGCTGGTCAAGATAGAGCGCGTGCAAAAAAACCAAAAAACAGATCTCAGCAAGAAATTGGATATGAGCATCAAGACCTACTGCGTTAATGTAGCCTTGGAAGACAGTATGGATAGAAAGGAGCCACTCCATTGTAGTTATCTGTTTATTGAAATACTGTAAGAAGAAGTAATCTGCTGAGAACTATCACTGGATGCATGAATGTCGGGACTCTTCAGCTTATAGGACCAATTAGCAAGAGTACGGACATTCAATATGAAAAATCTGAAGAGTGTCAACCTTGTGTTTAATTTGGCCTATTACATACTCCAAGTATCTCCTTCAGAAATATATTCTCTTAGCTTAGTTTCCTCTACAAGCAGGAGCATGGTTGATTTCTTTTGAGTCATAATGATGAAGAAATTATTAATACGAGGGGGTACCGGAAAGAAACCAGACTGTGTTTATAAAATTAAAACAAGAATGATTTCAGATTCTTGGTTGTTTAATCTCGCTACAGCATGTTCTTGTACAGATCTCTGCAAATTATCGTCTCACAAAGTTACACAGGGAAAGCACACACAGCGCCAACGTCAACAAAGCAGGACCCCCTTCTTCGGAAAAGCACAAAATGGCAGAACACATCACTAAACGCGATCAGCGCGCAAGCATCAGATTTTGTTTTCTGCTGGGAAAATCAGCATCAGAAACACTCACCATGGTCCAGGAGGCGTATAAAGATGGTGTCCTGGGGAGAACACAGGTTTTTGAGTGGTATGGGGGCTTTAAAAGGGGCGAAATGTCCATTGAAGACCAGCCCCGCTCCGGACGACCCGCATCCTCACGCACGCAGGAAAAGATCCGCGAGGTGGAAGCCGTGGTCTTGGCTGACAGGCGAAGGATGATCGGGGAGGTGTCCACCTTGACGGGGGTTCCGTGGAGTTCCTGTCAGGAGATCCTGTCCCAGGATTTGGGCTTGCGGCGGGTCGCAGCGAAGATGGTTCCACACGTCCTCACTCGGAGCAGAAGGCGGCCCGCGTGGATGTGTGCCGGGAAATCCTCCAGCGCATTGAAGAGGATCCTGGGCTGCTGGACGAAGTCATCACGGCGGATGAGACCTGGCGTCACGCCTACGGTCCCGAGACGAAGCAGCAGTCGAGCCAGTGGCGACACCCGGACTCCCCTCGGCCGGAAAAAGCGCGCCAGTCCCGGTCAGCGGTAAAAGCCATGCTGATCTGCTTTTTCGATGCGACAGGGGTCGTCCACAGCGAGTTTGTGCCGCCTGTCAGTCTGTTAACCAGGACCACTACATCCAGGTCCCAAGGCGGCTCCGAGAAGCAGTGAGGCAGAAGCGACTGGAGCTTTGGCGGGATGGCGAGTGGTGGCTGCACCACGATAACGCGCCGGCGCACCGGGCCCTGCGCGTAATGCAGTTCCTGGCGAAAAACAGGATGATCCTTCTGCCTCATCTGCCCCATTCGCCGGAATTAGCACCGTGTGATTATTTTCTTTTCCCAAGAATGAAAAAAGAGCTGAAGGGGCGGAGATTTGAGGACGTTGAGGAGCTTAAAAAAATCGAAAGACGCACTGCACGGCGTCCTTACGCATGAGTTTTCAAACTTGCCTTTGACAGCTGGAAAACACGGATGCAACGGTGTATTCAAACCAGTGGGGATTACTTTGAAGGCAACAGCTTTGAATAATTGTTGAAATAAAACAAATGAAACGTTATGACCAGTGTCCGTTTTTTTTTTCGATTCTCCCTCGTAATCTTATAATAAAGTGTGATGTGAAAGTGTAAGACTGTATTCATCCGTCAATCTTCAGATGCTCACCCATTAAATAAAACTTTCATTATACTAGCCTAAACTCAATAACGGCCCACTGAAAGAAACAAACAATATATGTATATACATATATATATATGTATATATATATATATATATATATATATATATATATATATATATATATATATATATATATATATATATATATATACATACTGTTTATCAAGGCACACCCAATTTTAAAGAAATAAAAAAAAATAAAGAAATATCAAGCTCACTTGAAATAAATACCGCAATTCCAGACGCCCACGGAAAAATGGACAATATATCCTCTCTGCGTTCTGTGTTTCCCCTATACTTCAGTGAATATAGCTTGTACATTCAGCTTTATGGCCATTTGTGTTGAATTCTCCTTCTGGCTCATAGCTAAAGGTGTACTGTAAGATCAGAAGATTGGGCCACTCTTTGTTTTTCTGATCGTTTCAAACAAATCTAAAGAGCAGTGGTGATGCTGCCATGGAAAGCTAATTATGTCATTATTACATCAAATTTTGTTGAGCGCACCGATACACATGAAATTGACTGTTGATGTTGATGTGCTTCAATCCAGCTCCAGACTGAAGTCTGGACCCCGCTTAAATAGAGGAGTCCCAGAAGACGCAGCGGAATCCCATTCCCTGGTGAGCAGGACCCGTACTTCCATAAACAGCCTCCCAGCACCACCCTCCTGAGCAGGGCCGGCCCGGGCTTCAGAGGCGCCCTAGGCGAGCCCGAGACGAGCGCCCCTAGGGAGCGTGTTTTTCGTGCGGTCCCGACATTTGTTGGGACCGCACGGAACACACAGCGTCGTGGCGCCCCTTGTACGACCGCGGCGCCCCCCTTGGGACGTGGCGCCCTAGGCGGCCGCCTAGTTCGCCTATGCCTAGAGCCGGCTCTGCTCCTGAGAAAAGGACAGGTAGAAACTACAGCGCCCCTCAAAGGACAGAGACGTGCAGGGCATAACAATATCTATAAAGCTGTTTAGAATTTTTTTTTTTTATTATTTATTATATGTACATTAAAAATAATTATTTTGTTGCTTAAAAGTATAATATAGTGGTATGCCTGAATCCTCATTTGTGTCTTTTCTTAATGTTTTGTATTGGAGTAATAGTGAAAACAATAGTTACAGAGCGTGTAGCTGTACATGTGGACACCAGCACCAACAACACTACACCTTCACTATACCTTCAAAAATACTGTCCATCTTCTCTATATTGCTATCTCCTTCCAGCACCTGTGCTTGTTTACTACTAGTCTGTGAAAGACATTTAACAGGTTACTGACATATTTCTTTATGGTGTAAATATGTTTCTTGTGTACCTGTGTGCTCTGTAGTCAGGGCTGTCACGAGTGTTTAAGTTTAGGGGGGGCTTAGCCTCCAGGAGATGCACAGGATGTCAGTGAACATAGCGAATGAGTGGAAAACTCCACACACAGTTAACAAAGACTGAGAAACTATTCATATTTATTTTAGATTGTTTTTTTGTTGTTTTTTTTTTTTTGAAACAGTACAACTACAAATAAAGGTTTGCAGAGTAACCGTGTGTTTACAGCAGCAGTTCTCAAACTAGGGCCCCTTTGCCCCCAGTAGTTAGCGAATCAGAGCTTGGTGGTCCGTGAAAAAAATTCAAATAAACTGAAAATAAACTAATAGCCATGCTGTATCAGTAGATATAGAAAAAAGTGTATATCGACATGTAGGTAGCAATGCACCAATAAACAAACTAATTACTCCCACAGCTATGGATCTGACATGACTGATACATGTCACTAAATCTGGGATCCATTACTTGCATCACTCACAGCTCCTGCCTCTACTCAGTGTTTCTAGCTAGTGATGATGGAAACATATTTGAATAAGCCAGCAGAATGAGAAGATATCATGACCTTTATCCAGAGTTTGGTTTCACTGAGAACAGAGACAGAAGATCGAGATATGTGGAGAATCTCCAGCTGGTAGCAAATGAAGCCATGACGGCACCGAGCGAAAGCAGCTCCTGATCACCAAGAACCAGAGTTCAGAGACCAAACAGAGGCTGCAACTTCAGAAAAAGCCCAGAGAGCTTCTGATTTAGAGGAAAAGGAGGATCTTAGAGTCTATTTCTCATCCATCACTCCAAGAATAGAGAAACTGTTGTGAGACACAGGCTCACCTTTTCACTAATTTAACCTGTTAGAGATGCGAGTGACTGAGATGTGTGTGATAAGACTGGTTACATATATTTACTGAATGACTTTGTTATGATCTTGTTTGTCTCTGCCAATGATTCAAAGTGATGATAAGTGTTGAACCACTTCAGAAGGTTTTGAGCTGTTTGTTCAACAAACTCGGTTCATCAGGACTGAGTCAGTGTTCTTACTGTTTGTAGTAACTTGAAGATGAAGGAAACACTGGCATGAAGCTTCAGAACTACACATTTTATTAACAGCCGCTGCACAGAACATCTCACTGCACACACTACCTGGTTAACTCCTTAACTTCCTGCAGCCTGCTGTAACTCCAGGACCCCACTGGGACATGTGAGCTGACCTCTGACCTGCCTGACGAGAACATAACATCCACATTACAACACTGGTCATGATCTGAAATCTGTAAAAGATGTGAATTTAAAATTCTAAATGCTGTGAAGTGAAAATGTAGCTTTGCCTGTGTTTAAAATTATAGAAATTGAATTGACATTATTTCAATTTAATTGATCAGAGTTCATTTCTACAAGACACATCTTAAATATTTAGGTATGAACGTTCAAAAAATAGACAACTCATTTGGCATTTGGGGTTACAAATGGCAGATTGTGTATAATTAATATGATTATGAGGAGTCCTTGAAAAATGTTCTCCTCAGCAAGAGGTCCCTGGATCCTAAAAATTTTAAAACCCTGGTCTATAATGTTAAATCCAGGTTTATATTTGTCAGACTAGCAGCATTTGGTTCATTAACATGGGACTTTCTGCTGTTAGCTGGAGCTAACGAGCTGTTACTATTACCAGTGATCAAAACTTTCTTGAAAAACTTTCTTATATCCATCTTTTATCCATCCCTCCACAATCTTCTCCTCATGCCGTTTTTTTTTTTTTTTTTTTTTTTTTTGGCTGTATGTGTTTCGAAGTCACAGCAGCCTGCAGGTAATGAACGGTTATATGATCATTTATTTAAAATAATATTCGAACCACTTTATGTAGAAAATTAATTTGTAAAATGTTTTTTTTTTTTTTTTTTTTACTATGTTTTTTTAATAACACCAAATTATCGAGGGGCGCTTAAGAATGTTTTAGGGGGGCTTCAGCACCCTAAAACAAGCCTAACAATGCCACTGTAGTCATCTCGTTATTCCAGATAATTCATGCAGAAAACATTTTGTGTTTATCATTAAAAGCATACCCATTAGAAATGCATGTGGTTTACTAATAACACAAAATTCTCAAAGATCAATGTTTAATAAGGCGGAAGCTATTCAGCCACACTGCATTTACATTAACTCGTAGTATATACCTTTTTATTACTTTCTCAACTCTCAACATCGAAAAGCTTGTGAAAAAATAAGATAATGTTTTCTGATTGCTGGTTAATTCAGTGCATTATGAAACATATTACTTTAACAATAGGGCCCAGTTAGTGCTCATACCTGCTCTCTGTGGCAAGTACAAACCAACAGATGTCATCAGTGTGGACTGCAGACACTCGTCCCTGTTCGGACAAGTGTCGCTTGCCGAATTCCCAGTTTGGGATCAATAAAGTAACTCTCTCTCTCTACAGGGTCAAGAAAAAGAATGTATTTGATAACTCTCACTGACCGGCGTGATGGAGAAGATGATTAAATCTCTTACAGTATACGACTGCGATGAAGTGAGATCAGAAAGCATTCTATAGCCCATTGTGCAGAAGAATATAAAAAAAGAAGCTTTTGTCTGATCTGGAACGCTCTGTATTTTTCGCTGATGAGCTCCTGCTGCTGCTTTCTGAAGACGAGACTGGATAGTTAACGGTTCTGCCTCTGTGCCTCCTTCCTCCAGGCCAAACGCGTGCAAAAGGAAAAATACAAAGTTATATCATCCTCTTCATTAATCGGCTTGTCATATCATATGAGTCGTCAAAGAAGAGGAGAGATTTCCAAATAGTATCAATCAGATAGAAAAACTTGCGTCATATAATATCAATAAACTTGAGCTTGTGTCAGGCAGTTGACAGTATGTGATTAGGAGAAGGGAAGAGGTATGATGTACAGTGAGACGACGGCTGTTTATTGGCCGTGGCCCCTGTGAGGAAAAGGTTCATCTCCCCCTCCGCTGAGGACTGTCATATGGAATTTGTATCGTTTTGTACAAGGCAGGAAATCAGTCACATGCATCCCTGTTCCTCTGTTCTTTCCCCATGCATCCCAATGAGCTTCACACAATATTAAAATATGGCAGTAAGCTGATGAGAAAAGAAAGGGCATAAAGCCCATCTGAGCGGCTGATTTCCTCTGCCTGTCTCTGCTCTCTCCACATGCCCATGAACCACAGCTACTCTTAGAAATACTAAGTACTGTTGAAACTGCATAGTTTCTAGGTTTGTTTTTTCTTTTTTTAATTTTACTGCGCCAGTGAAAATTTGTTAAAATTAGCTTTGTGTTGAGATTGTTGTAGTTTGAGGAGCAATTGTTTGTTTTTTGAGAAAATACAGATATTTTCATCACGTTTACTCTGCGAAGTGGCACCACTTTACCTGTCTGGCCCACTAAAGATGAAATTGGGCTGTTTGTGAACTAAAATGTGTTTGACACCCCTGGTTTAGACAAAAAAATGTCAGTTTTTAAGGAAGGTTTGTTAAGTTTTGTTTTATGTGACTGTGTGAGAAATATATGTGGTTATTTATAAAAACTAGGGCTCTCAAATGATTAAAATTTTTTATGAGATTAATCACAGCTTACAAATTAATTAATCATGATTAATCGATTAATTGTATGACCGGAGTAGGAGTCTGGTCCGCATTGCAAGCAGTAAGTCGGACCTGTTCCCGGTGCATGTTGGACTCCGGCAGGGCTGCCCTTTGTCACCGGTTCTTTTCATAATCTTCATGGACAGAATTTCTAGGTGCAGCCAGGGGCCGGAGGGGGTCCGGTTCGGGAACCACAGGATTTCATCTCTGCTTTTTGCAGATGATGTTGTCCTGTTGGCTTCATCGAACCCGGACCTACAGCATGCACTGGGGCGGTTCGCAGCCGAGTGTGAAGCGGCAGGGATGAGGATCAGCACCTCCAAATCCGAGGCCATGGTCCTCGACCGGAGGAAGGTGGCTTGCCCCCTCCAGGTTGGTGGAGAGACCATATTGCTTCCTCCGTAGGGTGGCTGGGCGCTCCCTTAGAGATAGGGTGAGGAGCTCAGTCACCAGGGAGGAGCTCGGAGTAGAGCCGCTACTCCTCCACATCGAGAGGAACCAGCTGAGGTGGCTCGGACATCTGTTTAGGATGCCTCCTGGAGGCCTCCCTGGGGAGGTGTTCCGGGCATGTCCCACTGGGAGGAGACCCCGGGGAAGACCCAGGACACGCTGGAGAGACTATGTCTCTCGGCTGGCCTGGGAACGCCTTGGGATCCTCCCAGAGGAGCTGGAGGAAGTGTCTGGGGACAGGGAAGTCTGGGCATTCCTGCTGAGACTGCTGCCCCCGCGACCCGGCCCCGGATAAGCGGTAGAAAATGGATGGATGGATGGATGGATGATTAATCACAAATAATCGCAATGTCCAACTATGTCTGAAATATACCCATTTTTCCTGTATTGCATTAACAAAAAAAACGACAGGACATGATTTAACATGTGATGTGTTTTATATTTAAGGATCCAAATAAAATAAATGTTCAAAAAACTAAAACATGCACACCATAACATAATGCCTGTGTGTGTGCAGTGCTCCCTCTGCAGTCCCTCTAAAGTTGGCTTTTGGCAGGAGTTACATTTTCAAGTCTGTAACAAATGTAGTATCACAAGAAAAATAAAACTAAGAGATACCACACTTTTTTCTTGCACAATTAAACAGGGCATTCTTAGCCAGTGTTCCTTTTTGTGTGGAAAACAGAAAACTGCTTAAAATTTTTTTTAATCTAACAAGTAGAATCCATGGGGCCAGCCGGCTTATCTCCCTCCATATTGCTTTCTTCTTCTGTTTTGATAAATGAATTGACGCCAGGCCTCCTCTGCCTCCTGTCTGCTGCCCGTCCAGCTTCACATGTCCGCGTGGGTGTGCGCTGTGCGTTGGTCCGCGTGACGTAAAAATCGTCATGAATTCCTGTCCGGTCCGCGCGGACTGGTCCGCGGACGTCCGCGCAGCAGACAAAACATGACGGTGAAAGTAGACAGAGCTCCAGCCTGATGGCTCCACTTAAAGACACGGAAAGAGTGAAAAACTTGTGGAAAGAGAGAGCAGACTCTGTCTGGAGGGAGGAGAAGGTCTGCAGACAGAAATGAAATTAACTAATCGCTCCGGCGCCGCCCCCTGTGATTCAGAAACATAAAAAAAGCCTAAATAAACTTTAATACTAAATGATAATGTACTGGCAGTGTGTGTGCTTAATTTTCTCTAAATAATCTGTAATAAAGGACCAGATAACAGTCTGTAGTGCCGAAAAAGCTTCTCGATCAACCAAGGCTGAGGTGAGGCTTCTTCTTCTTCTGTTGCTGGCAGCTTGCAGGCAGCTGGCATTCCACGCGGGTGCACTACCGCCACCCGCTGGTAGAGATGAGGCTTGTCATGATGCGCTTGCGTTAAACTGCCTAAAAAATTTTAACGAGATTGATTACATAAATTAATTAACGCAATTAACGCGTTATTTTTGACAGCCCTAATAAAAACCCATATTTTATTATGAATATTCGTCCAAAAATTGTAAGGGAACATTTTACATTTTTCAACACTGCTATCATACCTTGTTGTTTTTACTTTCTTTTTTTTTTTGCTTTTTTTAATGCATTTTGCTATGCTTCGATTGGGAAATCAGATGATGGCTGCCTCACTTTGCCTGCCTTTGTCCTATTAATCAAGAAATCTGCATATTTAGAGACTTCGATGGTAAAACTATTGGAATGATTATAGTCTTGTGCGAGATTTCCACAATGTGGAAAAACAGACTAAAGCACAGAAATTGCACAACATTTGCCAAAAACACAGAATGACAGCAGTTGACATATTAAAACTATAAATGTTTACTCATGTTAAGATTTTACAGATTAAGTAAAATACCGTTGCAGCAGGCATAACCAGAGAATTTCTACTTTCTGCCTTTGCCAGTATGGACCAAATCAGGCCATGCAGCTTTCATAGCTTTTCATTTAAGAACATCTTAAATCTGCATGTTCAGCATGTGAGCTTAGCTATCAGTGGATACATTTGAAAAACGTGACAAAAAAACAGCATCAAATCAGTCACATTGTGTAGGGAATGATATTCATATGCTGTGTTTATATTTTATTTCTCTAGAAATGACACATTCGAAATTGAAATCGAAATGTTAGTCCTCACTCAGTCTTTTAACTCTCTCTAAAGAAGGACTTTGCTTCAACTTAGCAAGGAAGAAAAAAAAAACAGGATGTTTCCAGATCAAAATATTTAAAATGAAACTCAGACATGACATTATTTCCAGTCAAGTTTTCATTTGCACGACAATGGCAGAAACAGTATAATGTAGTTAGCATGCCAGGCCACTAGTGGCGCTCCTGGTTCATCTGAAATGAAACAACAGAAATTTAGCATTTTCACTTGAAAACGTCATGTAAATAATATCTCAGAATGTTCTACTTGGGTTATGAGTTTTGTCTCCTGTGGACCAAATTGTACATGCTACTCTGCTAAATCATCATTACGACTGCTAAACACTTCTAATCTAAAAATCTAAAGCAGTGTTCTGTAAGCTGTAAGCATCAGTTTGTCTATAAGCAAAAAAAAAAAACAAACAAAATAACAAAAAAAAAACAAAAAAACAACTAATACATGAATAAAACTTGACTTAATAGAGGCGCTCTAATGCTTCATGGGAGCCGAATGTCCTTCCAGTGACCACGTCTCTGACATGCAAAGCAAAACCGATGCATTTAACATGCTTACCTGAAAGGTTGAGTGTTCATCAGCAATCGTCTCGTCCGACGGAGAATGTAACGAGATGGAATTGTTTGTGCATCTTACTAAACACTTGTCACAGTAAATGTGGCTTCTCTAGTTATTCTTATACGTAACGGAAAAAAAAAATGACAGTAATCACTTCAGGTCCCCTTTAATATGCTCCCGGTCGCGCCTGTGTTGGATTCCTCCATGTGACAGAGATCTCTTGAAAGCCTGTATATACATCTGACGCCTCAAGCCTGGCAGCATAATTGGGCGCAGACATATTGCAGGTGTGCCGATAATTCCCATACTGCATGCCTGAGCTTAGCCTTACACGTTGCTATGCCACCACATGTGGCAGCCAGGGAGCTTGTTAGCATTTGTATCCTTTTCCTGGCAGTACAGGAGGCGTTCGAAAATGCAGAACCTTGTTCAATTTTGCATATCTCAATGCAATAACCCGCTAACTTGGCTTTTTGTGAGGCTTTAATGTCTCATAGCGGGATTGAATGTGATATTTTCGAGGTAAGTCCTTGCTGTTTGACTTTAGCCTTGTTTTGCATTGTGTAGAAACTGGTCAGAACAATGTCAACGTTTTTCCAAGCTTTTTTTTAAATTTATGGCTTTCCTGAAAAGAACCTTTCTGACTTCTCCCTCCCACAGGTACAGGCAGGAAGCTCGAACCTTTCGTATACTTTTAACCCTGTCATTAATGTGTGATAAGACCATCATGCTGTGGAAGTGTTGGGAGCCACCATAATAGACTGTATTTACAAACAAAGCTTTATTTCTCCACTAGCTGTCATTTCTTTGTCATAAATGTTCTACTGCGTCTCAGTTTCAGTATTGTACAAGCCAAATCTTAAATCAGTGACGCTAGAGTAGATGAAAATAGCATGGTTATTTAAAAATTATTAAACTATCTAAATAAAAATTGTCATTTGCATATGTATTCTCATGTTATATCAATAAAAATTATTACACAATTAAACTTATAATTGATATCATACTGTGAATCAAACTGCAGTGATTTCTACCTTGTAAAACATCATTGAGTTTCATTGAAAGGACTTCGATAAAATATACAAAGCTACTATATTTTGCAATATCTATTCTATATATGGTTTCACTGCATTTATGGAAGAAAAAGGTGAATATTTTCTATGCCTCCAGAGGTAGCTGTGCAAAATGTGATGGATTTCTTTATGAGATGTGACTTGAGGTGACTCCAGCAGAGGGTATTTAATCCATCCATCCATCTTCTATATCAGATTTTCCAAGTTGAGTTCACCAGGAGCTGAAATGGATTTCAGTTCTAAAGCAGAACAGTGGACAGGTTGAGGGCCGAAAACAGAGCAAACACACAATCAGAGATATTTAGAGCCACCAATCATCCTAACATGCATGTCACTGGACTGTGGGAGGAAGTTGGACAAAAACCCAAAATCATAGTTTTAAATCTCTTCATTCAAGTCAGGTCAGTCTGCTGAGTTAATGTTTCACAGAATTTTTCTCTGATTTGCTAAACCGTTACAATGAAGCCAAACACTGAGCCAAGCCTTCAGAATGAAAGCAATGGGTGGTTTCCCCGTCTTCTCCAGCTTCGAGAAAGTCTCACTGTCTGTGGTGGCCTAGAGGTTAGAGAAGCAAACTTGTGATCAGCAGCTGCCTGCTGCTCCCTGGGGATGGGTTAAATGCAGAAATTAGCTATATATGAGACCAGTATGGCTCTGTGAACATGTGCTGATTTAATTTGAAGGCTTGTGAGGAGGACTGTGAGAGATTCAGCTCTCGCTGTAATCTCTGGTGGCCCTGCCTTACACGTTTCCTGAAACATGTAGATTCTACACATCCTGAAAATCATTTTCTTCACAACGATGAATAAATCAACGATGGCCTGTTTGTGATGCTCACTTTTCAGTGTACCAGCACCACCCAACAAAGTGTATATTTACCACACCACCATCTGGATCAGCTGAGACATATTTCTTCTGTCTGCCACATGCTGAGTTGGCCTGGAGCGAGAGAGTGTTTGAATTCACATTGTATTGCTTTCTGTGCACAATTGCGTGTTTGTCATGTTTGCATGCATGTGTCACTCATCGAAATGCTCAAGTAACTTCTGTCAAAACTAGGCAGGAGATCATTATTATGTAAATCAGACAAAACAGTACCACAATAATAACAGTGATTCACGAGACTATGTTGCCCCATGACATTTTTCATATTTGCAGCATTATAAACTGAAGCAGTTGGATGCGTCTTGATGCCTTTTCATTCATACAGACAGTACTATTGACTGTCAAGGACAGGCAGAACCAACACAACAGGCTTCTTTGTGTGAAGTTGTGGACTGATGTCATGAAGGAAAACTATTCTAA
Source organism: Salarias fasciatus (assembly GCF_902148845.1). Classification (NCBI taxonomy): domain Eukaryota; kingdom Metazoa; phylum Chordata; class Actinopteri; order Blenniiformes; family Blenniidae; genus Salarias; species Salarias fasciatus. Next base: position 33,261,013 of record NC_043758.1, on the reverse strand, counting down.
TCTCTGAAAAAGTACAGCTTTTGAGCTTTTCTTTCTAACTGACTGAGTCCTCTCAGGTTTGAACCAGTCTCGTAAGATTCAGTTGAAGCAGTGCAGTAAGTAAAGTGAAGTATCACTCAGTCCCGTGTTTCCCATTACACGACTTCTCAGTATAAAGTACATGTGATTTCTTTTACCATCATTGAAATCAGGATGCTGTTGTTGAAACTGTTTCATACTATTGGTAACAAATTTGCAACCTTGTCATCCTGTCTGCGTTTATACTGTTACAAGCACTACATTTTTAACCTCTTGAACCATTACAGCATCTGCAGATCAAAATTCTGCTTATATTTCACAGTTTACATCCAAACGTTGAAATGTCATAAAATAAAACCAGTGTTGAGTTTGAAACTGAGAACGGAGGATTCGTACTTGTACCATAAAAGACCCACGAAACAATCACGTCATCGATTAGCGCCATCGTCCACACGTAGAAAAGAGAGTAAGAATCCATTCTAAGAGGGGAAGTTAGTAATCTGTTGAATCGATTAACACTCATACTCGTCCTTAAAGGTATGCTGGAGGATTCTCCGCCAATTTCGTACAACATGGCCGCTTTGCCATTTTTGGAGCACTGCGCATGCGCGGCTTCCTCTGCATGAGGACTGTGGGAGCGCGCACATCAGCCGCATGTCAGTTTGTTTACATCCGCGGGGCTGGAGCATCGTCTTTCCGCATAGGATTTTAAAACACATTTGTAATCATGTCGGACTCTTCTTCCAATCATCCATAAGAATACGATCCGTAAAGTAGTTTCTTACATGTTTATGCAACAGAAACACATTAGAATGGGATAATCAGCAGGTTACCTGTCCAGCAGAAACTTCCCCACGTCGTGATCAGCCCTAAATCCCTTTTGTGCTTTGAATGTCCGCCACTTCGTAAAGGAATCTCAGAGTAAAACACGGGTTCTTCCTTCTTTTCTATGGCCTTTCTTCTATCCTCCGGGAGCTTCGTTTGGAGACCCGTTTTATCCGATAATAACCCGAGAGTGGACACGCACACGGGCCGTGGGGGGCGGGGGGGCTTGTGGTCGCCGGCCCGGAATAGACCCCACCGGCCCGGAACACACCAGCCGTTCGGGAAACCTCCCGAACCTCCCGATGGCCACCCTGCCCCTGTTCGGAGGTGTTCGTGAGGGGAACAAGCCGCTTCTGCGGCTTCTGCGATGGTCGCTCCCGCTGCATGTCACTTCCTAAACAATGTTCTGCGCATGCGCGGCTCGAGACAAGCGCTCGCACAGAGGCGGCGACTCCACATGACACGTCATCACGCAAACGCGTTCCCACATTGATTGGCATTGCGACTGCCCAATCATAAGTTGGAACCACACAATTCTGATTGGTTCTAAGGATCCTCCAGTATACCTTTAAAGAAAGTGATATTGGCACATACCTCGTAAAGAATATAATTAGCATATCTGAATGTCCGAAGTCTAAATAATTGGCTACATTCAAACTAAGCCGTTTGACCACCGTTCATGCTGTGTCATCGAATCACAATGCACTTCATTCGTTTTGACAAACAATGGCATTTTTACAGAGAAAATGACATCGTAAGTAAGGAAATGAGGAGGGAAACCTGTGTTAGGAGACGAGTAAGAGAATAAAGGCAGCATGGATGCTACAATAGCCGCAACTTGCAAGACAAGGCCAAATCTTTGACGGAGCTGCCAGTGTTGGAGTTGCGCTGTATAGATGCCAGTTTCTGAGAAGAAAGCAGAATCTTGGAAGGAAGGAAGGAAGAAAAGCCCCCCAGGCCCGCTGCCCTCTTCCACTAATCCTTCAGCTCAGACTGTCTTGCATATCTGACAACAGCAAAGAAGCCCGGTGCTAATTCAGTGGAGTGCTCTTTTAATCATGGAGGCAGAAGATGAGAAAACATATTGATTTTTATAAAAACTCATATGCACTTACAGTCGGGATGCAGATAATAATACCCGGCTCATTTGTAATTTTAACAGTCTCATTTGGGGAGCGCTGTCATTATGGAGCTTGTTATGGGTCATAGATTTCTCAAATCACCTCTGCAGTCATTTCTGAGATGTGTTTGTGCTCGCCTCGAATCAGATTGTATTCTAGTGTACATATGTCCTTCTGATGGCTCCAATTATTACGTGCAACAGCGAGCTTCAAGGAGGCACACCTGCACCTCAGCTCGCCGGGGATTAGAAAGTTGGAAACTAATATAAAGTAGTTGAGCACTCTGCAGCTTTCAGCAAGATCTACCTGTAAAACCTGCACTGCTTCAAATGTCATACTGTAATTGGTATTACTGGAGTCTGTGTTCCTGAGATGTCTCTTACACAGATATTAGAAAGACAAAGCAAATTAGGGTACAGAAAAAAAAAATAATAAAAGAGGAGCAGAGCGACGTCTTACATAAAAGTGACACCGAGGATTTGTTCCAGGAGACTTCACCCAATCCAATCAAGTGGGCTTTTCTGGATGAGTTCTCAAGCGATTCGTGCATCTCTCCGAAGAACGCACTCCAGTTAACCTGTCCTTCAGTAATGAGGAAATGAGCTTTTTTTCGTCACAACTGTAATATTCTGCCACATTCTGTAACTGACGAGGCCCGCACAGACATGCACTGCACATGGCGCACTGCACACACTCACCTCAGTGCCGAAATGGAAAGAGGTAATTGTGTTCGATGCAGTTTCTCTGAAGCTTTCATTCTGTGCTGTGACCGTTACGCAACTCTAAATACTTGACATCATTCTGTCAAATATTGTCATCATGCTTGTTATCTGCATCCATCATGGGGACGGCTTCATATTTTATCAAATATTGTACTTTTAAACAGCATGTGTAGGGAAGATCTACGTTCCTTTTCAAAACAATCAAAATGAGTAGATTTGTTGAACGTAATTCAAAACAAATTGAACGTGACTCTTACCAAATTCATTACGTGGCTCTGCTGATGGTCAGCCATGATGTGTGCATCACAACAGCAACTCTCTCAATTTCCAAGGGCTTGGTGCAATACTACAATCTTACAACAAAGAGAATGAAAAAGCAGCCTGGCACAGTAATTTTGAATGATGCTCTGCTGCAGATATTCAGTTCTGAGGGTATTTCAGCAACATGAAACGTTATGGAATCACAGTTTTCATACACTGTACAGTTATATTTTTCAACACGTTCATCACTAGTGAATTCTGTCATTATTTATTTAGATCTACAACCTTGTTTATTGAAAGGCCATGAAGTTAAACTGAATCTGTATTCACCGTTCATCTAATAGCTTTGAAACTGTTTAAACAGTTTACCTGAAAAATGACGAGAGTTTTAAGTAGCTACAGTTATTTTGTCTTTGATCCCTTCAGGAGAGACTCATCGTCATCCTCACTAATGGGCATCGTGGCCTCGAGATAGAAAACAAGTTTGTGTTCAAAAGTTCGAATCCCACCGCTGGTAGATTACCACTGTGCTCCTAGAGCAAAGCCCTCGACCCCCAGCAGTGCAGCGGCCTCCAGCCTCCAGCTCCTGGCATGTATAGTTCAGGATCTCAGGACAAGGTTACTGGTGGAGTAATGATTAGATTAAAGATTACCAGGCCTGACGATTTGTGAGTAGTCAAAAGTCCAGCTTGTTTTTCCTTCTTCCATCCTTTCAGAGCCTTCACTGTTTGCTTTTGTGGGTGTTTTTTGACATACACTGTTCACACTTGTCTATCATTTTTCACATCCGATTTACAAATAATCTCACTTCATCCATTCAGAGCATTTCTGTCTTATTAGAGTTTTCGTTGTTATTACCTCCGCCAAGGAGGTTATGTAATCACGTCGGTTTGTTGGTTGGTTTGTTAGCAACATTACAGAAAAAGTTATGGACGGATTGCAATGAAACTTTGTGGAAAGGTGGGTCTTTGGCTAACTTAGAATCCATTAAATTTTGGTGATGATCCGGATCACTGTCTGGATCCAGGAATGTTTCTAAAGGATTCTTTATCATTGAGAGATAGGGCAGTCTTAGACATAGTTGGGCATAACTCAACAATAAATGACAAGGGGGCTTAGCAAAAAATTACAGTGTCAGTTCTTCAATGACTCTAAGAGATATCAGCTGCTGATCCAGATCACGGAAGTATTCCAGATACCAGGATCCAGAACAGACAAAAATAGGGGGATTCCAGAGTGTCAGTCACTGTGAGGCAACACATTGAGATATGAACATGCAACAAACAGCTTTCACCCAGACATTGTTTGTGTTGGGGAGAAATAAAGTGCTTTTTTCGGTGTTCTTATTGTTGTTGGTGACTGATTTGAGCTGTGGCGGACGTCTGCACTCTCTGAGTGCCAAATTCTAATTTTCCTCTGATATCCAGGTTTTTTTTTTTTTCAATTTATTGAGGCAGACAAAATTTAGATCACCTCTCTGTGCCTGTTGATGGACTGACAACCAGTCCAGAAATAACTGTGGTTCTTGGTTTGACATTTCTGATAACTTCAACGACTTGATCCATCCCAGTGTGTTGCATCACTGGTTTATTCTGGTTTATTCCAGTTGAGCATACCTTGAAAATCCTCATTTGGACTCTTGATTCAAATGCCCAGTCTATTTCAATTGAGTTCTTTTGATGTGAGGAGGAACAAAGGCTGTAGTCTGAGCTTGCTCTGGATGTCTGCTCGTTTCTCCACTTCTAAGAGTAAGTCGAGTCACGCTGTGAAGAAAGCGTGTCTCAGCTGCCTGTATCGGCCGATCTCTTCATTTTGATCATGACCAAAACTTCACAGGTGAGGCTGAACATAAACTGACTGGCAAAGTGGAAGTTTCATTTTCTGTCTCCGCTCACTGCCTTGGTACAACCAAGCATAACACCTGCGCTTTGAAATGCCATGTGTGAATGCTGGCTCCATGAAAATTAAAAAAAAAAAAAAAAACTGCTCTCTAATTGACTCTTATTCCAGAAGTGTCAATTACAAAGTCAGTCATTTTGTCAACGAGTCATTATCATCTTTGTTTCTGAATTCCACCTCTCTAATAATGGTCTGTAAATTATTGGCCTGTTAATCAGATTTGAAGGCGTGCAGAGGCCTTTTATGCCTGCCCTGTGGCTGTTGATTGGCAGCGGTGATTGACAGGCCATTGCCTGCTGCTTTCCCCCGCTGCTCAGCTCACCTTGACTCAGAATTTGGAGTTCTTGTTAAAAGAAGAAGCTGTTATTTAGCCGAAGAGATCTACAGTGTGTCAGCCTGAGGGGTATAACCACACCTCAGCAGTTGCTAATATTTGCATGTCGTCAGTATGCTTATTGATGGCTGCTATTTTAAAGGATGGTGGGGTGTTTAATAACTATGAAAGTCCGCCTTAATTTTTACATTTTAGTAGAAGCTCGTGAAGGAACCAACAATAGTATGAACTTTGTTCTTTCTGTTAAAACAAACATTTCACATCAGAGTCAGAATTCGGACAATGAGCCTGTTTCTCCTGCGATTCATAGCGAGACCTGGAGACCCTGAATCATCTCAACTACTTCACATTTAAATCCAAACCACTTGCAGCCTGAAAGGAGCCCAATTTGACAGAGACCATGCTGAATCCACAGAGATATTTCATGTAAGCATCCTTTTATACAACAACGTTTTAAGATGAAATGTTTCACTTTTCACCTTTACACAGAAGAGTTTTGACAACAATGACTGTTTACACGGAAACAACAGAAACTCTGGAATCAATGCAGTTAGCATGCCAGGAAACATGTAAGTGCTGTTGGTTTTTGTAATGTCCCAATGGGATATGGACAGGAAGTCATGACAGATGACAGATGACAGTCTGGAGTAGGAGTAGTTTCAAAAAAATGTCCTGTTTTCATTTGAAAGTGTTGTGTGAAAGGTGCTCCAGTTTATTCATAAAAAAATCAACATATCCAAATAGTAAAATGTTCTATAAATACAATACAAATGTATAAATTCATAAGCAGGAGGACAAATAAGCAGAATGTGGAAGGGGAGCAGATAAGAGCAACAGAAATAGAAATAGTTGTCAAACCACATGAAGTACGCATGTCGGATTTTCTGTATTCCTTATTGTATGAGGAGAAATCCTCCACCACTCCATTCACATCTTTGTTGTGTTGTTACTCTTGTCCTTCTTACTTCTATATTAGCAGTTATTTGAAGTGTTCTTCAGCAAAAAAAAAGGAGCAACAACCTGTGTGAGGACTGCTGCCAAGCTGTTGCACATCACTGAAAGTACAAGGTATCAGTTATATTTGCATTCTGGTTCAGAGGGAGCGGCCATTATGACAGCAAATTACATACAGTATGTATGTAATAAGCTCAGTTCGTAATGTATGTCTCTGTACTCACTGTGAAACAGATTGTTGAAAGAAACGGGAGTATAGGAGCAGGTCGTTGTGGATAACGATTCAGGTTTTGTATTGAGTTGAACTGTATTTAAAAAATTCTCTGATAAGAATTATTCATTAGTAATGTCTACAAGACAAAGCATTGTCACGCTTTCTTAAACATATCAAAGTGCACAAACTGGAGTTTGCGGGCTGATGAAGAGACAAATAAGGAAAATGTCCTACTAATTCTGAATATGATATACTTTTTCCTTTTTTTAAAAAAATTTAGCCCACATAATTAATATGTAGAGGAGAGGGGGAAGGGTTAAAGGTGCATTGAGGAGTTTGCACGTTTTATGCGAAACAGCGCCCCCTGCAGGCCTTGGGCGTAATGCAGCTTAGTGGAAAAACTCGTGTCTGTGGCTCCCGTGCACAGAAGAGGGGAACTCCTTCCTCGCTCGTTTAGTAGCGCTCAAGTAAAGTTTAAGTTTGTTTAAACTGGTGGAGTCTGTGCTGGAGCTGTGGCAGTGCTAGAAGCCGGTCTGTTCTTACTTTCTGGAAGATCCTGCTCCGTTGTTGCTCACTAAGCATCTGGGGGAGTAATGGCGGACCAAGCGAAACTTCAAGGTCTAATACATGATTTTCTCGAAAAGACGAAGCCCCACGTCTGTTACTCACTTTTTGAACAACGCGCATGCGCCAGACCATCCGCCCGGCTCTCCTGCTTCTCCCAGGAAACGCGGAAGTGTACGAGCGCGATCTCCTCTTCTCCGGTGTGCACGGCTTTGTTTACAGTTTCTGCGATCCGCATCGCTCATAAATAAAGCTTTTTTTCCGAAACAGTTACAGTTTCATAATGTCAGGCTCGCCATCGGTAAGTACTAGCTCAGAAGCTCACCGGCTACATAAACACTCTGAATGCACATGCGCAAAAGGGAGAAGCTGATTGGGCTCAAGCACGGAGAACCGCCTTACGAAAGCAGCTCGTCAGAATGATTGACAAACGGACCCACCAATTATTTAGGTGATCCACCCGGAAATCAAAATGTTGTATTACACCTTTAAGGAAATCAGGTCAGTGGGAGCGCGCATTACGTCATTCCTTTCAAATTCTCCCCAAAAAAATGCTGGTGCCGGACCGGCACTGCGACTTTCAAGTGACAATTTAGCGCTGTTATAGAGGTACTTGCAATGAATATGTCAGGGCACATTGTACACATCATTAAAAATGTGTAACATATTTATGCTGGAAAATAAGTATTTTTAAGGTTGTAAAACTCCTTAATGCACCTTTAATAATACATAAACACCTTATTAACTCTCAAGCTCTTTTTTTTATAAATGAAAGAAAGGTATTTGGTACTGCAGGAATTTATATAAAATACCTCTCTAATATGTACCATTAGAGGCAGTTCACATACTGTGCTACACTTATCAGAGTTTCAGAGGTAATAATCAGTTTCAGCAGCCTTAAAGCACTTTACAGTAACAATCAGACTAACCACAGAGGCTGCCATGCAATGAGTTGAGCGTGTCAGTGCTGTGCAGAGGGACACTTCAGCTCAGAGACAGGCGGAGGTGGAGATTAAACCACTGGCCTTGCAGTTATGGGACTACCTGGACTGCTACCTGAGCCTCGGATAGTAAAGCACAGATAGCTACAGCTGCCTGGTGCTGCAGAAATTTAAAGCATCTTCCAAACTGTGAAGCAAACACCGCAATTGTATCAAAATAAGATTTTTTTTAAAAATCACACTATGATCCAAAATTTTCACAAATGGTTACTGTTTTCAATTATTTTAGTGGAATAATGGATGAATCTAAATGACACGATACCGTCAAATTGTAACGATAGCTCTAAGAAACCCCCTTTCAGAGCTTCAATTTACAATCTTTGCTGCAATCATGAAAAAAATCGATACAGATTAACTGTGTAGTTCTTTACAACAAACTCATATATAAGCAAGTAGAATCCAGCGCAGCTATGGCAACCTTCATTTATCACATCTGTGATATAATCACCCTTTCAAATCAGCACTCACTAATGCATGGATTGAATGATAAGTCGTAAGTCCTCAACCTGTGTCGGGGTGGGTCCGGGATCTTCATGCCTCCAGGCGCTCTCATTTCCTTCTGTAGTCCAAACACATGCATTTCAAGCTAATCAGTGACTCCAAATTGCTCGTAGGTATGAATGTGAATGCGAGCTTGCTCTGTGATGGATGGCCTTTGCCCAAAGTAAGCTGGGATCAGCTGCAGCGCCCCGTGACCCCAAGTTAGATAGAGCTGTAAAGAAGACAAATGGACGTCTATATGGGCGAAACTCCCATCATCAGGAACAAGTAGCCCGATCGATTTATTGAGACTTGCAGGCGAAGAATTTTCCTAATGCTAGTGTTCATATCAACAAATTCACAACAATGAAACCCAGCATGTAAATACAGACTCCGTAAGAATGACACACAGATACAGGTATGTTGATTTTTCCCAATCTGATTGCTGAAGCCATCACTGGGCCCCTGTGGAGCAGCATGTATTATTCTGACGGTATTCATGTGTGCAGCCAGTTCACAGAACGGCGGAGAGAGAAAGACACCCTCAGACCAGTGCACGGTGTCTATCAAAGGCAGGAAACGGCAGAAAGGCTCCGTTTCTCTTTTACCAACCGGCTTTCCCACCAGTGACAATGCAACGCACTGCGATGTCTGAGAGAAAATATGTGAACCCAAAGAAATGAGAGCCCAAAGAGCTCACTGCGAGCAAAAAAATCAGACTTTCTGAAATATTCATTTGAATTTTTAGAGGTAAAAACTCTTCCTGGGCATGAAGTCTTTATCATGCGGGTGTGTCTGTGTCCTGCTCCTTTCCTGGGGGCTTGCTGTAGGCTACATGGTCTCTGGCAGCCAAACCACATCCCCACCGGCTCTTTTCAGCCACTGAGCACAACCGTGGACAAGAAACTGGGATTCATGTACAGATAATCAGCATGGATTGTTAAACAGTTTAAAGGTGGATACATTATAATGCTTTTTTTTTTTTATTCCAAAGCATATTTCATTTCCATCCGCCCGGACATAACCACACAGAAAAGTATTTAGCTTTAGATAAGGAGACACACAGGTACAGCACAAGAGGGGGATGAACACAAGGGGAAAGACGACTGGACAATTGGAGACATGAGGGGGAGAAGCAGGGAGCAGTGGACACACACACACACACACACACACACACACACACACACACACACACACACACACACACACACACACACACACCTACACACACACACACACACACACACACACACACACACACACACACACACACACACCAGTTTAGTGTCCATGCATTAGCTCTTACCTGTTTGTATCGAACCAGCAGAATAACCCAAACACACAGTGGCTAGTTTGTGAAGTTTAATGCATGACTCTTCTTTTTTTTTTCACACATCAGATACATTGTTAATTTTTACATCAAATATAGCTTGTAAGCAAAAAAAAAAAAAAAACAAAAAAAAAACATAAACAAAGGTTAAACTGTTTCACATTGTATCATTTCACATTTCAAACAGGGCAAAAGAAATAAAGAAAACAAGTACAGCTCATATGCCCGGGATTTCATCTGGCATTGTCCTTCCACAAATGTGCATTAAAAGTCCAAAACAAATGTGCTGCAGCCTCGTATAACAGATATACGTACGGTAAAAAAATAGTAAATTATTACAAAACACCAAACAAAAAGTTCAGAGGATGAAAACAAATATGGTAAAAAAAAAAAAAGAAAGAAAGAAAAAATCAGGATATCTGAAATGAATACAGTGATAGTTATACTTTCAATAATAATAATAATAATAATAATAATAATAATAATAATATAAATGAGGATTCTCATTAACACTAAATGTGTCACAAAAAGACAAAGATGTGTTTCAGTGTTTTTTTTTTGTTTGTTTTTTTTTGTTTGTTTTTTTTACACAGCAGGTACAGCAATAACAAACTCCTTCAGTGGTTGGAATCACAGACCACTGCTTAAACTAAACGCTAGCACACATATCGAGCCATTAGCAAAATACAACAAGGTGAGAATGGGAGAAAGTCTCACAGGTTTTACTCTCGTTTTACCATCGACCATTTAGAGAAAACACTAAATCACCTTCAACATCTCCAGGATTTAATTTTATTTTTTTAATATTTCACATCAATCACAAACACAAGTATTTATTTTTTTTCCAAACATACATCTGACATGGCAAAAAATGTGAACTCTCAGTTTATGCTAATTTGCTGTGTCTGGAGGGCTTGTGTGTCGGAGGCTGTATGCCGGAATTGGCTCGTCAAGCATGTTAGCTTATGTATGGTCTGAAAGAAACAGTCGCAGTGTAAACGGGACTCTGAAAATCAGTGAAGTGCTGTCATATATAACTAGGCATTCTCTAAAAAAATACAGTAGCAAGCTTTTTTCTTCAGCTAAGACTGACTTGAAACTCTTTAGGCTATTACTCAAAAATATTTAAATATGTTAAATGTGTGGGCTGTCCTTGAAAAAGTCAGCTAAAGGAGAGCAACTTAGCAACTACTTAATCTGCTTTTCTTTTCTTTTTTTTTCGATTTTCTTTTTCTCAGAACAAGCCAGGCATGTGATTGTCTTCACTTATTACACCTGCTTTAAGAACATGATGGCTATGCACATACAGAGAGGACTCGTAATGTATTGAACGGCAACATCTGCTGCTATGAACCCAGGTTTTCACATGAAGATATGGAAAACACAGCATATGGTGAAGCGATAATGCCAACCGGGGAAGTGAAGCGCGTTGCCAATCAGCCATGTTTATTTGCCATCAAACATTTTCAAGTAAACGCTGGCACGTAAGCATACGCATGAAAATCAGATGAAGCTTGTTCTTTGGCAACTACTAGTCGATAATCAAAAAAAAAAAAAAAAAAAATAAAATAAAAAATAATGCTGAACTGAGCAAATGAATAACAACACATGGAGAATTAGAAGAAAGTAGATTCTGTCGGATCTCAAGCCCTTTGTTTTTCTTCTTGGCTAATGAGCGTAACATTCTCGTCTAATTGTCCGAAATAGTCAGTCAGACTTCATCACGGAGGAGCTATTATGAAAGGTAATGAAGGATTCAGCTGAAAGACTGCCAATTCACATTTCCACATTACAACCCTGTCATTTAATGTCATTAAAGGGGCAGTCCGTGTCATTACAGATTGATGATTAGTTGCACAAATCAAATAGTATTTGTTCAGTTTTCTGTCTTCTTCTTTTTTTTTTTTTTTTTGTTTGTTTGTTCACTAGAAAACACCTGATCACACATACAGTAGAGTATATGACTTTCAAAGAAGCAAGCATATGACTGACAGACCAACAGAAAGCAAACAAAAAAGAAGCACGTTGCTAGAAAAGGTCACTACTACCGTGGGAAGTGTTTTTTTTTCTTTCTCTCTCTTAAAAAAAAGGAAAATAAAAATGTCTTGAGTGATACATTGGCATATTCTGTACACGATTGGACAGTTGGCAAAGAAGCAAACTAGTAAAAAGTGAGGAAACGGGATGAGTGGGCACATGTGGGGGTGGAGTGGTAGAAAACGGGAAGGTGGTGGCGACTATGCTAACATCACAAGGTGAGTGGGGTCCTAAAGCTTCACAACACAGGGGAATTCAGGAGCAGGAGGAGGATGTTTTCAGCCCAGAGGATGGAGGAAAAGTGGGGATGGATACACATCTGCTCAGCATTTGCGGCACGATCGTGTTGCCTTCTTGCCCAGATGAGAGCTACGCGGCGTGTCACACAGACTGCTCCTTGGGGAAGGTGAAGGGGGCTCGGGGGCCGTGGGCGGGGAAGCTGGTGTTGGAGTACATGGGCTCGCTGGGAGGGTGCTGGGCGTAGGGGTGCTGGGGCAGGAAGGTGACGGGCGGGTGGGCCGGGGCGGGCTGGGGCTCGGGGAAGGGATCCACGTTGCAGACGCGCTGGTAGCTCATGTACTCGGCTGGGTTCAACAGCTCTTCTGGACGCCCCCCAGAGTCCTGCGGGGAGAAACGACAGATAAACACTGAACGTCCTGCAGGGTCACACACACTGAACTTACCTAGAGAACACCATACACTTCCAAATTTTTTTGTGACCAAACGGATCTCACTGTTTGTTTGTTTTTTTAATTACCTGTAGCAACCAATTTAAACAGCACTAAAGAACATTGTATGATAATTTCACTGCAACACCAGATGTGGCATTAAATATGCCATATGTTGAGAATTAGAAACCAGCCTCATGCTCTGAGGGCCCTGCTTTAATAAATCAGAAAGTGCAGATGGCGATGCAGACTGGGTTAGCCTTGATAACCTACATGTATTTTCTTTAAGACGGGCAGCGGAATGAGAGGACGTCAGGTTTCTCTGGATTTAAAGCTGGATGCCACAGCATTTCCTAGCAACGGTATTTTTTTTTTTTTTTTTTTTTAGCACTGGAATTTTTTGCATTTCATCTGTTTAATTTGCTCATAAATTGAAACTATTTTTGCAAAGGTACCTTGACTTTTATTTCCATGTCCAGTGGAGAAAATACAAATTTGATACACTTCTGATTTTGCAAGTTTTCCTACTTAGTCAGAAAAGGGAGGTCTGTTTTTTTTATTACATGAAATAAGAGTTTGATCAAATAGAAAAACAGAACTTCATATTTGGTAGAGAAACTTGTGTTTCCTGCAGTTGTTGACCAGGTCAGCTCAGTGCAGCAGGAGTTTGGGAACACTCCTCCACACAGATCTTCTCCAGATCCTTCAGGGTTCTGCTCCTTCCTAACATTTTCATTTGGGTTGGAGTTTTGGGAGTGCCTCAGCCAAACCTGCTGGAGCAGGTGAATGATGTCAATCCATGACTGCAAAGTGGGTTACTAATGGTAATCTTTGAAACCTGAGGTGTCTTTCATACAGACAATGAGTCTAAACTGGTGTAGTTAGTACAGGTCCTGAGAGGAGAACCAGAAGAACATGAAAAGGTCTGTGAGTCTGAATACTTAGCTGATCGCACAATAAAATGAAAATCAGCTATTAAAAAAAACAACAATAACAACAACAACAACAAAAAACATAGACATGTAATTTTCTGGACGAATTTTGTCTTTTGCCATCAAAGTGTTCCAAGGATAAAAATGACAGACCTTCTTTGAAAGTGGGAAGACTTGTAAAACTGGCACTCTATTAAATCTTTATTTTCCCCAATGTATAAAAAAAAAAACTTAAAAATAATATAAAGAGATCACTTATTGCCATATAGAGAAATATAAACCAAATCATGTGTAGATAATTATTAGGGATGCATCAATACCAATATCAGCATCGGTACAATCATGTTAAATATATGACAAGTAAATAAACGAAGCCTAAAAATAAGAAAATTAGGGTCTGGTAGACTATTTCTGTGTGTAAAAAACATTTATTGGAAACCCACTGAAAAAGTCCCATGTTTAAAGGAACGTGCATTTGTGGGATGAGCAGCAGAGCTTATTTATTCAATGGTAGCGTGTGAAGGATGTGCACTGCCACCACAGCCTGGTGCCTCCTGGTGTTTCCACCCAGCAGCCTGCGCACAAACACACATTCTGCAGGCAGCGTTCGTCAGAAGTCGGCCAGCGCGGTCGAGTCGGTCATTTTGGAAAGAACAAGCTGATCCCACAAGTGTTTACTGGAGGTCACAACTGCTGGTTTGTTACTCTCCAGACTTCAGTTATCCAAACAGGAGTCAATAGATTGGGCCGCCCGTCCCAAAAATACATGTTCCTTAAAATGTGACGAGAAATTAAACGATCTACCAGACTCAGAGGTGTCTCTATTTGTGTTCCGATTAGATAGCCCCGACTCCCCGGATGTTACACTAAATACAACTGCACTCGTTAATATCTTTAATTCCCTGGTTGGTAAATGCTTGGATCTTTTAATTCCCACAATCAAGGTTTGTTCCATTGACTTTCCGTTAATTGTAAACTGTGTCCTTATCTGAAAACAAGCCCAGTGACATTACGGGAGCGATTCCCGCAGACTGAGGAAGGCCTCCTCAGAGCCACACATGACATTATACAGCTGTTTTCACAGGCTGACCTCACTCCTCATGTTTACTTGGTTTTTATAAAAGCCATTCCTCCTCGTAATTATAATTTTTTTTGTACAAGTTGGAGTGTCCTGTATTCAGACAGGAGAGCCAACGTTTCTTTCTTCGCTGCCTCAGTCGATTTATTTCCCCCCACCCACCTCTAAACAGCTGCAGCCATTGTGCCGCTGTTACATCATGTTGTTTGAAGGGTCCATTATCTGGCTGTTTGTCTACTTTTCAAAATGCAATGCTTTCTACTGACACTTGAAAGTATATAATGACTTTAAGATCTTTAATGGAGCAGCGTTCGCAGCGTCCTTGGAGTGTGCCTCATCAACAACATGTTCGATGTGGCTACCCAGCTGCAGCCTGCAGGAAAATACATGACTTTGAGTTTTCACTCTTTATTTAACGTTAGTTTATGCGCGTGATTAAAACAACATGGACAACGTATGGTGCCAATAAGTGCATGAAGGCAGCTGCTTGTGTGCAGACTGTAAAGGTAGAAATAACTCAACAGTATTTTGCTGTTCTGTCATTTCCGGGAAGTTAAATCATGCTCAAACATGCGTTCTGCAAGTCTGAAAGTCACAGTTCATTTTTTTGCTTCACATTTGTTGACGCTGCCGTCAAAAGGGCTCCATGCTCACCTAAACTCAAATGAAGGACGGGACTAAAGAACAGCCTGTGGCAGGATGATGTAATAATTCCAGGGAAAACGCATTGTTTTTGTATTTTATCTTTCAGAAAACGTTCACGTTTACACTGCACCAGTGTGAAGACGAAGTCAGTCCACACAGGAACGACAGAACGATGTGGTATGAATGTGGCGGGTGCTGTTGACTGTTTTTGTAATGAAACCACACACGGTATGGTCCAGCCACTCAACATGTGCAGAAAAACCTTTTTACTACCTGCAGCCATTCCGAAAAGTTGGTTTTCCCCCATTTGGACAGAGACAGAGTCCCAGCGATTTCTAAAAGTTTCATCTTGGGAGCCGTTTTCTGTGACCCCGTTTCCAAGTTGACTTTTTCAGCTGAAAACGCAAAACTTTCGCTGCTTTTTACATGTCCGTTTACACAACAAGGGAGCTCGTAGCCACGGAAACTGCAGCTTTTTGCAAACAGTGGAACTTTTTGATAACACTATCACCTTGTCTCAATGTAAACATAAGAAAGCTCAACTTTTAGGAAATGTTTTGACACTGTTGAACCTAATTCAGGGAAATGTTCAAAACTCTGTCCTTTTCAAATGATACTGCATATAGTGGTACATGAAAAGAAATCTGATAGTGATCAATATCCAACATGCAAAACCAAAAGAAAACAAAAACAAAAGAAATAGGGAGAGTGAAAATGAAACTTACGAATACTCCTCAAGCATCTCTACATCTACGAAAACGACGATCCCAACTCTGGAAATGTTTTGATGAAATAACAAAAACCACAGATAGACTTAAACCTGCCTACTAAGGATGTAAACAAAATTCAAATTGATGGGAAAAAAAATGAAGGAATGAATGACATAAATGTTGAACAAACACAGAATGATGTAAAACATGGGGATAAGTCAAGGAATTTCTGCAGATTGTCAGCAAATAAACATTTCAAAGATTGACCCAAATACTTACAAAAAAAAAAAAAAGCTGCAGATTGAAAAAGCTTGAAGATGGATTTGCAAGAGTGAATCTGTGTTTTCACAGCAGGAGACATGCAAGTAAACTTCTCCTGACACACATGCTGCAGACGTCCACAGAAGCATCTGGAAAGCTTGTTTTGTTCAGGTCAGCACGACAATGAGAGACGCTTCTCTGCTCTGTCGGGTTAATAATTTCTTCTCCTGTTGGCGCATTGAGGCAGAATTTAAAATAGCAGTCCGAGGAAGAGACAGAAGTCAAACTCCCCAAGCTGAAGAAAACGTCAAAAATCAGGTACCAATATCAGGAAAAGGAGATGACCTCCGTTTATTAAATGCACTCTCACAAACAGAAGAGACATTTCCTGAACAGGATTTTAATGCAGAAAAACTATTCCTAACCAAATAATGCAAAAGCTGAAAAAAACCCCAAGAATATGAAAACTGTTTACATTTTGGCACGTATTGCATATTTAAAACAAAATGCACATAATTACATGGTGAGATGTAAAACAACATTTCAAATGTAATATTCTGGAAAAGTAAAATGTTATGTATTTATCTTTGAAAATAGTACATTTATATATTTTTGGCTTTAACAAAAGCTAATTTCATTGTTTTTGAAATGAATAACAGTGACTTTTAATGTGTGTACTAATAATTGCAAATTTTACTATTTTTACTTTAAAAATAGTAAATCTTAAGTTTTTTTTCAGCAATTGTAAATTTTGCCACCTTTTACTTTAAGATAGGTATATTTTATTGTGTTTTATACATAGGAGACATAATAAAGACAAAATAATGAGTTTTTAATAGGCTGTGAATAAAAGTTAATTGTAAGTGCATTTATTTAGGAATGTTCCTAAGTGTATGTAACATGTTCAGAATCAGGAGGTGTGCCTCATTTATAATTTTCTATGTTTTACGACATGTTTATTTGAAGAAACAGAAAGCTCTGACATCGCTGACATGTTAATAATGTGTTGCTGAAGGTGTAGCCGTATTCAGAGTCACACCTGATGAATGTCATCATTATTGTTTGAGACAGCTCTGTGCAAAGGTTGTTAGCATCTTCATGACACTTTAATACAATTATAAGGTGCAATGAAGAGTTTCGGCTCACTGTGAGCAAGATGTCTGTCAAAGCAGCTTCGGCTTAGGTCATTTTAACTCTTTATTTGCATTCATGAAGCAAGCATGGCGGCTGAAGGCTCCCTGACAGGATGAGAAGAGCCGGATTGATTTCTCTATTATTGCTTTACTGTGTAAATAGGAAAACTGTTAAAAAAAAAAAATGATTGTGACAGTTATTACCTTGAAAGGAACTTATTATGCATCCTCACATATAATTGTTTTAAGCCTGTTTTATGAAGAATTATCAATGCATTGTAAGGATTTGTAAATGTGTCCATAATGTATTATACAGTAAACCCTCGGGTTGACTGCAGCTGTTAAATTTAATGTGGTGCTTCTGGAAAAAAGAACACTTTTTTGATTGTTTCTGAAAGTAAAACTCCAGTTTACTGCTCTGCAACAGCTCCCATTGGAAGGATTTAATGTGAGTAGAGCTGCTCTATCAATGCAGTCTGCTGCAATCTCTCCAGAGGAAGAAGATAAATGGTTACCTAACTTTAGACCTAATTTGCAATTAAGTTATCTCTTGTTTTATTCCAAGTTTACACAAAGAAAAGGGACGACGTACCTCTATTGTGCCCTTTCTCCTTCTCAAGAGTTTCCATCACAGTGTGATTTGCAGTTGCTGAATGAAATCTTTTTTTCAAACAGTTTATAGAATTAGATTAGACTTATAACACTTCAGTCACCTAAAGCAGAGGAGAGGTGGAAGCATATTCCAAGGTTATTAGAACAAAATCTGTGGAAAAAAGATATAAAACTGACTGTAAAATTCTAAGAAAATTCATGATTTCTAGCTGAGAAATCAGTCTAGTCCTCAGTGGTTTCTAGTTGTTTAAAATACTTGATGACACATTTGTTTTATTTACGATGGACTGTATTATTTGCATATTAACAGATTATAGGCTCAGCCAGGTAACATGGTGCACTAGCATGGCGTATGAGAGGGCAATTTATGACCGAGAATAAATAAGAAATTTAAAGCAGTAGAGACTTTTTTCACATTTTTTTTTAATGGAGATTACATATATTATATCTATTTTGTGACTATAATATCCCTTCATTGCCACATTTTGGTAAAGAAAGGAGGAAATTATTGAGTTAAATGTGGGCACTTCTTTAAAACAAGGTTAACGAAGATGATTGATACTCTGCATGTAAATTTATTTGACATTTACACAACGTTTCAAGTGAAAACACATGGGTTTGAGATTTTTGCTTTCATTTAGAAAATGGTTCTTGTTTACATGGAAATTGAAGAAATGCTGAAAACAACGTAGTTTTCATTTTGGGCTATTCTATGAACAGCGGGAATGCACGGACATCGCAGGTGACGCTCAGCTATAAAACTATGGCCATGGTGCCCATGAGCAGGAACAGCACTTCAGACAAGTTGTTTTTTCTTCCTCATTTCCTTCGAGACAGGAGCTGGTGCGTTTTCAAAAAGCTGCCTTTTCAGATGCTGTGTAAAGGGACACCCACAACACAGCTAAGGTTTTGCGTTTTCACTTCCAAACCTTGCTGTGTAAACGGGGCCTTGGATGTGAAAATCTCTGCGAAGAGTGAGATGCATTTTACTTGAAAAGTATAATGGATGTAAAGAAATGAGATCAAAAACCTGCATTTGAAACTGAAGATTTCCAAAATCTCACGTTAAATGAGGCATTTTTTTTTTATCATTATTATTATTAGGTCAGAAAACACCTGCCTTGAAATTGTGAAAGTATTAAACACACGGTGATTCCTTGAACCTGACAGAGGATATTTTCAATAGTTATCATTCAGAGTTAGCAGTGAGGGGTGAAGGTCTCTTTTCTTTATTTATGTTCTGCCGTATTGAGAAAGAAGACAGAGATCAAGATGACGATCAGCAGGCGGGTGGAGGTCAGCACATAATGGTGGGAGTGATTTATTACGGGGCTACTTTGATGATATAAACACACCTCCAGACAAAGGTCATTCAAAGAAAAAAACTGTGTCAGCTGTTTTCAGACTTTGATGACTTACATTAGAAGAAAATCCACATTTTTCATTAAAAAAAAAACATATCCCATTATTTTTGGGTTGAGGTGAGGCTTAATTAGTGTAAATGTTAGATTATTTAATTATTATTTAGAATTTTTTTAATATCATGATTTTATTGCAGAGTCCAGTCAGGAAGTCCTCATATTCATACAAGGTATCTGCAAGTAGCTAAAGGTTAGTTCTCACACTCCTCTTTAAAAAAAGTGGTATCAGAGCCTCACTGGTATTTAGTCTAACTCATTATTTTCAATGAGGCTCCGGCCCGAAGTGTGCCGGGCTGCAGGATTACGGTAACACCAGTTTAACACACATCTGTGCTGAACTGTTCTGCCGTTCTCTCGCAGAAGTTCGCTCTCCTCCCACTCTCCCAGCCTCTCACCCGGTTGTCATCGTGTAATTCTCTCTCAAACGGCGTCCCAGGCCATGCATTAACCAGTAAGCACGCCATGTGGCGCACCAGTGAGTCCTGTTGAACGCAAATTGTTGTCTTTAAGCTTCCGTCTGTGTGCATATTAACAAATGAGATATAACATTTGCTAACAGATTGTGTTCCCTTCGGACAGAGTCGGCGTGGCTGTTTGCTTCATTTCAGCATTTATACTAAGCAGCTTCCTGCGGTTTTATATCAGAGATGGAAAACGCCGACACTTCTTTCTCATCTAATTCCCTAAATGTGGAACAATTTCTTTGCACTTTCACAGAGGCCAATAACACTTCTTGGTCTCAATTCCAGAGCAGGCAACATTCTTGAAGCACTTTTCGATGGACTATAAAGGATTTAATTCGCCAGCGATCGGCACCGAAATACCCCACACTCTAGTTTTTTTAGTTATTTTGTTTTTTTGTTGCCAGTATAGCCCACACGGGCGAGCTTTTCAAGTCAGGGTGCAGCAGGAAAAGTCAAGTTGGAAGTCAAACATATGAATCAAGTAGCTTCTACTCGAATAAATACTGTCAAAACAAACAAATAAAAGAAAGGAAAAGGTCTTTTGTTCATGAGGGCTTGAAAAATCTCCAAATCTACAGGAATGACTGACTATAACTCCAAACTTTAGAACTAAAACACAAAAAAGAAATGTAATGTCTGCTGCAGTTTTGTTTCTCTATACATTTTTTATCACTCTTGTCCTTTTGGCCTCTCTACAGAATCGGAACTACAAGACGCTCTGAATCCGTCTCCTCTCTCGGAGAACATCTGCATCAGCGTCCGGGCAGGGAGCCCGCTCGCCGGGATGATTTGGGATAATGGGCCGATCTGAGGATGTATTATCACTTCTGGAGGGGAAATTAAATGCAACAAAGGTCAGGGGAAAAAAACTCAACCACTATTTTTTTTTTTTCAGACTTGGAGAGTTAAAGCAGCAGTTGACAGGAATTCCTCTAATTATCTGCATGATACACATAAATGACACAATCGTGCATGAATAAATGTGAAGACTGCACTTTTTAATCAGAACTCAGTTTCAGCGAAAGCATGTTAACTCATGTTGTATTGGTTTGTGAGTTTCCATGGTGTCCATGAGCATGCATGTGTCCTTCAGATCTGCATACGGTTATTAAGCGGCTTCACTATTTTACTGTAATCAATTACATTTCAGCCGTTTTCATTATATGTGCGCAGGTGTGTGAAAATATCACAGCTGCTTTTCCTCGTCTGAAAGGTGCTGTGTAAGTAGAAATTAATTTGAATTTGCTCCAGCTGATGTGAGCAGGGCTCCAATCTAATCTGACTGAGCTTCATTGTTTTCACCGAAAAGATCATGAAATATCATCGAGTTGTTGGTGCTAATAGGCGGAGTTTGCCATAGATTGGATCCAAGCAGTTGGTTTAAATGGAAATCTGAAGCCTGTGCTGCTGCATGTGCATCCATACGTTTCTAGTAAAGGAAAAACTGAGTGTGGAACTACTCAGAATGAACAATTAGCCAGTAGAATGTTATTCATGTGTTCTTCGAGGCTCAGAGGACGCTACAGTCCTCTGCTTTACATGCCCGACGCCTTTCACGCGACCGTGATTGTGTTCATACACGCCGAATTTGATTCACTCAGAAAGAAAAAAAAAAAAAAACCTAATCCAGCCAGCGATTACAATTGTCACCACAACTGCGAAAACTACTTTGTGATGCATAAACACTAGTTTAATGTAAATGAGACAGGGCACGGCGGAAATGAAACTAAAAGGAGACGCACCTCACGAAACTAGATGAAGAAGAGGGAAGAAAGGCTTTTTTTTAAGGGCGATGATTGAACCATGTTTAATAAAATTACGCTTCCTGTTCTCTACATTTCAGGAGTTTGACCAGAAGATGTTGTTTTTGCTTATTTTCCAATAAGTGTCTCTTGAATAGCGCCAGGCAGGTGGCTTTTATGCGTGATAATGTAGCATCCATCATCCGGTAATAACATGCATTTTCTGCCGCAGAGTAACTTTGTTGACAGACAGTGGGAGTGAGAAATGCATTCAGCTTTGTTGTTCTGTTAAATTCTCACCCTTCCATTTGTATATCAGACGAGACAGCGGGCCAGATGAATTAAATCTACATCTGCTGCTTTTTTCTTTTTTTGAGCCAGATGAAGTGTCTTGTTTTGAAAATGTTTTGCTGAACCTTTTGACTTTCTGTAAAGAAAAAAAGTGAATTAAATATCAATCAGTGTTTTTTTTTTTTTTATTTTTTTTTTTACTTTTTTTGATGTTGCTTTGTGATAAAAGTCACGCTGTATTTTTGGAATCAGTCCCCACTGATCGGTGTCTATTAAATTGCAGTTTCTTTATGTTTTATTTCAGTGTATTTGAATGTATTTCCGCTGACGGTTTCTTTACTATTTCCTGATTCAACTGTGATTCATGAAACTACTGGATGCAACTTTTTTCAAAGCTTGGGATTAGTGGTGAGGGTTTGCTATTTTCAGTGTTCTGGTCAAAGTTCATGCCTTTAAAAAGTCTCAGGGTGAAAACTGCAGGGGTTTTGTGATCCCTTTGGTCAAGGTAATGCATATTTAAAAAAAAAACACAGAATATATCCAGGACAGCTTGATGTTTACCCCGGTGTTGCATCAGGTTTAGTGTTGAAACCCAGACCAGCCAGAGCTACTTGCAGATACAAAGAACAGATACGAGTCCTTATTAAACGGTATTAAGCGTAATTTCTACTCAATATGCAAACCATATGTGTAGCATGAAGCATCACTGCTGTGTGAGTCCTGAAACTCTTCATCTCAGAGTAAATCCTGCCATCAGGATCAGTGCATCTCTAATTTTAAACATAGTAAAGTCTAACATTTATTTCTTCTAGTTAAAATTTAGAGTGAATATGGTGACACGAAACCTGCAAAATAATCTTTCATTTCAACGAAATACAGTTCTATTTGTGCATTATTTCAATGTCTACTCAAAATTTTCATTTATAAACCTTTATTTTCTACATTTTTTAATCTGCGATTCGTTCTGGTGTGTCTTCACCAGATGATCAAGCTGGAAAAGCAAAAAGTCAAAATGGATCAATGTCCCCGCTAAATGACTGAGCTAATTCACTGTGATAAAGTTGTTTTATTGTTGCTCTGTTTTAATCCTGAATGACAGACTGCGACGAATCGTGTCTCAGTTCGTCCATTCTGATCTCACAGCTGCTCTGAAAGCAAGAGAAGCAAAAGAAAGCAGCAGTTTCAGATTCATACATAAAAAAAAAAAAGATTTTCACAGGTTTGCAAACAGCGAAGACAGCAGGCGTTTTGTTGTTTGTGAAATGACGGAGTCGTTTTAATTACGGTGCAGTGGCACCTGTGGCTTTTCTCCAATGTCATAGAAACAATTTGACAAATTTGAGGCTTTCTTTTTTAGACCTGTTCAAACATGTTTTGCCCATGGTGTGTGAGAGATGTACACAAAGTGACTTTTGGCTCGTGAACTAAAACCTCTGAGAGAGAAAGACCAAGTAACTGTTCCCTCTGTAAGTTAGAACAAAAAAAATAAAAAAAAAAGACTTTTGTTTCAGCAACAGCGAGGCACACTGGGAGGAAGACCTGTGTTGCAGCTCCATTATGGGGTTTCTGATTTGATTAGAGTGAAACTTAGACACTGAACTTCCAAATGTGTCTCAAATCCAGATCTAACTGGAGTGACGGAGCTTGAATCCATAGATAATGGAAGATTTTCTGATGTGTATTGATGTTGACGGCACGCGTGCCGACAACAATAAGCATTAAAAATGATGAGAACATGGAAATTTGCTTGGACAGAAGCTCAAGTTGGGAGTGTTATTGCGGCTATAATATAAAAACTTTTTAATTTTCCTAATTTCCGAGGGAGTCAGAGTGTTCTTCAGAAAGATGTGTTTGCTGTGGCTCTGAGCGCTCTAATCCTGTCAACAGACACTCAAAAATCAGCAAAAGTTTCCCATTTTCACTTGAAGACGTTGTGTAATCAGGGCTGAAATCTTAAAATCAGATGTAAATAATGTATTTTCATTAAATTGATATCATTTTCACTTCCTATTGTAATGAATTCATTGTATTTTCCTCACAAATCATCTTGTCATGTAATCTCCATGATTTCCTGCTTTTCCTAATTTAGCTCTAATTGCTTCTACTAAAAAGTTAAAGCATGACTGTGATAAATGGCCTCATTTATGGACACACTCTAATGCCATGTGTGACGCTTACAAACTACCAACTGGGATCAAATGGTTTGTGCTGTCTTGCCCATGGACACTTTGTCAGAGACGGGGACAGAACCACCAACACTGGGAAGAAAATCCGACCAGCCTCTCGTCACGATGGAAAAACATAATTATAGTAGCAATGACAACCGCTCTGTGCTGTTTAAACAGATGGTTAAAGAGGAATCGGATGGAAACAGCTCCGGGTCCTAAGAGCCTTTTGTAGACGTCTCTGAGACGCCGGCAGTTCGGACAAAATGTCAGTAATTTGACAACCTGGGAATGAGAACAGATTCCAGGGAAGCTGCAGCGATGTTCCGCTTACAGTCAGGTCAGAATAATATAAAAGCTTTGGGGTTCTCTTCTAACTCCGAACAAACGCAAGGGGCGAGAAGAACAGTGTCGGCCGCATAAATTTTACAGCGGGGGTTAATCTAAATGAAATCTGGCCCACCTTGAAGTCATTTTAAGCAGCAGTGTATTGGCTAGATAACATAACCTTGGGGAAGTAGAGCTCAAATAAGTTTTGGTATCTGATAATGTAATAAACGTCAAAAATACAATCAGTCTGTGATTAACGGTGGACTGATTTATTTCAGATTACCTTCAAGTTTCTGACCAAAAGCAGGACGTCACAGGTTTTATTTATTTATTTATTTTTTTTTTAAATGTGTTTCTGTATTTTTAGAGAATGAAATGAGAGTCTGGATATGAGCTTGTGGTTTGGCTTTCGTTTTGAGCAAACACAGATTTTTATTGAATGCTGTAACCTCCCGACTGAAGCCAGTCAAGACAAGGCTTATTACAAACAAGGAGTGTCAACACGACATTTCCCAGGAGGCCTTTCATGTTGGAGGCATTTCTGTGCTACAGTATACCATCCGTCACAGAGCTGCTGACTAAACAGCTCGCCAAAGCCGACATGAGAACTGAATCAATATTAATTATTTTCCCCTCCTCTCTCAAAGAGCTCCTCAAACCGACTGTAGTTTTCAGATATTCCTCATTGTACAAGCAATAGTAGGAAGAATGTATTGACTTATTCAAATGTGAATAAATGTCAGTGGAATTGTGTTTCTAAATGTTGAATTATTAGCTGAATTAGAGTGGTGTATTGGTGTTGAAAGACATTATTATTTCAGTATTTCATTACTAATTGGTTCCAGGGATGTCTGGCGTTCCTGGCTTCCAATAAATTGAAATCATTTATCTTGTCCTCGATTAGCTTTACCTGTTTCAGTAATATCTTAAAGAGTATGACGGTATTTGGAGAGAGGCTCCTATTTCCCCTAAAGGTAATGTTCACTTCCACTCTTGTTTAAAGAAAAATGAAGATAGTGTAATGAAGCTTTAAGAAACCCAAAGCCAGAATAAATTATGTTACTACGGGTATTTTTGGAGGGTTTTTAAAAGCTTCCTCCCACATGCAGCTGCCAAAGGTTTAATCCCAAAGATAGGCCTGGGATGGCAATACACATGGCTTCACATTAAAGCCAAAGTACTGATGCAAGAATATTTAAATCAGCTCATTTCTTCAGCTTTAATCACCTGTAAGTGAAGTGAAAAAACTGCTTTAGATCAGATGAGTACATCTAGTGAGGATATTATTTTACATTTTTGACCTAACACATACCTTTATCACAGTTGTTTTTGGAGAAAGCCTTAGATGTTTGGTTGAAAATAACAATGGTGGTTTCCAGAGGAATTGGAAAACCTTCACTGTGTTTTGGGTATTCGTTTGGGTGACATTGGCTCTGTGGCCGAGTCAACAGAAATCGTTTTGAATGTGTTCAAAAGGTCGTCGTGTAAATGTGAAACTTCTCTGCAATGAGTATAAAAACGTCACGTGTCCTGTGAACGGGGTCTGAGTTAAATGGAAGTTAGTATCACTGAAACGGATGGGGCAACTCTGCAGAGGAGATAATGTCAACGTGATCACTTCCAAAATGATTTTTTTGTCTACAGTGATCATGATAATGATAAAATCTGACACTACTGAATCAGAATGAATGAATTACATCAGCTTCCATTTGGTGCGACGTTTGTGTAACTGATTCAAGTAAATCATGTGTCTGTGTTTAAACGACGCTGATTAAGGCTGAACCTTCCAGATCAGGAATATCCCAGAAAAATCAAATAATAATTATTGATATTATAAGTTTTCTGAAAATATAAATGAAAATGGATAAATCCTAAGCATGATGGAGTTTTGTGAATGAAACAGTTATAATAGTTGAATAAAATAAACTGCTGTTTGTATGACTGTTATCCAGTTTGTATTGAATTTATTAATGAGGACTGACTGAGCTCAAGGTAACATTCACTAAATTAATTATGTTTCTTTCAAATGAGATCTACATTTCTCTATTAAAGCCGAAGCTATTTGTGCATTTTCAGAACATTTGACTTCCATGTTTGCGCACATGTATTAGTCTGCCACATTATTATTTCAGGCTGGCTGACAGAATTCAGAAGAACATCGCTAAAGAACAAGAATACGTTTTGACTGGTTGTCTTTTAAATAAATTGCTTTTAACCCTTTCCCTTCAAGAGTGGGCTCAGGTGTCCTCAATGACATCAATCTATCAATAAAACACTGCGTCAGTATGAGTGATACCATTTTAACATGGTATTGGATCAGACAGGAGATCATTAATTCCTACCAGAAAAACAGAAGGGAACAAATAGAACTAAGGCCTTGCTACACAGCAGCATTTCCAAAATCATCCTTCGCTGAAAACAATGTAGAAAAACACATAAAGTTTTGTTTTCAGTGGCTCCAACCACCTTTGTTGTGTAAGCGGACACCCAAACACAACAAAACTGTGTTTTAAATTTTATTCACATCAAGAAGGCTGACTGAAACGGTTTTTACTTGAAGCCTCAGACATCGTTCCACAGTCTTGGGTGTGCTTCCACAAGAAATGAAAAATCAGATTAATTCAAATAAATGTGTGGCTGTTTGTGTCTTTCTGTGCTTGCTCTGTTCAGTATGTGCGCTGCCTGCACAAATTCCAGCTGGGATCAGCTCCGGGACCCCGGATCTGATAAAAAGGCACGCGCATGAATGGATGGACCACACTACTGTATATCCTTGCTGTATAATGCCTTCAGTGTGTCCTTGAGTCTCCTTGTGCTTCTGTGCCTCACTCTTCATCTCCTTATTTGTAAAACCGCTCTCAACAGTTGCTCCCACCACTGCTTCTCCTTGTAGCTGTTTATTAGCCTTACCCACAGTATGCATCTACTGTCACACATCTTTTGCCATCACCTCCCAGTCCCTGTCATGCTGTGCTTGCTCGAAATGTGACGCAGTGTCCTCGAACGCGCTCCTTCATTGCAGTATTTCATAATAGGTAGCCTTTTCTGTGGGAAAATTAATGTCACTTCATGAACATTTTCGATTAACATAATGCAACGCACTATGCAGGTTGTAATGTCGTTTGACAATATACATAATTATTTTTCCCATCACCATCCATTATGGGAAAATGATAATAATATCAGCTTAACACTTCTTTTTGGGACAGATAACTAAAAAAGGGAAGTGTTCCCTGCCTTTAGCATCTCTTGTACTCCAACCATTGAATTCTTTCATGTTATTTGCCATTAAGTTATATGGCTGGAGAGCTGTTTTCTCTCTTCAGCCTCAGTTATTCAACTTTTAGCTTCAGTATTCCACTGCCAGTCAGTTGGGCTACTATTTTACTAAGCTCCTGTTAACTTATTTAATGTAAAAAATGTCCGACTATAAGTAACTAATAGCTCAGGCGAAGAGCTCTGCTCAGAGGACCACCGTCTTCGTCCAAGCTGTTTCGCTTGGTGTATTTTTTCGAGGACAAACAAACTTCGGACTGTGTCAGCATCCTGCTAACGGATTTCTTCCATGTGAGTCTTTGGACTTTTCGTCTTGTGTTTACACGCTGTGGTTGTGTGTTTCGATGTATTTAATGAAAGATGTCACAATTGCCCCTTGTGTGACTTCTGCGAGGTTATTGATTCAGCTCTAAGGTATTTCTAAATTCACATTGTTAACGCAATGGGTCAATTTGTCATTCAGAGGCAAATCATTTGTGACTGAACAGAACACACACTGTCTTGTGGCGACCAGGTCAGAGGCAGCTGGACTCGTGGATTTGTTTTTGCTTTGGTTTGTTTTTGCGTTGCTGGGCTGAGAAGGAAAGACACGGTCATTGTTGTCACACATTTCAGTCTCATTCTCTGTTCCTCAGAATAAACATGCCAGATTATTAATCTGGATATTAAATGATAATCTAACATATCAGGGATATATGTGGTGTTCATTCAATGTTTAAATCGTCCATGAGTGAAAACTTAGTGTTTTGACATGTTGCCCTGCAGTTGTGGACCAATTTCTTTTCTTTTTTGGGGGGTTTGGAATTCAAACTTTGTTTTGTTGTTTTTCGTCTATGATTCAGCATTTCCACCACATGTCGTTGCGAAGAGTTAGATCATTTTTCCAGTCTGTCTTTTACAAATATTAAATTAAAAACAAAATCCATCTACAAGACAGATGTTTGAGTATGTAATGATAATGATTTGGGATAATTAGGAAGACCTACTGTATGCAGATGATGGTCAAGTTTTCTTTTTGTTTTGTTCCTAATTTGCAACAGTCTTGACTGGTCCTAATTCTTTCTTTCTCTCTCTCTCTCTCTCTCTCTCTCTCTCTCTCTCTCTCTCTCTCTCTCTCTCTCTCTCTCTTGCTCTCTCTCTCTCTCTCACTCTCTCTCTCTCTCTGGCCACCAGTAGCTTTTCAGAAACAAAGCTATTATTTATAGTTAGTTTTTTTTTTTTTTTTTTAAATAATCATTTTTCTTTATTCTACTCTTTTTATGTTTCTGACTTCAGCCCATCTGGTCTGAAATAATGTTGAAGTACTGTCCCTTTTCAATGCAAGGAAATAACAGGGACAGGTTTGTTTTGGCTCTTTTATGTGGCAACATCCAGTCTGTCTCGATGTTCCCTACATGAATAATGAACTTATTGTCTGCAGACCAAAAATCTGAGCAGCTCCAGGTGTAAACACAAGCACGGTCTAAGAATGACCACAAATCAGTCTGAGCGCTGCGGCACACTCAAGACTTATTTCCAACCTCAGGGCAGTGGGGCTCCAGTCTGATTGGCCAAATCTCTTGATATGCACAACACATTAAAGCATTACTCAAAGCAATTCACTGAGTGTTTCATGGTATGTGTGTGTGAATCACACTGATGTTGCGATGACGATAAATTTGCAATATATTGTGCATTCCCGGTGATTACGACAGGAACTTTGAAATTAAACCTGTCAGCACTGCAGGGAGTCTTCAATCTGAAACCAGTCAGACTCATTGGAAGCAAAGTCTGAGGCAATTTAGCAAAAGTGTGACTGTGGTACATTGCCTCAGCCTCTCATATTTGATCATTTTAGCTGCATAGTGCAGCTGACTTGAGGCATATTTGTATATAGCAGGACACTTCTTTCCATTGTCTCACAGGGAAAAATGTGCAATTGTTCAAATTTCAGTCTGCGATGTATATTGATTGTTAAATTGGTGAACAAGCTTCAGATTGTGTAGAAACACTTGGAAGATAGATTTAGCTTTTCCCTTCATGTGTAGCAAAGCACTCAAGTCCTTTAATGATGTCTAAACTTCAGTTCATGAACACTTCATCTAGTAATTTATGGTCATTTCAGTGTTAAACATGACATCTCCTCAATGCAATTGTATAAGTAATAATGCATCTTTGAATTTCTGCTTTAGTTTACACTGGCAAATTGTTTCAATTGTGATTTCATAAACTGTGTTTCAGGACGACAAACACTTTTTTGTTTTTATACCATCAGGTAAGCTGCTTGTTTGGACTTTGTTCTTCATACAATAGCATAAGGCACGGAAATACTAAATTGCTCCATCAATCTAAAAAGTTTTCCTGTTATTTGCGCGGCAACGCATTTAACATTTACTTTTACTTTCCTGAGATGAAATTGTGCCTCAATGAGAGGAGAATTGCTGCTACAGTATTCCAATAACCTGCGATTTGCAGAGTGCCTCAGCATGTCTCCAGATATTGCCTCAGGAAGGCCACTTGAATCACCCGGAGAATTACCTGCTTCACAAATTGCCATAGAAACCAGTCTAACCATTCTGACAGCCTCACAATACGCATCCCCTTATATCTCACTGCGCTACGTGTGTGTGTGTGTGTGTGTGTGTGTGTGTGTGTGTGTGTGTGTGTGTGTGTGTGTGTGTGTGTGTGTGTGTGTGTGTGGCTCAGATGAGACTCTGGAGCAGAATCTTATAAATGAGAGCATGTTTTGTTCATGCATCAATCGGGATTGCCAACGGCAACTTAATCAGTCCAGAAAGATGGTCTGTATGTTTCTGACTGGTGAGGAAAGGGCTTCACTGAACATATGATGAAACTTAATAATGACGTACTCAATATAGTTGAGCATTATCATCATGGCTTAAATGAATTCTATATACAATGCTATACTGTTGCCACAGATAAGATAAATAGCAACATTAAGAAACTTTCAAGCATGAGTGAGGCAGAGCAGCTCCAGTGGAAACATGGGTTTGTGCTGAAAGTTATTCTCAAAGGGAAACCAGTTAGAATTGAACTTAACCACTAAACGGGCTCTTTTCACTTCCTGTGAGTAGAAAAATATTCGATTGGTTGGTTGGGAATTCAAAGGTCTTCTGCTTCATTTTTCCTCCTTTATTTATTTGTTCATTTGTTCATTCGGTCGGCTGGTTGTTCATTCTACAAAGGTTTTATGCTTCATTATTCACTCTGCATGTATGTAAAGTATGTACTGTATATATGTAAATCTAGTGTTCACGTTTGAATAAAAGGTCTTTTCTCATCCATTTTTGTGCTGATTGTCTTTTTATACTTTGTCAACTGAAAAAGATTGAACCAAATAAGAAAATTGCTGTTTTGTTTTGTTTGTTTTTTAGTTGTTTCTACTCTGCTCAAAGTGCCGCTTTTCAGAGGAACTGAAGGGAAACTCCAGCGTTTGTGAACCTGGTCAGTACAAATATGACTCAGAGTGCATCATAAGCTGCCACGTACTGCAAGTGTGCAACAAAAGAGTCTGAGACCTGACTGCTCCCGTGGGCACCATTTGTTACAACAGCATCTTCGTGAAGCAGTTTCCGTTATTACTCACACACACACACACACACACACACACACACACACACACACACACACAAAAGATTCAAAAAAGAGCTATTTCTTTAATTGTGTTAGTTTTCTATACAGCATGGAGTTTTGTAATATATTTGTGTGTCAGTACTTTGGAAGAGAGATAAAATTAATCAATATAAAGTTGAGTTAACCATTGAGAAGTTTTTTGGTAATTTTTGGGATTTTGTTTAAAAGAATGCAGTGAAATGATAGGATTTTTATCCCTACAGAGAAGCCATACTTTAAATATATATATTCAATGCCTCGAGTCCGTATTGTTGCCCAGCGCACCTCATGGTCTGCACATCGACAGTGCTGCAATAATCTGTGTTCTGTTCAATAACTGGCTGAGACGCACACGCACGCACACACACACACACACACACACACACACACACACACACACACACACACACACACACACGCACACACTCACCCT
Organism: Salarias fasciatus; assembly: GCF_902148845.1. NCBI lineage: Eukaryota > Metazoa > Chordata > Actinopteri > Blenniiformes > Blenniidae > Salarias > Salarias fasciatus. The sequence goes on along the minus strand of NC_043758.1, from coordinate 33,229,480 downwards.
CATCAGTGTTACAGGTCTGCTATGATTCAAGCTAATCGAGGACACGCCTGCTCAAATACAAACAGCTGCCAACATCAACTTTAAATCATTACTGTTAGCATTTTACCGAGCTGTTCCAGATAATCCAGATTATGGGCCTCCTCTGCTGAGATCGGCTCGTATGAAAACCTGCACACACTTGAGATTACACACTTACACACGTGGAAGCCGATGTATTAACGGGGCCGTTTGGAAGTTGTTGAAGTGGAAAACTTGATGTTATTCATGTCGTGCATGGAGATTAATGGAATTGATTACATCTGAAAGCATTTGCAGTCTCTAGCAGAGACGGTGCTGTTTATGTGGAGAGAAACTTTTCTGGCTTTAACTGGAGAACTTTAATATCTTTGTTTTCTCGTACCCCAAACATTGACTTTAAGACAGATCATGTATTTTCATCTTTTTAAAATTCAGATTTTTTTCGCTGCAAGGTTGCAATATGTTTGCTGTAGCTACAGTCTTCGATATGTTCAAAAAAAGCATATACACTCAAAAACCCTTGTTTGAATACATCTGTGTGTGCACAATAGTGTTGTTTTTAGTTGATAGTGAGCAAAAGGCAATTTCGCAACACGTCAGTCCTGATGCTTGGATTCAGTTTTCAGACACAGGGCTGATATACTGAGAATAACAACAATAGTATCCCCTTTTTTTTCTTTTTACTGGTCTTGAACTGACAGTGCTTTGTAATTTCTCTAATACCATCATGCAGCTTCTCGCCTGCAACTTTGACCTGAGAAATGCATGTTAAATGTTTGCTTACTGTCTCCTCATGCATTCTTTCGTGCATACAAAGCCTGAAAGGGGAGAGGAGGAAAAACCAAAGAATAAAGTGTTCTTTCTGCCAGAGAGTGCTATTTCAAAGGATATTTTCAGAAAATGATACCTGATTCATATAGCTGATTCGATGGTCTTGTGTGATAATGTGCTTTTAGATTCATGTTTCACTGCTATTTCATGTTGCGCCAAAGACCCACGGATCCCTCTGTGAGTGCTATTGTGTTAAATAATAGCCTGGAAATATCGCTGCTTCAATCAAACCTTCTGCAGAGCGACAAGGGGGGAAATCAAAAGACAGCCAAGACTGAAGAGGGAGGCAGACAGGGGAGCCATGTGGACCAGAGGGAGGTCGGTGCGTGTGAAAGGGAGATGAACGAGGGGATGGAGTGCATCAGTCTGTGTACCTTGAGGCCAAAGTCTGAGGGGAAAGGCCTATAATGGCATGCGCTAGTGTGAGCTAGGCTGGATGGTTGCATACTCGACAAGGTCCCCAGGGCCAGTGTGAGCAGAACTTCGTGGGCTGGGAGAGGAGGCCAAAGCTGCAGTATCCAGCTCCGCATACTGGACATCACAGTCCTTGTGGCCAGAGTTCTGGAGACAAGAGAGGCGAGAGGTGTGTGAGGAGTGAGCCAGCCAAATAATGAGAGTGAGAGCAACAGATAAACTGAGAGAGAGAGAGAGAGAGAGAGAGAGAGCGAGAGAACAGAGACTGATAGATGAGAAAAATGTGGACTGAAGGCTGGATGGTCATGAGGATATTTGTGAGCAGCAGTGTTAGAGAGGGAGGCAGAAAATAATGAGTTCACACGAAACACAGAAATAAATGTTTCAGAATGGCTGAAAGTGACGAGCGAACAGAAAGATGGAGAAAATCATAACAGACAGAAAATAGATGTAAAAGAATGCAATGCAGGTTAGAAATGAGAAGGACTTGGTCTTTGTTTACTGTGCACGTAATGATATTCCTGCAATATTCTGATGTGTGCATGTGCTAAAGACTTTTTTTATTCAGCTCCAGATGTTTTCAATATTTCCTTCTTCCCAGAAACTGCGCTCCGCTCTGGGTTGATGGGCATGAAAACTGGATCCCAGCAAAAATAAACAGTGGAACTAAACAAGCCAAACAGAGCGGGCACATTGCAGAGCTCTAATGTGTGGATTACGGTTGATGCACGTCTACACAATCTTACCAGCTATAAGGACAGCGATCTATGCATTTACATCCGTGCGTCAACCAAGTGATTACAGTCTTATCCCCACTTATTGTGCAGCACATGGAAGGCGTTGTGCAGCCCTGCAGCATGCTAATGAAGATGGGATGTGGTTTCCTTAATGCTGGAATATCAGCATGCATGTAAACGCAGACAAAGACCTTCAGTCAACCAGCGTCTGACCACCGAGCACAACAAGTCCGATGACTGACTGACTGATTGACTCGGCGAACAATCGGCAGAGTGGATCATCGAGTAAATGACCCTAATGGGACAATCAATAGAAGACAATGAACGCTTTCAGCTCTGTTTGTCCAATTCCACAAATACTCCTCAAATTCCCATGTTCTTCTTTAGTAATATCCAGAAAACAATAATTTGGAAAACAGCAAATAATTTAGACATTTATAAGCAAACAGTATAAAAATACATTTTAATGAATTTACTATCACCAGTTAGAAGATGGACAGTGCTTGAAAGCCGACGTGAAACAGACAACATGTAAACAATCAAGGTTTTGATTTCCATGGCTCCTTTCCTGAATGAATGTTACCTTCCGTAAACCAAGGGGCCGCATTCGGCTTACTTCACCGCTCTGTGTCCCTTCCAGAGTAATGCATGTAATAAAATGACAATCATCCATCCATCCGTCTTCATCCAGCCAATCAGACAATCCCAGCTGATGGGCGGAGACAGGGTACAGCCCGGGCAGGTTTCCAGTCCATCACAGGGCAAACAATCACATACACACACACACATTCACACCCACAGGTGATTTCAAGTCATCGATTATCCTAAAATGTGTGTTTTTGGACTTTGGGAGGAAATTGGAGAAAATGCAGTCACATCGAGCTCCATACAATCTGGACCTTGACGCCATGCCGCCATATTGCTAACCACTTTTCCTCCCAGCCACTCCACCTCACTGATTTATCTTGAAATTCTAAGGGTTATAGTATTTTTTTAAGCATGCTCGCATATGTAGTCTGCATATGAAACTGAAGCAACTAGACATATTTCATACTTCAGTCCGACTCGCTCCGTAAGTCATTTTTGTGTCAATCATGTAGCCTTTCATTTACACAAGTCCGGTGAGAAATGGTTAACATTTTGACATTTTCTATGCTACGGCTGGTGAAATATGTTTGATTTAAATCTGTTAAATGCTTAATGACATATTTCAAAATACCTATATGCCATTCCGTTTGTGTGTATATTACCAGTGATGATTGACTGTTCAGGATGTAGTCTGCCTCCAGCAGTCTGAAAGATGAATGAATTCCACCCAATTTGATGTAATAAAACCTTGAAACCTTTAATCAAGCATTTCGAGGATTTCAGTGAGTGCCCTCTCAAACTAAAACGTCTTTTTTCAGTAGTTTTACTCCATCTAGTCGGATTTACCTGGCCAAAGACGTGCAGTGGCGATGAAATAACAAGCAGTTTTATGAAAAGCAAAACAAAGTAACAGCTTCCAGCACACGGCAAGAGAATCGAGTATCAGACTTAACCGCTGTTTGTGTTACCGACAACCTTCAATCACAAACCTAATTGGACAAATTTTCCATTTTACCGAATACGTTGTGAAGTGTTAAAAAAAAAAAACGAAAACTCCAGAATAATTTATTTTACTCCACTCAATTCAGATTACTCACTTTGATGAAACCGGTGGGTTGAAACGGAGAGTTTTGACTCTCCTGTATCTAAACTGAAGAGGTTTTTTCAGAAGGACGGTGGAGGGCTGTGAATAAGAAATGGGCTGGGATCATGCGAGCTGTCCCTTCTTGCACCCTGTGTACCTTATTTCCATCTGAGAAAGGATTACATCGGCGTGATTGAAGCTTGTACAGAGTTTCCTATTAATAATTTAAATCTACTTTGCAATCTCTTCACAATTGCATATTTCCCCACCTCTCGCACTCACACTGCTCGCTGGATATTTAAATATCTGGGATATTTGTCATGACCAGAGTGCAATCAGGGGGAAAATTACAGCCACATCGCATTCAAAATTGGCAGATAGTGTTTTGCCCCGAGAGAATCATCATTAGTAACACTCGACGCTCAGCAGTCAATGCATGCCTCTCAGAAATAGTGTTTTGAAAACCTCAGTGATACCCTATTCATCTTAAGACCAGCCCTAAACTTCAATTTAAGTGGAATGTTATCAAAGATAAGCAATACATCTAAGGAAAATCTACCCTCGGTGTCCAAGGATTATCAGAATTAAACATCTGGCTCCCTTTCAGCATAGAATTAAGACGATAGTTTAATATCCTTGAACAACTACACAGAAAAATCAAAATCAATGCGCCCAGGGACAGGGATGATAGTAATTGACTTATCCCTGCGAGTTAAATGCAGTCAGGAGGAGTCACTTAAAAAGTACAATGTGAAAAGTGGAGAAGTTTTCACAAGCTTTGCTGTGACAGGCTAATTGATGAGACGCTGATGTGGCAATTTCTGTGTGTGTCAAAACATGGACTGAACAAAATCAAGTTCAAAAAACCATATAGGCTTGTTGTGACAAGTCTTTCCGTATGAAGAAATTATAGAAGTCAAATTTTCTCTTTTCCACCATGCGTGACTGTCCACGGGGAACATTCTATCTGCATCCAGATCGGATTCTGATCCCAAAACATCACTTATTAATACCATAGTAATTATCTTGTTTTGTCTGAGCAGTAACACCTCTCACCTGTCATCAGGTTTTCATGCTTTTTCTCAGCTGCTTTATGCCAACAGCAGATTTTACACTGACAAGAAAGCAACACCACTATCTCTCATTAGCAGTTTTAATTTCGCTCAGATATTTCCTGCTACTTTTGATGTTCGTCAGACATTTGAATATTCACACAACTGTGCAACAAACGACACCAAACAATATTCCAACAAAACAGATTTTTTCAGGACTTCTCCTTTGAGAGAATAACTTTTATATGAAAAGATAAACAACTTATTTTTATTGGGGGAGTTCAACAAATAGTTTAAATCTGCTGATTCCTGGAGTGTTTTCGAAAAGTTTCACTCCATTTCTTAAAACTTGGATTTCCATTGGCTCTGAGCAATGTTATGTAAATGGAAACCCTAAACACAAGGATATTGTTCTGTTTTCTACTATTACAGCAAGATTTTGGATATTTAATGTTGGGGGCCAGAAGATTTTATGATATTCAATTTAACCGAGGCAGCCTGGGGTTTGGAAATGATTGGTTGAAAGCGGATTCCCAGTTTTATTTCCGACACCCAACACTGATCGATCAATACATGACAGTGAAGCCTGACTGGGGCAGAAACATCCGCTCTCGCTAATACATTTTATGGGTTTTGTCAACATGTTAAAATGTCATTTTGGCAACCTGCATGGTAGCAGAGCTTGGGGAAGCCTTTGTGACCTCTCATGTTGCCACTGACGGAGGTTCTGAACCATCAGGATGTAGAGCTGTTATTTTCCTTCATTAATTTTATTAGAATAATTTAAAAACAGGGAAAAATATAAGAGCAACAAAAAAAATAAGCCATTTGCAAAGATAGTGTTTTTTCCTGTCAGCACATACAACACACACGTCTCCCCATGCATACACACTGAAACTCACAAACAGGAACTCCAGCCAAAGCAAATAAAGCCCCCAACACTCTCACACACCACCGCCACAGGGGGAGGCTGCCCACAGTCGGCAGAGCATCTGGTGCATCAAGGCAAATACTTGAAGTCAATAGTTAACACTCCGGGGTGATGATGTACGGCCGAGCGTCACCCTGCCATTTATCTGCACATGGTCGCCAAGCAAACCCACGAGTAATTACAGTGGATTAGAGCAAGCGGAGGGGAGACGAGGTGATGCAGAGGGCAGGGGGAGTGGTGGGAGTCGGGGCCAGACTGTGTAATAATCCACAGAAAGCGAGGTGTACATCCAGGACGAGAGGCGCTGATGTAGTCTGATGAGATAAAGGGCTTACAGCTGGATTTACCGGTCAGCTTCCACTCTCCGCCCCAGAAATTAAAGAACAACTGTGACCATATGGAAGTGTGATTCTTTCAAAATCAGTCATAAAGCACCTCCGAGCACAACGGTGCCAAAACTTTCACCAGCAATTACCACAGGCCGAAGGCAGAGAGGGTGGACCGAACACTCCCGTGAAGCTGCTGGTGGCTGCCGTACTCACCGGCTTATCGGTGAAGGGGGTGGACTCAGAGGGGGCCATGTCGTAATAAGGAGGCTGGAGAGGAAGCTTCTGCATCTCCTCATCCTTGTCGAGATGAACCACCTGCAGGGAACACCAGCAAAATTCCTTATTAGTTGTAAAAAAAACTCAGCAAACGCGAGCGGCTCAGTCGTCCCATTCTCAGTCTGAACTCCTGGTTCAGGTTAACCCTGCAATTAGTGCGTCGCTGGAAACTCCTGCCTTTTGTTGCACGTGCAGCAGTTCAAAGCGGCAACATGTCAGCAGCAGAAACTTCACGTTGACAGATTCTGATTTCATTTGCTCACGTTTGATTTTCCTGCAGTAATGAGCAGAAACCGACGGCGTTAATCCAGAATCTGACAGGAAATGCAGCTTGACAGCAGTTTGAACTTTAGCTGTGGAGCTGAACTCTGTACCAGCATCAAAGTTATTTTTGTCAGATTAATCAAGCTCGTATCGCATAAATGTCTGATGCAAAGTTTTGAAATAAGTGAGAGGAAATGCTAATGCCACTGTAAAAATAAAAAAACTGCCAGTGCTGCATGGCCAATGAACGACAGAGGGAGTTTATTCCAAACATAAACGTGATAAATCATTGACAAGGATTCTTAAAATATTATATTTCTTATTAAAATGGTATCAGTGATTATCAACCCATACAAAAGAAAAAAACATGCAACCAAACCAGAAAAAAATCAAAGTTTAGATTTTACTCAGTCACTCTAAGAGTTTTGATATGAACCTTTTCAAAGACTGTACTTTATTTTCTTAACTTCTCGCATGAAAAGGGCATCAAACCATGTCTAAAACCCTTCCTCCATTAAACCCTTAGCTGCTATTTTTCATTTAAAGAAAACACTGAAAACATTTCGAAAAAGGTGTCCATTTCTATTATTTTTCCAAGCATCACAGGAATGCAGTTACGAGAATACAGCTTATTAGCCGTTATGTGGGTGAGTTTGTGAAAATGTGCACACTAAATGCTCAAAAAGGAGCCTAAGCAGTGACAAACGTCCGCCAATTTAAGCCAAACAACAATCACCGAGACAGGATTTCAGATCACACTGTTTATAAGAGGGTTTGGTAGAAGGGTGTTTTCTAATTGAACTTCTTTTGTCTTCGAATTCTGTAGTCATCATTATTGGAAGCGTATTATGCTGTCTTTAACTGATGTGAAGATCAAGAGATTACACGACATTAGATTGTACTTTACTTTGAAGGAATTGAAAACTAGATGGTTGTTCATAACAAGACATGTGTAACTTTAATCGGAGTGAGGTCCACAATACTACCGAGGATTTTTTATTAATTTATTGAGAATATAGACGTTATTGAAAATACACATAAATAAACGCACCTGTGAAAGTATTGAACACAGCGATGAAAAGCCGCTTCCACACACAGTATCGCTCTCATCAAATTGTTAACTGTTAATTCACCCTCTATTTATGATTTCCTTCCATTGCTTTTTCTTGCAAATGCTTTCTAATCAAAAGTTAGAATAAATTTAGAAAAAGTTGAATTCATCAGTGTCACCTGGTCAAGGACTTATGAGAATAGTGACTTCTGAATTGATGGGAAAAAAATAAACTCTTTAAATTAGATTCAAATCAAAGTAATAGGAGTGATCACAAATGAAATCTGGTTCAAATGTGTCAACATGACCCGTGGACTTCATCATTCAGTCACTGCTGGGTTGAATAGAGGAGCGAGCAGCTGATGTGGCCGTTTCTCTACTCCGTGTCAGTATCTCACTGTTACTCAGAGAAAGTAACTGAGGATTACAGTGAAAAGGAAATCTACATTACACTTGGAAGGAGTTTGAGATCAGGTCAAGATAACTGATTAAATTAGCAAAAAAGGATGTTTCAAAATGTCACAGGAAGAAAAGTGAATCGCTTTGATGCAGTTTGTTCATTTGTCAATTCTACAACTGCATTTCTGAAATAATACTTCCATGATGATGATTGTAAAAAATAAACTGCTTGTCACCCACATTGCCATTTAGTGAGGTTTTGGCATTTGGTGTTTAATTACAAGCTCAGCAAAAATATCTAAGGTCCTGCCGTTTAAATCCTGTTTTTTCAGTTTCCTTTGTGGCAAAACAGAAGCAGCGTCCGGGCAGAGGGGGCAGAAAGCTCCTCCATAGTCCCACTTTTCAACAGGTTGTCACGTTCACACTTATTCACAGCGGACTTCTAATTCATGTGTCGAGCTCTCTCAGCGCCACAAAGCAAAGTTTGACGCTCCTGACAGCAAAAACACCTTTAAAGGACTTTAAAGGCGGGAAACTCGCAACGGGCTCCAGAAACATTTCATGGCACGAAATAATTAATGTTCAGGTTCCAAATGAAAGCTTGTGTCGGAGAGTGGACACTGAATGGAAATGAAAGGTGAACGAAAGAAATCAAAGTCAACAATGAAGCTACTGACAGAAAGAAATTATGAGACATTAGTATAATAGCTGTCACTGTTCATTTGTGCTGTTCTGTTCGATTTAAGTTAGAAAAAAACGAAAACCTGGAAAATTGTTGTTCAGACCACTTTCCTTCCACTCTGAAACGCTGTGAAGATATTACATGTGAAGATGATTGGAGTTACATCAGATGACGTGGCGGCGTTCATACTGTGAGCTGAGTGGCACATTTTCAACGGGAACTTTGTTCACATCCTCGATTGCTGATGTCTGTTTGGAAACCAAGATTTTTACCTTCAGTATTTTGACATCAGTCTCCAAAAACCTTTTTCAGGTAAGGTGAAAACAGCCAGACTTTACGATAAAATTAAACGGTGGTGCTTCACTGGCATTGACTACAGCAGATTTTCTTTTCCTGATCAGATCGAAATTCAGATAGTGAACTGTATCGAAAATCTCAGTCTTTAGCTTTGTGATGCATTCATGTGTAACTGGGAATTGGGAATATTCTGTCTTGTAAATGAAATTTTAACTTGACAAGTGGCATTTCTTCATAATGCACAATACTATAACTCTAATGTCTCACAGTTTGAGTAAAAATATCCCACATTTGTTATTCTGGCCAAATTCATCTGCAAAAAAATGACATTTTACATATAGTTAATTCAAAGCTTCCAAACCCGAAATGAAGCTCGAACATTTCTTGTTTCTAGCTCAAGTCACAGGAAAAACGCTGTTCTATGTATATATATGTACTAAATACAGACCACTGAGTATCAAAGCAATGAAAGGCCTTAGAAGAGCGATGAAGAAGTATCTCATTGTGCTGCAATAATTAGAAGTGTGTCATTACAAACTGCCTGGTGGTTCTGCAGATGCTGATTATCCCCATGTCACTTAAAGCAGCAGCTCATCACCATGATTGACGGGTTTCTTTGCAGGAACTTGTCCAAGTGACTGGAATAATGAAAAAGGGAACTTTGCTGTTGTTGTTGTTTTTTTTTTCCTGACTGTGATTTGTAACTTTAAATAACCTTCAACACTTTTCTTTTTTTTTTTATTAATGTCCAATCACTGAACCTGGTGTGAGGTGTGTTGTGATATAGATCAACGCCGATGTGCTTTGACATGACTCCTGGAATAACAGTCATTTTTATCCATGATTGCTGATTGTGCAGCTTTTAAAAAGAAAGAAAGAAAAAAAAAAAGCCTTTCGCCTAAACACATTAAAGCTTCTAATGTGTCCATTACACTCTCATCTTGCTACTAATCACCACCGAGGCATTAAATGCCGTTTTTAAGTGGATCCTTTGCAGTGGTTGTGTAACAGGGACAGCACATTACTTTCCCTTCACGACATTACTGCCTCAACACAGATGTCCAGCAGTTTGACCTTGGGTCTGCGAAGACTGTCATAAAGCTGGATTTAAAATCTCAGCAGTGCTGATACTTGGTGACCAACTTGACAGGTGAATTTTCAATTATTCAGACACTAATATTTCATTTCACCCCCCCCCCCCCCCCCCCCCCCCCTTTAACTCTTCAATTTGTGGAGTTTTAAGTGAAGCCAGACTTCACAGAAAACTCAGTGCAACCTCTGCAATCTCATTCACTCCCTCCGTGGCATTTCAAGCGTAAAATATTGCATTCTCATGCTTGTAAAAGTTACTGCTGTTCTTCCAAAGTGTAATTTGGACTTTGAAGAAAAGCACTTTGGGAAGCCACAAGGAAAGCTGATGCAAAACTGGGAAAATCCCCCAGATTCCTCCGTATACATCGCCGCTCTGGTACTGTTCAAACGGCCTAATGCAATATAAAGATTGTGTCCTCACGCGAGCTTGACAAAAGAATTTTGCTGTGTGTGACCACCAGCTGATTAAAACTGTTGGTCACACACTCCAGGAGCCAATAATCAACAAGGAGCTATGCTGAATCAGTGTGACCATGGAAAGTGAGGTTTCAAATTCCTGGAGAGGAGCTTTGGGAATATTTTTTTTGGCCGGAGGCAGTTCACGGCTAAGTTGAAATTCTGTAATTGTCAGAGCGGTACAGGAGTGGAATCTCTCTGAAGGACCTATTATGGATCTTCTATACTGCTTTATCCATCTTAGGGTCACAGGAAGCTGGGACCGACCCCACCTGAATACAGATGGAAAGGTGGAAAACGTCCACAACAGGTTTCCAGTCAAACATAGAGACACAGGCAATCACAAGCACATTGAAAGTCTTGATTCGTTGTATCCAAATCAATAATTACACTGTAAGAGCTGTGTTAACACTGTGCACAACACTTCTATTGAGGGATGCACTGATACTGATATCAGTATGAGGTTTAGGGTCTGATACTGCATAAAAGATCCCCAATACGACCCGGCAAGTGTTACATGACAGAGGACGAGTGACATTTCGAGATTCTTATTAGCAGGAATGACAAAAGTAAGACAGATGGTAAATTATATTCTGCCAAAATATCAAGAGGAGGTGAGAGATAGTTAAAATAATACCAGTAATTTAATCACCAGAGACATTTGGACCAGCAGAGATTGCATTGTCTGCTAACGTTGACCAATGCTACAGGCTACAGGCTAAAGAGTTTCGGAGCTCAACCAGCAGCAGTCTACAGTATCATAGAGCACTGTCTTACTGGAGCCTTCGAGTTGTAAGTGGCATCCATGCAGAATCTCTTTTAGATTCATATGTGGTATCCCAGTGGAGTAGGAATTAGGTTTTATGGCACTTAAAGAGTCTCATATCAGTACTCAGTATTATCAAGTAGCTACTCGTATTTGTGCTCGTTCTTTAGAAAAGCGGCCTTGGTTCATCCCTCCGTTTGTTTTTTACTATCATCATACCAAGCTTTGCACCATCTCAACAACAACATGCACCTCATCCAACACACACAAACTGAACCACATGACCACAGACAAATGATGCCACTCAATAATTACGCAGTAAATCCGATGTCTGTGACGGAGGAGAACTGCTACAGCGACTGTGGAACTGATGCTTGAGACTGAACCGGAGAACTCGGGAAGTAGAGAGGATTCAAAGCAGCATCACTTCCTCCACCCGTGGTCTTGTTGAAAAGAAATGTTTGAAGTCAGCTTAAAGACCCAAAATAAATGTTTGAAATAGCTTTCAAAGAGCGCCTTTTGAATTTTAAACTTGATGTACATTTCACAGCTTTTCCACTTTTAAGTCAAGCTGTTGATTTTTTTGTTTTTGCTTCTCCCTTTCTTCCTGTAATAGAACATACACCTGTTTGTGTGTGAGTGTGTGTGTGTGTGTGCCATGTCCCGGTGAAACACCAACATTGCAAGGTCATTTTACATAGTGAGGACATTTTACTTGGTCCTCACAATGTACAATGGCCTTTTGAGGGTTAAGACTTGTTTGTTGGGTTAGGGTTAGAATTAGGTTTAGGGTATGGGTTGGGCTTCAGCATTTAGTTTTTTGATGGTAAAGGTTAAAGGGCAACTCCGGTTTTTTACACCTGGACCTTATTTATACACTGCAAAAACTGCAAAAATTCAAATACTTACCAAGTTCAAAAGTCTTGTTTTCAGTCAAATTGTCTCATCTCACTTGATTTAAGATATATTTAAGATACAGAGACTTATTTCTTGGTTTAATATTCTTATATCAAGATCTTGTTTTAAGTAAAATTCACTTGCTGCATGGACAGATAATTTCACTAGTTTTAAGAGTAATTTTCTTTAATTTAGTGTTGAAATCTTGTATTTAGGTTATCCTTTTTTGCAGTGTAGGTGTGTCATGCTCATATACTCACTCAGGCAAACGTCGTGCAGCTCGGAGTCCTTCAGAAGTTATTTAGATCCAAACGATGTAGCCGCACTAGCGGGGGTGCCACAGCAATGAAGCGTTAGCGCGGGACATAATCTCTGCACAGTCGCTCATTTCGGCTGTATTTTTCCTCCATCGGCGCTGGGTTGCCTTTCGGTTGGAAGGGGGGCCTCCGGCGGTTTCCCGCGGCCTGGCTTGGAGCGCGCATCCGCCGGGCGGCGGAGATCTGGATTCTCCCGGTGAGGAGAGAGCCGTCTCGCATCCCGCGGCCGACATGGAGCGTGCATCCGCCGGGCAGCAGAGATACGCTTCCTCCCGGCGAGGAGACAGCTCCGGCCTCGGCGTGGCGGGCCGGCCGCGCGCATCCGCCGGGGAGCGGAGATACGCATCCTCCCGGCGAGGAGAGTCGTCCAGCGGCCGCGTGTGAGCCGTGCGTCTTCGCCGGTGTCCGGAGCCTCCGTGGAGCAGCTGACGGCCATTTTCCAACTCGGCCCCTGGAAGTCAGACGCCGGGGCACCGTGACAGCCGAGGCCGACTCAAAGTGCCTCTCTGCTGGGGAGAGGAGCTCCGCAACGTTCCCATCCCAGCTAATTGTGGCTAAGTTAGCAAAAACTGTCAGCTCTTCAGATGACCCACCTGAAGACGGTAGACGAGCTGACTTTATGATAACACTGGCGATGGATGAAGAAATACAGCCGAAATGAGCGACTCTGCAGAGATTATGTCCCGCGCTAACGCTCCATTGCTGTGGCACCCCCGCTAGTGCGGCTACATCGTTTGGATCTAAATAACTTCTGAAGGACTCCGAGCTGCACGATGTTTGTCTGAGTGAGTATATGAGCATGCACACAACTAGAAATAAGGTCCAGGTGTCAAAAAACCGGAGTTGCCCTTTAAGGTAAGGCGCTAGGAAAGGCAGTATGTCAATGAATGTTCTCACAGCTGTGTGACAACTGTGTGTGTGTCTGTGACCGTGTCCATGTCCATGAAGCCACTCTAGTCTCTGTACCGTTGTACATTCTGCCTGTAGCACATGCATGAATAGAGCTGCAGAGTTTGAAGTTGGATTGCGTGTTTTACCTGTTTGACCCTGACCCTCAGTGTTTTTTATATACACACACACACACACACACACACACACACACACACACACACACACACACACACACACAATTGAATTGAGTATGCTTTGTAATCATTACTCTGATGTTCTCAGTTCATACTATAAAGGCACCACATGCACTGATTATAAGTCCATGGTGTCTTTTGTATGACGTATTCAACAAACTGTCTTAACTATAGTATCTTTTTTTTTTTTCTCTTTAGTGGTCGTTTCATAAATATATCTAAAATCCGTGGAGCGGCAGGGAAAGGAACATATCTCCATATTTAGATATTCTGGCATTTCGGCTAATTGTACTTTATTGGATTGTTAAAGAAACGCTGCATGCCAAGAAGTTCTGACAGCAGTGAAAAGGAATGAGGATGAGGAACCTGTGAAACCAGCCTCATGACTAATGTTACCATAAATACCATAATACCACCAACACCGGCGTACTTCCTCCATCAGAAAGGTAAAGCTCAGTGACGTACAGTATCTGTATTTAGATTAGGGGAAACATACGGTGCGTGGGACAGTTTCAGCCAGTAAGAAGGGTTAACCGCCAAACTACCAAGCGTACTGTAAAAAAAAAAAAAAAAAAAAAAAAAAAAAAACTGAAAATGTCACACATTGTATTTCACACTCCACTTGCCAGTGCAGGACATGTCACATCCCCTTTGCCCAGGGACAACCCTGCTATTTTTGACTATGAGACGTAGGTCTCAGCAGAAGATTGTAATCAACAAGGTGAAACAGCAACATATGTTGCGGCTCTCAGTGTGAACGTGTTCGATTCTGAGAAGAGAGGAGGAGACGGAGGAGGATTTTGGGGGCGCGGGGGGCTTACCTGGATGTCATCAGATGTCAAGTGTCCCTTCATGTCGCTATTCTTCTTTTTGGGGGGTGGAGGGGCTGGTTTGTGAGCGGGTGGGAGGTCAGTCCTGTTAAGAGAGTGAAAAGATAACATGACACTCAGCACAGTAAGGGATTGCCGCTCTTTACGTCCCTCACCTTCTACAGCACTCTATAATGAGAAGTCCTGCCTGCACTTGCCTTTTTCACTCTTTCCTTGGATTTTGATAGACCTCGTGTTGGTGGCTTTGTTGCAGCGGCAGCCATCCCTGCCCTTTGAAAGGCTCTCGCTGGAGAGACACTGTGCTAATGAGAGTGGGCTGTAATTGGACACTGAGGTGAGGAGACGGGAATGGAGGGGGTATAGGGGGCAGGGAGAAGGGCACGTGTGAGTCAGGTCCTCAGGGTGGATTGAGCCTCATCCAGGGTGCCACGTGGACAAACACCCTGCCCACTGTGCAGCGACTGTTTGTTTGACATACCGTCCTGAGCTGTTACACGGAGAGCTCAGCGGGCGGCCTCTGCTCTTCACCTCTTTCCCCGCGTCCCCGGCACTAACAGCCCCTGATCCCAAGACACAACCACCCCACCCCCTTTGTTGATGCACCTGGGGAAGAACAAAGCCTCAACAGCTGAACACCTGTGCTCATTTACATGGCCCCATTAACAGGATGGCAAGCAACTAGTTTCGACAAATGCACAATGAATATCCACTGGCAACCAAGGCCACACCAGCACACAGTCATTGATATGATAATAAAAAAGGGGAAAATTAAACCGTGAGCAGGAGAGACAGCGGAATCGGAGAGCTCGGTGGTGAAACAGTTTGAAGTGGGTCCTGATAATTATTTCAGACAAGGAAACAGAAGGATTGTTGCAGCTGAGTCGTAACAAAGAAAACCCCATCCCTCAAACATGCTGGCAGTCAGATGTCATCTGTCGTTTTCTGACATGATATCAGGAGTGATCAAAGATAATGAAGTGGAGCACAGACACTGAGCTGTGTACCTACATGCATTATCTCCAGCTTCTCCCGCCTGCCATTCGCACTGGTTCACGTCCTTATTGAATAACATGACCTTTCCGCAAGGCCATGCTGGCGTTTTAATGTGCAGAAAATTTGTGCATGAGTGCACCTCTTAACTCTTTCTTTCACGCTCATTATTTCCAGTCCGTATCACCTTGTCTCCAGACAGGGCTGCCGTGCCACTGCCAGATTCATGTGGCACCCTCTTTTGCTTGCCTGCAGCACAGAGGCACAGGGAAGGCGCAGAGCGGCAGCGCACCATCTCCTCCACAATAACCTCTACCGGAGAAGAAACTTCCATTCTCACTCAGACAGATAATTATAAGTCTTGTGGAAATGCGGCTTCGACAGGTACATCGGCTTGCTCATTATAAAGTATCGTAAGCCCTCGCTTATGATTGACTGAATTCTGATACAGGTGAGAACTGTATGAAAAAACACACACATACACACTGCGGCAGCTGACAAGATAATTTGCTTTCATGAAATGTATCTTACAAAGTGGAATTTTCATCCTCTGTCTGCTTCGTGAAAGCAACTAAGTACTAAGTTCTGGCGTTCCCTCGGTTCTTCGGTGGAACAAAATCCAACAGCGCATCTCATGAGAATACTTGATTGCTAGCTTTTTAAAGGAGTACAACATCCACTACAATATCCACTGTTTCGGCGAAACAAAAAAAAAAAACAAAACAAAAACCTGTGCATCATCTTGATCCGATATTTCTCTGCCGGCAGAATGAATTCACACCATGTTTATGCATGAAGGGGCATTTGCATTCAGAACCTGCCATTTCAACTTACATTTGATCCCATAGGACCCCACAATGATTGCATTTCATTGCAAAGGAGCCTGTTCAAATAACTAGCGTGTTTGGGCATCATATGCAGAGCGGGTTTATTAAATCTGACCAAACATGAGGAAATTCCCTCATCTTGTGACTACCACCCTACGGCGAGAGCCTTCTCCCCCTCATACCTCCCTTTCTTGAACATATTCAGCTACAATTTGCAATCATGTAGAGCACGAGCAGCAGCCTCGGGAGACTTTCAGTGCACAGGCCATTGCCACTGTTTGACACAGTAGCTGGAAAATAGAGCAAAAAGTACCACCACTGTTTGATCAAGAGCTCTCTGTAAAGAGAGCCCAAATATAATGTATGGAGATGTGCTCAGGCAAGCAAATACCAGGGGAAACCCACAGCCTGTGTGTGCTCAGCGAATCAAGCTGCGTCTCGGTTCCTCTCCACAGACCGATGCTTTTAAGGACTCATCCTTAAAATATACAGTAGTTCTTAGTTTAAGGAACATTAATGCACTTTTAGTGTCTTTGACTGGGAGTAATACCATAAGATGTGAGGCTGGGAAACTTCCTGCCAATAAAACTTAAAAAGGCTAAAGCAAAGTGTTTCCCATGTTTTGAAAATGCTCTTGAAGCATTTCCACAAACATCTCAATCCACTTTCCACACAACCCCCCCCCCCCCCCCCCCCCCGAGAATATTGAACCGAAGGAGTATCGACACGACTCACCAAAGTAAATCTAAAGAAAATAGAGAAATGGTTGCACTCAGTTTATAAGAGATGATTCTGGTTACAAGCTTGAATCTAACGGTTGTTGTGATAAAACATCAACATCAAAAAGTGTATATCGACTACATGGTCAAACTGATGTTAAATAAGCCAAAATGTCAGAGCTGATAACAGCAGCACATTTTTAGAGTGCAACACAGAAACAAGACTACAATTGGTAATATGTTGTTAAAGTACAAGGTAACAATAAACATGTTGTCATTGTTGATTAATCTTCTAGGATCTGTCACACTTGAGTCAAGATTTTGATGGTTACATCAAAAACAAGAAATACATGTTGCCAGACGCTCCACTGGTTTTATCAATGTTATAAACACCAAACTCATTACGGTACTATTAATCTTCAAACGTATTTAAGAGAGCAGCTATAATGTGTACCTGATAAAATATCCATCACATTCTAAGGCCCGGCTGACACAAATTTTTCAAGTGAAAACACAAAAATTTTGTTGCATTCGAGTGTCTGTTGATACGACAACGGTGTTCGGAGCCACAGAAAGCAAGGCGGAACTTTTGAAGTTCGGACTCCATCTTGTTGGAAAAGGTGGCAAATGCAACTTTTCTGAAATGCTACGATGCATGCACACGGCGTCCGTGATCGAAAATTCTCCTGCACATGCACGAGTAGATGGACTAAAACAAGGCTGAACATGAAAACTACATTTTTTCAGCGTTTCTGCCATTTCCATGTTGCATAAATTCAACAGTTCCACTGCTGCATAAATGTCAAACTTTTATGAAATAAAGATGCAAAAACGATGCATTTTCACCTGAAGCGTTGTGTTTACAGGGCCTCAGACTCAATCTCAGAACCATGGGTTCCCAGTTTGAACCTGTTACATCTGATTAGTGAGGTGGTTTGGATATAATCAAGCAGTGTTCAGGGTGAGTTTCCGAGTGGAAAACTCTTAATTCTAAAATAAGTCTGAGATTTTTTGTTGCTTTGTTTTTAGCTTTGGTCATAATCTAGAAACAAATGTACCAGATTGATGGGGCCTTAAACCCCAGTTCACACAACAATTTATTGGTTATTTTTCTCTGGTTCCATGGGGAGTGTGTTTGTGTGAACAGTTTTGACAGGTATGCCGGGCCAGTTAAGAACGGTTACAGGTGATTAGTGAGGTGGCTGAGCAATTACACCGGAATTCACTTGTGGTCTTCATTGCCTGTTCCTCTGCTCCATTGGAGCTCTTTTCAGCCATCCAGCAGCCTTATTAGACCTCAACAATTAAGAAGCTGAAAATTACACCTGACAAATGATATGATTGTGGGATAACAGGAGACATAATTGTGAATCTGAATTACGAAACTGGACTTTAAGGTGAATTTGATTCCCTATTTGTGATAAAATGACTGAAAAAAGGCTTCGTGTTGTAATCATGACAGTTGTAATTATCCTGTCTTTTACCCACGGCTGATTGTTTTCCCAGATATTTCTCAGGTTGTCTCAGTGCCCGGTGACAGTCGGGGTAAAGTCACAATATGCAAATCTAAATCAGCCTCATTAGCATACTTCTATTTACAAGCAGCACCGGTTCAGAATTAGCATGTAGTATGGAAATTGAAATTCAACGAGCGACACATGCAAACCATGACTCTGCTGAATCCACTCCGGCAAAACACACTAATTAAAGTCGATGTACTGTAGTTTTTTCCCCATTTTTTTTTTGCAATGTTTGAATACTTCCTTTGCTTCACAGGTGAGTGCCCTTTTCTCCACAATAATATTCAGGAGCCATTTTTCCCCTACACAAAGCCTGCTCTCTAAATGAATGTAATTAGTCTTGGATATTGAGCACACACTTATTTTTGCCTTTGTTTCTCATGTCCAAGGCAAACAGCTGAGAGAAATTAAGCTTTTCAGTGGCTCAAACATGTAATGTACAAGAAAACAGACCGTTAATGAGGTTATTTTGCCAAGTTTGATTCCACATGTGACTCCTTGAACGAGACACTGAGCCCCAAACTGCTCTCAGTGGATGGACTGAGCAGCTTTGCATGGCAGCCGCCTCCGTGGGTGAACGAGTGAATGTGATTCAACAGTGTAAAGTTACAACTTCTTCCTCAACACATCGTGTTATATCTAACGCTGCGGTCTGCTCTCATTGTTTGCCCGTCAGTCATTAGTCGGACGCCGTGAAGCTCTCCGCAGCCCGCGGCCGCCTCGTGCGCGTCTCGCCCGTGTGATCATACAGACTTTCTGGGCGCTGGATGTGATGCAGGCAGCATGTGGGCGTTGGTTTTTGTGAGACACCGACACTAATGAAAGCTGACAGGCACCGCAAGCCTGTGGGGGAGCGGAAGGCACTGGGCAGGCAACCATGAGCTACACTCAGGTCTGCACTGCTGTTTCCTCGTCAGGCATCCACCTTGAAGACCTCGCTCCGCCTCGCTCTGTTGGCTACAAAAGGCTCAGGGCAGCTTAAGGGAGAGATTTAAGGGGGATAGCGAGGAGAAAACATAACTAATCCTTAAACTGAGACGAGTAATCTGTGAGGGAAGATTTACAGCAAAGAAAATGACTTTTACATTGTGCTCACAAAAAAGTGTGACTTTCCTATTAGGATTTTTTTTTTCTTTTTTTTTTGCACCTCTGAGGCAGTTTTGGAGCACTGATAATCGGAGTTGAGATTTTTCCTTCAGAAAACACTGCTCCCGTCCGCTCCGTGTGAGAGAAAGTGAAGTGTCGCATTCCCAGAAGGGTTTTGGATTAAAGAGCCGCCGTATGACCGCAGCCCTGCTCGTGGAAAACACGCCGAAGTGCCTGAGCTGATCCTTGCTGCTCTCATTGATTTCTGTTGATCACAATCTTATTTGGCAATTTAAATGCTAATGATACTTTTAATTGCAAGACGGGATAAATGTGATTTGATCTTTAGGAGGCAATTACTTTCATGCTTTGTCTGGCTCCGATCTCTTCAAAAGGCGGACAACAATTACTCCACAGAGCTCAGCTTTTCTCGCAAGAAAAGAAAGGGGGGAAAAAAAGAATGAAACAAAATGACTTTTTTTTTGTTCTTTGACAAGTTTATCAAAAACTATTTCTGCAGCTGGAGGAAAGTTTTCCTCTTTTGAACATTTAACTGTACAGTTACACACAAACGGTCACTTTCCAAACCATGTTCAACACCCGAGGCATTGATACTAGTTCACATCCACTGCTATACAAAAAGAACCAAAGAGAGACACAGTAGATGGATACGATCGCTATGAACAGTTGCACTGTATGTGTAACATTCTGCACAGAGGAACCAAGCACCATTTTTTTTTTTTTACGCATCAACAACAATGTAAAATGAACTAAAATCCCACCTTGTAAAGGAAACTGGGGAAAGTTGTAGCATGAGGTCAGCTGTAACATTTTCTCCAATGAGGAAGAAAGTAGAATTTACTGGATGTGAGCATGCTCAGAGTGGGCCTGATGATACATGTCAGACAGTAACATCCCGAGGCAGACACTGTCAGTCAGGGAAGCTTCTGAATTTTTTTAACTTCTCTTGTTTTTTTGCGAGAGCGGTGAAAGCGTTGTGTCTGTGCAGGGATGTTTCGCGCTAGTTGTTACTGAGAGAAATCTCCAAACTTTTAAACTACTGAGGAATTTTGATGGCTACGGCTGATTAGAGCTGCACAGTGCAACATTAAAGACAATAGATATTCACATCGAGAGGCTCAGACGGTTCTTAACAACAGGGCTGCCGAGTTTAGGGGGCTTCAAGTATGTAAATACATGTGCATGTGCACACATCTCGTACATTAGAAACTGAGTGAAGAATGTTTGAATATTATTTAACAATAAAACCAATATAAAGCATTATTTAAGAAACAAACTAATGCTTTTTTCAACAAGCTTTCATCAGCATGAAGATATCAAGGCAGAACTTAAATGCTGTTTTCAAGATTAACAATTTAAGTAAAAGTAATATATCAGATGAATAAAATTTCTGAGGCAGTTGTGGGTGATGAATTCACAATGAAGCATCACACAGGAGCACAGCATTGCAACTTCTTCCTGTTTAAGAATAGATAAAATAATATGAAAATGTAAAACACAGAAAGTTTGGCAGCATTCATCTACTGTAGCAAAGTGAAGGCATGACTTTAAAATCAGATATGTGAGTCTCAGGTTAAATGCGTAACAAATTGCAACCCAGGCAAAAATCATTTACTGTGATCAGAATCATTTATGTTTAAACATTCAGCAATATTACTTTGTTAAACTCAGGCCTCGGTTTACAAGACGAAGTTTCAGGTGACAATGCATCATTTTGCATTTTTGTTTCAGTCAAGTTTCTTAGATTCTTATTACAGTGACTGTCAACTCAAAAACTACCGAGTTCAGGAGAATATGAACTGGGACTGGGAACTGGAAACCGAATACATTCCAACAGAACACTCATGTTGATTAGCCAGGTGAGAAAAACACACACCCACAATATTTCTTTTTCATTTGGTTATTGATGCATGCGCACAGTTACAGATCTTGCCAAGTTTTCTTTTTTTTTTTTAAGTTTTCGCTTACAGTTAAAGTGGACATATAATTTACATGGTTTGCACACATATAAACCCTCAATAACACAATCTTAGGGAGTTACAGCTAAAACAGGCTCTTGAACATTTGTTCATTCCTTCTGTTTCATTTGCAGTTGCTCTTCTGTTTAATAACAGACACATATTACTAATTTACATTGCGAAGAAAATGCTACAACTATCCCCAGTTTCCTGTACGATATAAGTCCATGTTGTTGTGACTCAGAATGACAAGAACAGAAATCCTACTTTGGTTACAGCTTGAAGCACAAAAAAAAAAAAATAGATGTCCAACAACAAGTTTTGTCACATTTATCACATTTTTTCTTCTAAATTGTCTGTACACAGCGGTGGTGACCAGTTGATAAATCAAAAGAAGAATCCACGTCTCTACAGCTCTCTTCTCCCAGTGTCATGTTTCAGACTGCGCTGCTAAAGGAGAAATCTTTTTTTTCTTTTTAAGATTTCTTCACTGTTATTGTCCACCGGAATTTCAAAATGTCCTCCAACATAACAATGATGACACATTTCAGTCCTGGAAAATCACTTCCAGACCCTAAAGGTAAGACAGATTTGTGCCTACGCTTTAGGGAAAGGAAATAAATGATGTTGTGTGGTCTCATGGACTCCCAGCTCATAATTCAACACCCATTTACCATTCTGCATGTGATTCTTCTCAGATATTGCCTTGAATATGGCCAGAAAGTTGGCATCGAAGTGATTTATACCAGCGAGTATTTACAACTGTGTCAACAGCAGCTGTACGTCAGGAACACAAGCGAGTCGATCCATTTTTTTTTTCCCACATTCATTTTTTTTTTTCCACAGTGCCACAATTGGCGGTGCTTTTCAACATTTTGTAGGTCGTACATCACGCTTGTGTAAAAGACAGAGCGATGAACACATTATTCCGAGAACATCGCCTTTGACAATGCCCATCTATTTTGATAATCAGTTGACTATTGTGCCAGTGCAGCCTCTAAAGGACCAGTGATTTATTAGGATTGACCAATTTTGAGTCACATCATGTGCTGCTTTGTGGGGGCAAACAGAGGCGTGACTGGCGGTGCAGTCAGGCATGTCATCAAATGCCCGGGCTTGATTAACAGCTCATCAACATGCAGAATTAAACAGTCTGGCTAAATGCTTCCCCATTCATCCCGACATCAGACACCCATATAAAACTATGAATCTCTTGCAAGTGGTTCTCTGCATTAAAATAAACCCCCAAACACATTCTCTTGCAACATATTCACATATTTTGACATTTCGAAAAAATAAAAAGTAAACAGATTCCTTATAAGACACTCAACATGTTTCAAGACAAGCCACAAAAAAAAAGAGAGAAGAAAATCAAATAAATAAATGAAGAAGCATACAAATGTGTTTTTATCTGGATAGTTAAAGCTCTGATATGATCACATTTCACCACAATGATAAGCATCACATGCCGAAATAGTAAGAAGCAATAACAACAGTTACAGCACTGACATGACGACGACTCTTGTCATGCACATTAGAGGAGAGTCATGCACACGGGATGAGGGGGAAAGAGCAAGAGAGGGAAGACAGATTGGACAGTGTGATCTGTTAAAGATATGACTACTGAGGCTCGATAATGCAAAGCCTGTAAAGGCTTACACGTTTGCCTTTGATTAACAATTTGATATGTACGTTCGATCTCCACTTGGCTTGTTATTGTATTCTGAACAAGCTCCGCCGAATGTGATAAACTAAGTGGAGCGGGATATTTTATCTGAGGAATTTGGATGGGGTTTAATTGGACTTGGCACTGCTTTTCATCTGGCTTCGTTTCAGATGTTTGACGGAGCTGGTCCTCGTTTGGTCATGCATCGTATCGATATGTACACAGACTGACATGAAAACAGGCAGAAGCTGCTCGGATGGCGACGGGTTCAGGTCCGGTGTGACCGCATGTGGAGTACGGGATCAGTGAGTGTTTGCTGCTTTCTGCGCTCACAATGGTGTGCTCAAGTATGTCACTTGCAGGCCACCATTACATGCAGGCAACAGAATAGAGGATCCGGGAGGGCAGGGATCAGCGGGGGATAGACTGGGGTCAGGTGCCTCTACTTTCCTTGTGGGGGACTCTGGCTTCTCTGGACCCTGTGTCACACAACTATCAGCAACAGCAGCAACAGCAATGCTGAGGGAGTGGAGTGGGAAACAGAGAGCAGTTACTTTGGCATCAGAGTGAGAAAGAGAGATAGATTAGCAAAGAGGGAGAAAGAGACAGAAAGCAATGGAAGCGGTAAGAGTCTGTGTGCTTCATTTGTCTCGAAAAGGATTGCTGAGAGGTAGAAGCAGCTCTGTTTGGAGGGTCTCTGTGGTTTCTGGGTCTCCGTGGACTCGGAGCTGAATGCGCTGCTCCCCCCCGACAGTGCACTGATACACAGCGTGCAAACACCAAAAACCTGGCAGAGCGTCCCGTCACGGTTTGATGTCTGCAACACTGCTTTGAATAACAAATCAAGAGGGGGAACCTCTAAAATAGCCATTGTAATCTCATCGTCTGACTTGATTAGACGCCCGTGTGCCAGATTTCAACTCTCCCAACATGAGTTGTTTTGGTGATATTCCCAAGGAGGAGGATAATCAGGACTCACACACAGCAGCATCCTTCCCATGGGAATGCGGTTTGCATCTTGCAAAGCCAGAAAAGCTGAGAGCTTCATGGAAACCCAGGCAACCACTGTGGAGATATCAGGCGCGGCCAGGTGTTCCAGACAAAGGCAATTACCAGGACACGGCTAGAATGCCTGTTTCTTTCTTCTTTGGAAACAGATTTTTGGATTGTTTTTAAGCAGATGGCATGGGCTCTACGCACCTCAGAGTAACTCAAAAAAGATATTTCAGATTGCAAAGCTCTGTTTTTTTCTTTAAGCTGCACCCACTGCAACTTCTGTTATCCCCTCTGTGCATAGGTAGCAGCTGGGAATACTCTAAATTGTCATGGCCTCTGGTTTTCAAACAAAGAATTATCTTTCTGGCCAGAGGAGGACTTGCAGAAGTAAATAAAGTGAGAGTAACAAGATCACTAAATCTGCCTTTTATAGCAATTTGACACGGAATTACGACAACAAAGTGAGTTCCTCTTAAATTTTGAAATTGATATTCATTCTCTGGTCAGTTTGAAACGACTAGTTAACATTGTTTTGCAATACTAACAGCTTTATGACCACCTCAGCGTCGAGATTGAAATCCTTTCTGATATTTGCTAAACGTGATCTGAAATTTGAATGCCTCCTGTTTTCTCTCCTTCAATCCTCTAATTGTTGTAAATAAAATTTGCATAATGCCGCCATTATTTCTCCAAATAAAATTTAGATGCCGGCCGACCCCTGGACCTCCTGCGTACCCCAGAGTCCCTCAGCAAATCTACTTCACTTCCTGATGATGATCTGGCAGCCGTTCAACCGATGTGAACCTTTCCCGAGGTGGAGACTGCTGCACAAGCTCCCGCAATCAGTCCTGATTAAAACAATAGTGTTTTAATGGGAAATGGCCTCAGTGCAGCCCACATTACAATCAAGCAACCTCTTAATAGCTACAACTTTAATGATAATCATCGATTCTATCTGCAAGAGTAAATGAAGATAAACTTGTTTTTTTATTATGTTCAATTGCAGTTTTTTTTTTCTTTTTAGAAGGGGAAGTTTATCAGAATGTGGCAGCCACATGTTGGCAACATGTTCTTCTGTCTGTGAACATATAAACAATCCTCTAAGAGCTCTTTTGTCCTTTTCAAAGTGTTTTTCTCTCGTGGAGTGACAACAGCGCACACCTAATCTTACCACCTGTCCAGCCTCCTGCAATATTCTCTGGCAGAGCCTTGGTACTCACAGGTCATTATCCGTCTCAGTGCGGGTCTTCTGCTGCCGCCGATGGACCATGAAAACAGTAACAGCCACACCAATGATGAGTCCAATGGCAACGACGCCTCCAAGGATCCCGATAACACCACCTGGGGGACCCTGCGGCATCGGCTTCTCTGCAGACGAGAGGAGAAATAACAGTGTCAGGGTGGGAGCTCTTTGAGTAATTGTTGCTGCTGGGTTGAACTTGCGGGTAAGAAAAACGGCAGTGAGGACAAAGAAAGTTCAGTAATGTCACACAACGAACAATATCGAAGCAATTTGAGGGTTTTTGCATTCTTGGCAGGAAAACTTTTTGCAGCACAAATAAAAGACAGTAAAAAATCAGAACCAGCTACTGGTTAAGAGAACAGGCTATTATTATGAGAGAGAAATCTTTACAAACCATTTGACACAACATTTGCCAGACTTGAGGTTTGATGTCATAAAACAAATCCAAACAGCATTTTCAGGGACCTATTTCAGGATGAGACCATTGTCTTGCCTGTCCTGGCACGGCATGAATGCCACACTGTTGCGGTCCCTCAGCAGCTGCTGCAGCATTTTCCAATGTGTACTCCATCAACTGTTCAAAAAAAAGCCCAAATTGGCTTGTGTTTGACAGCGAACCCAAATGCACTCTTCGGCTACACAGCAAGTTATTATATTTTAAAGTCTTAGCCAGCAGGGGGTAACAAATGCAAAAAAATATCTCTCCAGCCCTGCTGGGAAAATATATGGGTGGATTCCAAAGTGAAACAATTCACCAAATTATGTTCCGAACAAATTATGTAAAAGTTCCACCACAAGTTGAAGTGACTTCTGAGGGACTCCTGGAGGAAGAAGCCAATGAACACATCACAATGCTGATGTTCTGCTCTGCGCTGGCTTCAACACCCCTGTCCCTCCACTGCCGATAAACCCAAGGCTATTAACTTTAAAAAAAAAACGGGATTGCAGTGGAAAGTAAACACTTGAGATATTGATGCAACCCATTTTGTGAGAAGCTGAACTGGGCAACCATCATCTCCTAAACCTCATTTTTTGAAGCGTCTTTGATAGGCAGCCTCGGAAAGAGGTTTTCAAGATGCTGTCAAAAGTAATCTGTGACCAGTGCCAAAGGGAACATCTGGAGTGGGAACAAATATGGGAAAATATCTACCTTTACCTTTACATGCTTTTACTCTACATATATATATATATATATATATATATATATATATATATATATATATATATATATATATATATATATATATATATATATGAATGTAGCTTGGAAGTAATTAGTATTTTTTTTTGTCTCTGAAATCTGATAAACAATTATTCATCTTGGATAAGATCACAGTAGATTAGAATATAATTCATCTGTTGTCACGCTGATAAAAAAAAAAAAGAAGAAAAAAAAATCTCAATTAGAGCTGGTCCCATGTGAACGTCTTCCACTGATGTCAGGTATTAGTAAAATAGGACAGTCATCTCCTTTCAGAGGCATAATGGAGCCTTATTTCTGAAGGCAAACAGCATCTGTTTTCTTTGACACAAGCAGTTAAAGCTGTCCTTTTGAAGACAGTCAGGGGACCGATCAAATGGTTGCAGGCCTGTTGTGATGGGACACTGCGAATTCTCACTATCTCCCACTTTGAAAAAGGAAAGCCTATCTCCTGCCCTCATGATGTCTCCATCATTATCAGTCCTTCCCCCACGGTAGTGACAGGACAAGGCCTTGCTCCCACGGGGCCTCTTTACAACCGCCCCGCTCGCTTGATTCACTGCCCATAACGACGGCGACACACAGGAACACTTCACACACAGCTACACAATGGTAGGCACGTTACCCCACCTTGTGATCAACACTCAATGCTACACACTCCAACACCCCCCCCCCCTCTTTTATTGTGTCCTTCATATTGCCATGCCACAGTTGTTGTGGCTGATCTCATCTTCTGTCCTCTCGTCCTCAGACGCCCCGTCATGTCAAATCTACAGACCAAAAGAAAGTAAATAGTTGGTCTCGTAGCCACACACACACTTCTTTTCTTGTGATGCATTTCAATAACAAGGCAGTGGAGTGGCTTTGAAGAGCAAGTGTAAATGTGATCTCGCTGCAGCATGGGAACAGATAAGCTCGAACTCCTACTGTTGTCTCATTGCACCGCACAGTGAAAGCCAGTGGGTTGAATTTCATGGCTCTAATGCAAATGCCAGACACAATAGTCTGTTGTGTAAAGGCCTCAGTATACTCCCCCGTCGCCGCCACGGCGTTCCTACGCCGACAACCCTACGCCGCTACTGAACATATCTTGCTCTTGCGTCAAGGGAACGCCCTCCTCTGCCAAGCCGCTAGCAGTCACAACAACAATGCGGCTTCCGTAGCTCCGGCTTTACCTAGACATAGATCTATAGACATAGATTTCTAGACGTACGTATCTAGACACGCGTGCATTTACCGAAGATATATCTGCATATATGACATATCTGGCGACACCGGGCTGTGGTGGAGGAGAGGCTGAGCAGACCGTGATGAAATATTGGTGAAACTAATGAGCTTTTGGACGATTAAAGCCGTTTTCGGAGCGGCTATACACGTAGCCCCGTCTGCTAACAGTGCTAACACTGCTAACAGTATAGGGATGTGCGCCGCTCAATTTTGGATCTCAATTTCTCCCGAAGCACTGTTCGGATCAGAAAAGCATTTCGGGTGAGTTCTACTTTATTCTATAAACAACGCGAAAGCGGACCAATCACAGCCCTCGACGTTCACGTCACCACGCGTCGAAACGACGCGAAGTCACAATTTTCGGGAGGCGCACGTCAAGCCCCGACGTAGCCCGACGTAGCCCGTCGTAGGGCTACGACGTCTACGTCGTAGGAACGACGTAGCGGCGACGGGGAAGTATACTGAGGCCTTAACTCTAATACACAGAGGAGTGGACTGGATCAGAATGCAATTTCCCTGTTGTGGAGCCTCAGGCACACGACACACAGGATTTACACTGTCACCTCCTGACATGTAAAGTTGGGTGAGGCATCTGGCGCGCTGCCGTACGAGGAGAGCGTCGCCCACTCCTCATATGGTTGGAAAAATCATCAAAAATTAACGCTTTCATTTCCTGTACATGAGTTATACATTAACGCTTTCCCACCCTTCACCAATCTCCACAGGTCTTCACCGTCTGTTTGTGTTTTTGGCAAAATGAATTTGCAAAATGTTGCTGTCGAGGGTGGGGATGGTGGAGAACGTTGTGAACTGTGAAACAAAACCATTAGTGAGCATGCACCGTTACTCCAAACGCTGAGCCGGGATATTTTTGTCACAGGATTTACAGTTGCCCTCTGCAGACGCCAAGCACTGTCTGCAGTGTGCACAGGCAGCGATACACCACAGAATTCAATTAGTCCAAGTTAAATAATAAAACTGTACAGATAACCGCTCTGGCCTGATATTTCAATTACCACAAGGAATACATCTTCAAGGATTTGAGTCACTGTGAATTAGAAGCCATGGACTTGTGTAACTGCCAAGGTCAGCTGAACCGAATATAAAGTTTACGTTACTAACATTACCTTCAGCAGCAGATGGATTGTTGATCCCATAAATACAGTATTTTTCCTCTAATTATAAATAGGAAACGTCTATGAAACGGAGTTCTTATAAATTCTAGATGAAACCAGTCAAGGAAAGTAGCTATTGAAGAGTGGAGGAGCAGCTGCTGAATATGGAGTTCAAGTGTCTCATTGCCAAAGAAGCTGAACATTTCAAAATTCTAGTTAGAGTGACAATCAAATAAGTTACCAACAGACTTTTTTTGTTTTTTTTTTTTTGCCAAACCTTCAACTGTGCACAGCCTTGCTACTGCCTCTCTTATCTTGTGCAGAGTTAAATTTCTGTTAGTGTTTGTCTGATACCCGTGACTTAGTCTTAACTTAGTCTTATGAAAGTAATGGCTTGGAAGAATCCCAGCTCTGCATACAACAGGCAAAGAAAGCTACATGAAGAGGGTTTTGTCCTTGTTGTTCAACAAGCAAAGTACTGCCAACAATAATAGGCACGGGGACTGAGGAGCCACAGTACTCGCAGTGACTTTCTCCTTCCTTGCAGTAAAAACACCTACGGAATCATCAACAAGGGGATAAAAATTAACACCGTGTTGTTAAGAGGGGAAGGAAAATTTGTCTCAATTTAGTGCAGAGCGAGGTGCAAAAAAAAAAAAAAAAAAAAAAAAAACTGTTGCAAAACACATTTCTGTGTAACATTATGCTCAGTGGTATAGTGCTTAAATGTATCCTCTGCAGTAGTTTCTATCTCTGTGTGTGTGTGTGTGTGTGTGTGTGTGTGTGTGTGTGTGTGTGTGTGTGTGTGTGTGTGTGTGTGTGCATGTGTGCATGCCTGCGCGCATGCATGTATATGTGTAATTCTCCATTTTTTAGTCTTAACCCTATGAGGGACTGATTACTTACGGATGGGTTGATTTTCACCTGCGTTCAAAAAAAGAAATTCAAGTTCACGCCTGCACTCAGTGTTGTTTTTAATGTGATGAAGAAGAAAAGAACAGTTTTCACTTTTTCTTTTTCTTTTTTTGCTGTCAAAAAAAGACTCTTTCGTCATTGCTGAGAATCATTGAATATATTTGGACATTATAATTGTGAGAAGACTCCTTCACAGTAGTCCTTACTCTGCCTTTGTAAATTTCGAGCTGCCAAAATGGAGTTAAAGTGATGATATTACCTCTTTTTCTGCTTGACTGTTTCTAAATCTTTAAATATTTCAATGCAAAAGTGCCAAAGTAGTGTAAATAACCACTCATGTATAAATTGTCCTCCACTTTTAGGGAATAAATGTGTTCAAGAGGCACAAACAGAGAGCACATATTTTACCATTTCTAGATACAAAAAAAAGTGATGTTGCACATTGTGATATCTACAGTATCTATCTATCTATCTATCTATCTATCTGACTCCTTGGTGTATTTATTAGACAGAATGGTGGCCCGTGCAGGCTGCATCCTTCCTTCACCCATCGTCAGCAAGGATTAGTTCCAGTGCGCTGCAAGCACAAGCTGGATAAACCGATAAAGAAAATCAATGAATGGATGCTATTTGCAAACTTATTTTAGCTTTTCTCTGTCTTATAGATGAGCACTTGAAGTTGAGATATTTTCAGAGTTTGCTTCTAACTTCCATGAGTTTTAATGCAGCTGAAGTTGTCTCATTCCATGCAATGAAATAAGATAAAAATGAAGGTATGAACAAAAGCGTGCATTCAAGTGAAACCTTTCAAGATTAATTTCTGGCATTCATTTGTTCACCCTAATCTAAAGATGTCAAACATAAGGCCCGCGGCCCAAAACCACACAGCAGAACAATTACTCAGGATGTCATCGGGCTGAATGTGGCCTCTGAACTGAAATGTGTTTTACACCCCTGCCCTCTCCCAACATCCCGCTCTCTCCAAACCCATTCAACCTCCACCTTCCCTCTGGTTTTTTCCCCCTCCATTTTTCTCATTTCTTCTATTCTGTCAGGCGCCATCTGAGGCGTCCGGCGTCAGCTCGGTAAATGATCTGCTGAGTCGTCGCTCTTCACACTTATCTTTCTCAGCCGGGAACTCAGTCACCCCAGGTCATGCTGACAAGACAGCCTCATCCTCAGTACCATTCGTCTCCTTCATTCATTCAATAGCTTTGTATTCAACTTAGAAACTTACTTCATTGCGGTGTCATTTCAACCCCCTGTTAAAAAAAAAAAAAAATTGCCAAATGATCCATTGATGGCTTGTGAGGCTCCTGAAAATATTAAATAAAAACCTAACAACCCATTTAACTAACACAAAGCAGCATTACAGATTCATTCTGTCTCTCAGATTTTAAAGATACTATTCCAGACTAGTGACTACTAACCTTAACCCAGACTGAGACAGAAGGCACGTTATAGTTCCTGGGGATGGATCATAAGGTCAAATAGGGATCGACATTGATCTGCACCATACAGTGAGTATCCTTAAAAAAAAAAAGCATTTATTGTACAGATTGCAACAGTAGATAGGACCAACATTTCAAATAAATATTGGCCCTTTTTACTGATGCGTCACTAAAACACAAGAACCGTGCAGAAATCAAATAACCCCCTGACCTTCTTTGATTTTTCACAAATTGAAAACCTGCATAAACTCTGACCAGACTCTATTGAGTAAAGTCTGTTGTTCAAATATGTCTTGTAGCTGCCGCTGAAAGATTGCTATTGATTTTCAATAAGTGTAAAGCATCCATCCATGCAGCCCCTCTCTCCGTGCTGTCAGTCCACCGCAGTGGCACGTTTAAGCCGACAAACCTGACCTTGGCTTTCCGCGCCCACAGTCCCCTCAGAGGTGGCGGCAGCCTTCATTCCTGTCACATCTGCTCTCCAGAGTTCATTGAGCTGCACTGCATGGATTTGCTGTTGTTGTTTTTCCCTCATGCACAGTATTGAAACACAGGCTCCAGTGAAAGGCTTGCCTACGGTGCTCCACCGGCTTTCACAGGCGTGTAGCTGACGGAGGATCAAATCTTCCTCATAATCCATCAAGAAAGTATTATTGGCTGAGAACAATTCCTACGCAGCAGGTTGTTCTGTTGACTGCAGAGTTCAGACATGCAGCTTTAAGGGAACACAGTGAATTTGCGTGCGATGATTACTTATTCATTCCTTAGGCAGACTCTAATGCATGCGTCCAACAGGGGGCGGTTCCCACTTAGAGGAGAGCTGGCATCATTTTTAACAGAGGAAAAGCAAACGATGAGCTGAAGCTGCAGCCTGAAAATTGATTACTTTCTCACTGCTGCTTGTGGCCTCTTTTTGAGTAAATGCGATCTACATGCAGAGTGACACAGCAATTCACAGTGCAGACTGTCCAAATGTGCGAAAACAGTGTAATCTCCAGCACCAGCTGTACTCAAATAGCCAAAACATGTGGGCTCTTGGGTTACCATTCTGTCATAGAACACGTTAGTCACACATACCAAAGGAGGAAGGGTTCAGGTAGAAGGTCAAAGGCCGAGCGCTTTCCAGCTGGAGCGGTCTTTGCCCACTCCAAATCCAATCTGTCACAGAATGCAGGATTTAAATGAAAGCAGGTCTCTCCTTTAAGCGGATCACTGCCATGTACCTGCTGAGACGTGGTGTGGATCATCAAACACTGGCATGGTAAAGACAAAGGCTTAATGATGTCTTTAAATGTGCAGTCATCCCTGGCAGTCTGACAAAAGAAGAGAAAATTAAAGGGAAACACAACGCAGGTCTGATTCTATAGGGTGTCACACTGATGGTATTAGGAGGGCAATTGTGTAGTGGTGTTCTGTAAAAATGTTCCAGTCATAAGTCTGATCATATTCCAAGAATGGATGTGGCTCCTGGCGCACACCCTCTCTCCCATCAGAAATTGTAATTGCTATCTCCTCCGCG
This sequence comes from Salarias fasciatus, assembly GCF_902148845.1. NCBI lineage: Eukaryota > Metazoa > Chordata > Actinopteri > Blenniiformes > Blenniidae > Salarias > Salarias fasciatus. Next base: position 33,196,630 of record NC_043758.1, on the reverse strand, counting down.
GGGGCTGTAATACTTTCCAGCAATACTGGGGAGTTTTCAAGTGGACAGATTGAGAGTCTGGCTACTAACCCATGCCAGCTCCACACCACCAATGCCAGTCTGAGACGGCCACCTGTTCCGAAGACTGCAGCGACTGGGCCTACCTTGGCTTGCACAAGTCGACCGGCACAGTGAAACACTCGAGGTGTCTCGCTGCTTTTATCTCTCTATTCATGTGTCGTACAGCCACCTTATGTGGAAACAAATGCCCAGGCTGTTCGCAATTTATCTGGAGGAGATTTCCTTCCACACTCTTTCCACACTGGGTAGAGTCTGCAGGGCCAATAAAGAGGAAGAAATGTGGTTTAATTGAGTTCATAAATCTGTATTTCATGCTGCCAGCTCCGAGCAGTACATGCTGTTTCGTCTCCTTCGCCCGCCCCCTCCTCGAGTCAGTAATCTTGTTAAAGTTCAATGTTTCCAGAGCTCTCTCTGGTCTGGAAGCTGAGTTTCCTGATGTCAACCACTTTTCCGCAGTAGTTTGCCCTCCGGAGAGGTCTGCAACCTCTTTCGCCCAGATTCACACTCATTGCCTGTTCCTTCGCCACCTCTCAGACCTGATGTGTCAGACTGGAGATAGTGGGGCAAGGTGATGTGCGAGCGGAGGGGATTGTGACGGCGGTGTGAGATCTGCTGTTCCATGTTACTCCACGGAGGGCGGCACTTCATTAGATACAAATTGCTAGCATGTGATGTTTTCACCAAGGCTATTACACAGCTAACCATCGCACACCTGTTGTGCTGCTTTGGAAAACGCCTGAACTGAGAAGACGATGCTGTGTTTTATTTACATGGCTGCTTTTTCTTCACTGACGATGCAACAGAAGACCAAACGGAGAAATGGGTGGATGTCATTGCATGGCTGAATAAATACCTGCTGAGCCATTCTGTCACTCCTCTATTCCTGTGTAAACAATTTCGGACTCAAAGCTACGTGTAGACAATCTTAGGGAGTGTTTGCCAGCAAAAACAATAATAGAAATCATAATAATGAGAGGAAAAAAACTGAACAAATGCTTAGCATGTTCCTATGTTTAAACAGAAGATATTCAAAGCAAGCGATCTCCATGAGAAAACACACACACACACACACACACACACACATAAATAATCAGCTGGAGGTGTCTGAAGCACCGCGGAGTCCAGTGAGATAGATGACAAGCTGCACCAAAGCGCCCCTGTCAATAAATATGAGATTGCAGGATGCCAAGCTGATGCTGATGCTGTCATGAGGTATTACCTCCCGTGACAGCCCAAATAACAACAGTTCTAATTAAGGAATGATTGGAATGGGTGGACCACTGCCTCCTAATGGGGGAATAAACCGCAACATCGCTCCAGGAAGTGAATTGCGTTCATTTATTAACTCCAGGATGCTGGTAGCTGCTGTCAACACGTAATGGTTTATTTTTAAAGCTGCATAACTTTCCATCCAGTCTTCCTATTTTTACATAGACTGCACCATGTAGATGACATTAATCATAATAATAATAATAATAATAATAATAATAATAATAATAATAATAATAATAATAATAATTAGGGCTGTCAAAAATAACACGTTAATTGCATTAATTAATTTATGTAATCAATATCATTAAAATTTTTAACGCAGTTTAACGCATGCGCATCATGACAAGCCTCACCTCTACCAGCGGGTGGCGGTAGTGCACCAGCGTGGAATGCAAGCTGCCTGCAAGCTGCCAGCAACCGAAGAAGAAGAAGAAGCCTCACCTCAGCCTCGGCTGATCGAGAAGCTTTTCCAGCACTACAGACAGTTTATCTGTTCCTTTATTACGGATTATTTAGAGAAAATTAAGCACATACACTGTCAGTACATTATCATTAAGTATTAAAGTTTATTTAGCCTTTTTTTTCTGTTTCTGAATTGCGGGGCGGCGCCGGAGTAATTAGTTACTTTCACTTCTTTCTGCAGACCTTCTCCTCCCTCCAGACAGAGTCTGCTCTCTCTTTCCACGAGTTTTTCATTATTTCGGTGTCTTTAAGTGGAGCCATCAGGCTGTAACTCTGTCTACTTTCACTTTTACCGTCATGATCGGTCCGCGTGGAACCTAGCGGACAGGAATTCATGATGCTTTTTACGTCACGCGGACCAACGCGCAGCGCACACCCACGCGGACATGTGAAGCATGGATGGGCAGCAGACAGGAGGCAGAGGAGGCCTGGCGTCAATTCATTTATCAAAACAGAAGAAGAAAGCAATATGGAGGGAGATAAGCCGGCTGGCCCTATGGATTCTACTTGTTTGATTAAAAAAATGTTGAAGCAGTTTTCTGTTTTCCACACAAAAAGGAACACTGGCTAAGAATGCCCTGTTTAATTGTGCAAGAAAAAAGTGTGGTATCTCTTAGTTTTACTTTTCTTGTGATACTACATTTGTTACAGACCTAAAAAGGTAACTCCTGCCAAAAGCCAACTTCAGAGGGACTGCAGAGGGAGCGCTGCACACACAGACATTATGTTATGGTGTGCATGTTTTAGTTTTTTGAATATTTATTTTATTTGGAGCCTTAAATATAAAACATATCATGTGTTAAATATATTTAATCACGTCCTGTCGTTTTTTTTGTTAATGCAATACAGGAAAAAAGGGTATATTTCAGACATAGTTGGACATTGCGATTATTTGTGATTAATCATGATTAATTAATTTGTAAGCTGTGATTAATCTGATTAAAAATTTTAATCATTTGACAGCCCTAATAATAATAATAATGATAAAAGGGCACAAAGTGTTTTCTAGAATTTAAAGAAATTTGAAAGTTATTTCTAATTAAAATAAGCAGGCAATTTAGAGATGCTATAACAAGTACTACAATTTCCTGTACAAGTTTGTACTCCAACTCCATAAAACTGTATGTCATTTGCAGAACTTTATGTGTGGTCTGAAGTGGAAAGAAGTTGTGTTTAATGGCCTGTACACACTCAGCGATTTTCGGACATCCAAGGCAAAAGAGCGATTGTGACAGAATCCAATCGTGTACCATCCACTGGGCTGTGTTTTATCGGGCTGCGTCCCAGAGGGAGTAACCAAGGGCTCCTTTCATGTTTTGCTTGTGAATGTTGGGAATGTCTCTGTTGATGCTTCGCTTGCCATGGATAATGAACGCTTCTTCACGCCGACGTCATCCTCCTGCGATCCTCTTTCGGCTTCATCGTGCACACAGCAGTCTTCACATCATGGGAATCATTTTTAGATCCATTTTGTACAGTGTGGCAAATTGTGAACTGATAAGATGGTTAGAATCTCAGAGTCCGTACAGGCCATAAGGAGAACCTAAGTGGGCCTTAAACTGAACCTTGCGGAACGCCACACAATGTTATTATTGAAGTAATATTCACCGATACAGACAGAAAACCTGCAGAATTGCAGATACCGATAAGGCTGTTTGAAACATTTTCAGGACACATTTTCAAGGTGTTGTTTTTCTGAGAGCAGTAACACCGCTGCGGGTTCCTCGGCTGTGTATGGTCACTAATCTGAAAACACGCTTTAGCCCGCTAAAAAGAGCTGGCCATGCAGTGTTGGTGATAAGGCTCCCAGTCTTTTCTCCCTCTGTCCCTCTCTCTCTTTTTCTCTCTCTCGGCCTTTCATGCCCCCAGCTGAACTCTCCTGTGTTGAATGTTAATTTAATGGCTGCTCTCAGCACTAAACTGGAGGACCCTACCCAGCTCACAACGCTTTCGTCTTGCTCATCCTCCACTGTCTTACCTCCTTCTCGTCGTAAGCAAAATTACTTCTCACTGTCTCTCTCTTGCAAACACCAAGAGGTCACGGCTGTAATTTCCTTTTGCCTGGTTAAAAGCTGACGGCGCATCGGATCCAGTTAGTCTGGATATGTTGGAAGGAGGTTTTCAATTTAGCAACATGCGGGCTGGGGAGTTTGTAGATCCCGTCCCAAAGGCCCGGCCACTTTAACTCACCCCTGCTGCCAAGCAAGTGTTTCATCTCAGGCACGGAACACCCTTGAATGTATTCAAATAACCTCTATGGGACTGAGAATTAAATCTGAAAAACAACGCGTTTATATTCGGAAACTCGTCTGCTTGTGCCATCTCTGGAAAATTACCACTGATTCCTTTCTGCGCAATGGCAGACCTCTGTCAGCGTGGCGATGTGAAGTCTTTCCTCCATATTCATTTATAAAACACCCATCTCCAGTATGACTACACTTATCTTCTATTTCCTCTCTGATACTTTTAACTTTTAATGTCATTTGCTTTGCACTGCACAACTGAAAAATGTTTTGTTAAACGTGTTCTTCTTAGGTTATTGGACATATTTTATATAATAGTATATATAGATACAAAGAAACAGACACACACACACACACACACACACACACACACACACACACACTCACAAATGTTCCTATTTTTTATGTAAGTATCTACACTCACCGGCCACTTTATTAGATACACCCTGCTAGTAGACCCCCTTTTGCCTCCAGAACCCTCTGAATCCTTCGTGGCATAGATTCAACAAGGTACTGGAAACATTCCTCAGAGAGTTTGGTTCATATTGACATGAAAGCATCAGGCAGTTGCTGCAGATTTGTCGGCTGCACATCCAAGATGCGAATCTCCCGTTCCACCACATCCCAAAGGTGCTCTGTTGGATTGAGATCTGGTGACTGTGGAGGCCGTGTGAGTACAGGGAACTCATTGTCATGTTCAAGAAACCAGTCTGAGATGATTGGAGCTTTATGACATGGTGCGTTATCCCGCTGGAAGTAGCCATCAGAAGATGGGTACGCTGTGGTCATAAAGGGATGGAGGTGGTCAGCAACAGTACTCAGGTAGGCTGTGGCGTTGCAACGATGCTCAGTTGGTACTAAGGGGCCCAAACAGTGCCAGGAAAATATCCCCCACACCATTACACCACCACCACCAGCCTGAGCCGTTGATACGGCAGGATGGATTCATGACGCCAAATTCTGACCCTACCATCCGAGTGTCGCAGCAGAAATCGAGACTCATTAGGCCAGGCAACGTTTTGCCAATCTTCTATTGTAAAATTTCGGTGAGCCTGTGAGAATTGTAGCCTCAGTTTCCAGTTCTTAGCTGACAGGAGTGTCACCCGGTCAGGTCTTCTGCTGCTGTAGCCCATCGGCCTCAAGGTTGGATGTGTTGTGCGTTCAGAGATGCTCTTCTGCAGACCTTGGTTGTGACGAGTGGTTTTTTGAGTTACTGTTGCCTTTCTATCAGCTCAAACCAGTCTGGTCATTCTCCTCTGATCTCTGGCATCAACAAGGCATTTGTGCCCACAGAAATGCCGCTCGCTAGATATTTTCTCTTTTTCGGACCATTCTTTGTAAACCCTAGAGATGGTTGTGCGTGAAAATCAATCTGATTTTAAATTTGCGATAACGAGCAGTTGGACAGGTGTGCCTAATAAAGTGGCCGGTCAGTATATATTTTCTGTATATATTAACTTGTCTAAAATGAAATACTGATTAAAAAAATACTAAAAACTCTTCATCACACCTTGGTGCCACATCATAATAAACTTCCACTTCATCCTTTTTTCCTCTTCCAGTGGAGGCTGTTTGCTCTGCGGGCCTCCCTCACACTGCAGGTTTGACATTTTCAGCTTTGAGTGCTCATAAAAAAAATCAACCAAATACCATCTTGAATCACACATGGTCACTAAAGCCATGTGCCTCTCCACTCGGCTGAAAAATGAGAGACCGAACATTTCAAGATGCCTCCATTGTGAGCAAAAATATCACTTTGAATTGTGCAGATATGAACCATGACAAATAATGAATTAGACCCTCTTGAAGTAAATTATTTTCTAATAATACTCCTTTATTTTTCAATAAAGCTGATTATATGCTCTTTAATAAGACAGGCAGATGCGTGGATGTTAAATTGATAGACTTATTAGATGCATAAATTCATCCAGTTCATCACTCAAAATCATTATTAGCAATCAACCATATGATGTGAGTTCATTGTAAATTAGAGTATCACACAATGTGCTCAACCAAGCTGAAGACTGTGCAAATATTACCAGTGCTGTTTTAACAGCAATGCTGAATACATGTGTGAAAGTTAATCTTTCCCTCCATGCATCACAAAAAAAAAAAAAAAAAAAAAAAAAAAAGAATATCTTAATTACTTTTTAAATATTACTATTTCTGAAACGGCTTTGTGCAATGCATCCTGTTTATTGAGTGAGAAATACACACGAGCTGAATTATCCTCAAATACACCGTTTTTGACCTGCTGTTGCATGATTGGCTACAAGTTGGCGCCGTTGGTTGTTTCTGCAGTGAAACCACACAGACATGCGTGCAGTGAGCAATAAATACATTTACTACAGCTGAGGTGCACATCAGTGTTTCAGAAAAGTAGCATTTTTTTTCCCCTGCTTCCCTGGAAATGGAGGAGAAACATTTTTAAGAGCTGCACTTTGCTAGTTTCTATAAAAATTTTGTTGAAATGTTATCAAAAAGTTCCGTAATCCCATGTTTACATGCCGATAGTGTCGGAGTGTTCTCGAAAAGTTTGACCTTGGAAGCCACTTTCCAAAAGTTGCATTTTCATTAGTTCCGAGCACTATTGCTGTGTTGTTAACAGATAACCAAAATGCCACATAAGTTTTCTGTTTCCACTTTAAAAAAAGCCCTGTAATGCTAAGTAATGCCCTCCTGACTAACAGAAACATCCCGAGGCTGTAAAATGAGGCAAAGCAGACAAAGCCTCTTGAAATAAAGAGCTGAGAGTTGTCCATTCCAGAGATAACCATCGTGTCTGTCATCTTCTCTTCAGAGCAGACGCAGTAAACAAGCACTTCTCTAAACATGATGAAGCTGTCGGCAGATACTTTCCTGTGTTTAATTTGAAAGTTGTGATATCTTTCGTGAGCCGGTTGTGTTTTCTGAGACGAAAGCTTCCCCAAGTCAAATGGATGTCTGATCCTCATTCTATGATCAGAAATAGCATCTTCACAAAAAAAAAAAGAAAAAAAAAAGCCCTCATAAAGGCTCTGGGAGCAGCACAAGAGATGAAATACAGGTTATTTCCTGAAATTATTCACATCCTGACTGCAATCTAACATATTAATGATGTTGTACTGAAGCGACCCTCACTTCACCCCTCTCGTATTTTTAGACTTCACTTGTTGTCATGTGCACAGCAGCTTAACTCCGTCTCTGAAGTCTGGGGGTGCTTTCACGGGATATGAGATTCTCCCAGCAGCATCCGTAGGTAGGATTTTAGATGTAATTTCATTAGCTAAGAGGTATGTAATTTATGCATTGATGTGCTTTTAAATGCATTTGCTTTGCATAGCAGGATCTCAAGCAGCTGTTCTCATTGTAGGGAACTGCACACCTACATTATCTGTTGGTGAGAAATCGCACTGCATTTAAACAGTGTTGTGAATATTTAGTGATACTGTAGTTGTTGTATTGTCATTACTTTTGACAGAAACAAATCAGATGCTATTATTGTTGGGAATAAGATACAATCCTGTTTGAAAAAGTTTGAAAACGAAGTCTGCGAAGCGACAGACTCAGGAGATCAGCTGCATGCAGGTTATGAGGAAAGACCTCATTCAGGGAGACGTTAAAACTAATCGTTCAACAGTGATGCTGCATTACATTTAGCTAATTTATTGTTGGTAATACCAACATGAACAGTGTACATATCACAAAACGACTGATCCATGCACTGTGCGTTCAAACTCTGGAAATTTAAAATGAGATCATTTTATATAACAGTGGGGATGATTGTGATCAATTCACTTATTAATAAATGTACTTATGTCATATTTGTTTGCCGCATGGCGTAAGTAGAGAGAAATTAGTAAAGTCAGCAAAGTGAGAACTTCAGATGCAGATGTGATTCAAAACAATCAAACAAAAACCATCCACTGGCAGAATCTGAAAGCACGCAGACATTAAAATTGCAAATAAGTGTTTATCGTGGTACAATTTTTTTTGCAGTAGTGGATAAAGTAATTTCCATGGTTGGGAGTGTTACTTTAAAAATGTAATCCAGTACAATTACAAGTTACTTGTCAAAAAATGTAATCAGTAACTTACTCCCATTACTTCAATAAAACGTAACATACAAGATTACTTTTAGTTACTTTTAGATTGCTTCACCAGCAAACATAAAAATAAAGATGAAGAACATTCTAATGTGTCATCATCACAGTGTGTTGACGACTGTACACACAGCAAAGACTAAATGCTCTGAGGATTATGCAGACGTCTGTGTGCTCATCCCAAATTAATACCAACAACATGACCTTTAACCTCTAACCTACTGAGAATCTTTCTTTCTTTCTGACTCAGGATCAGCACCATCAGTTCAGACTGTGTTCCTCCAGTTCTACAGTCCAGCAGCACCAGGAGCCGTACTGACAGTGTTAACACACATTTATATTGTGTGCTCTTTAACTTGTACTGCTGTAGTGAGGTGCAGTATTTATGTTCAGGTATGCCATGCACAATACTTTTTCAAGAGTTCATTCATTCCTCAGTGACAGAAGGAAACATGCATCTACAATAAATCCTCCATACAGGATGAAGATATTATTGCCTCCATCAGATTCCTCTGAGTTCAGCCTGGTGAGGCTGAGGTTCTCAGCAGAAGGTCACAGACAGGTCAGCAGGCTGACAGAACTATAGCTTTACTTTGAGTTCACGTGTGTTTCATACCTGTAGATATTTCTTCAGGTTTGCCATTAAGTCCCTGGATGTTGAGAGAATTTTCACAGCTGAGAGGCAGAATTTGCATTGTACAGAGAGGTTATGGGCCTCATCTGACTTAAATACAGAATGATGTCTAATTTTCCAGCTAAAGAAAGAGTTTCTCTCCCTGGGAGCAGCCGTGACTCCAGCAACAGGTGGCAAAATCCATGGCAATGTGGTTTATTTTATTCATATAACAGTCAAGCGGGAGGCTGCTCCAAGACAGCGGTCGATGCGGCGTCTATTCTTTATACATCTACAGCATCTATTGTTTATAGATCTATGGTGGTGTGGTGGTCTGTGCCGCAAAGTGCTGTAACGTGCAGTGAAGTGTCACAATGTCTGTATATGGTGCATATGTGAGTTGCAATTCTGGTATGTTCTGTCTGATTTTCCAAAGTAGTCTGTTTAGTAATCCATGCTTTTATCAGATATACCTGTAACGACATTACATATTTTTTTATGTACTGTGGATATCAGGTAAGTTTTTTGTATCCTAATTACGTAAAGCCGTTTCATGCAATGCGTTACTCCCCAACCCTGGTTATTCCACTGCAAATGCGAAGAAGTTACTTTTGGAACTTGTGTTGTACAATTTAAACTTGATTAGAATCATTTGCAATGGATTCAGGTAAATTTTTACGAGACAGAAATTAAGCCTGATTGTTGTGTTTTAAGCAACAAAAAAGAGGAAGAAGAAGAAGAAGAAAGATTAATCGCATAGTTTGAAGCGAAGAAGAAACCTTTTCCCAGCTGAGCAAGACGAGCGAAACACCACATGGACTGCAACTCTGTGTGAGTTATATTGGGGGGAAACTAAAAATAAACTCTCTGCCAACAAAATCAACATGCTCCTCGGTGTTGATGAATCAGTATGAGTCTGTGAGCTGGTAACGCACGTTGGAGCTTTCTGTGTCTCTCTGTAGGTAAGAAGAGTTAATGCTCACACACTGTGTATAGACAGTATCGCTCCAGAGATGTGACTCCCCAGGTGGCGATTTTTTAAAGACAGCTGAAGCTTCAGAAGCATATTCATAGCAACCTGTACATGGAGAATCAATCAATATGCAGTAAATATAATGATGGTGAGCGAGCCAGAACAATTACATGGATAGGCATGGCCCCCCGCTGCTTGAGTGGAATGCAGATTCCACGGACTGGCACTGATGTGCAGTTTATTGTGGTTTATGGAAAGCCAGGTTGCTACAAGGACTCCACAATTGGCTGTTACCTCAGCACTCGAGTCTTCAGACAAACACTTCAGTGAAAACATGTTGTGGCTCTCTTAGTGGAAGGAGCAATCGATGGACGGATGAAATGCTTTCATCCTGGATTTTTTTTTTTTTTTATTCTCACACCCGCGGAGGAGGAAGCCAAAGAGAATAACACAGTAAGGGTGCATACTGAATTTTCCGAGTGGAAATAAACCCCTTAAAATTCACATGGGGGGGATTCACTGGATCTCGACAATCCCCCCACCCCCCCCCCCCCACCCCCCACCTCCGCTGCTAAGAAAATACCTCCGTGTCACCAATCTGTTTTTGTTGCAAAAGTCAAATCCCCACGTGAAGCTGAAACCTGCGCTGAGGAGAATCCCGTACAGTGATTCAACGCAGCAAAGAATGACCGCTAATACAAATATGACCTACACAATCAATGAGGTGGAGAGATACCAGAGGGGATTTCAGCAAAAAAAAAAACAAACAAAAAAAAAAATGGAAGAAACATCACAAAATCACTCCATGTAATGACAGTGTGACTGACATGCAATTGAAAAGACAAATAAATAGACTATTATTGGCATTTTAGGGCAAGTCCCTTCACTCTGATGCACCATTAAGCTTGTATGCATGCACATTCTTCACGGCCAGATGGGCTGTTTAACGGTAGTCAGCTAATCTAAACACAGACCCGGGCCGCCTTCAGATGTGCGGCTCTGGGGAGGGATGTGCACTTCAATGCAACTATCTTCTCACTAGCAGGAGCTGCCTGAACCCAGGTCTGCTCCAGACCATGTAACAGGGGTGACGATTGGGATTCTGCACGCATACCAGCACCCTCCTCACCCCGGCCGAGTGCAGCTTCACTCCCGGCACACACTGCTTAGACAGACAGCAGAGTTTCAAAGGCATTTCATCGAGCTGCTGAAGCTACTTACTTCCACCACTAAATACTGCCGGGGAATCTCAAGACTCGACTGCGGTCACTGAAAATTGTCTGTGGTGAGAAATCAGAGAGGAAAAGGAGCATGAGAAGGAGGAGGAGGAGGAGGAGGAGGAGGAGGAGGAGGAGGAGGGAAAAGTAAAGGACCCTTCAATAAAATTGTCCAAGTCCTTCACAAAACAGTAAAGTTGTTTTGTGTTTCACGTTTTTCTTGCAGTCACCACTGGTTGATTAGAAATGTGCTAAATTTTTATATGAATGCAAAAAAACCCCAATAAGTACAAAAATCAAATCAAGATTTTAAAAACTCCACCAGGTTTCATTTTTTTCTTTTTCTTTTTTAACTTTCCCCCCCCCCCCCCCCCATATTGAAGTCTTCTTTGGACTCAGTCTGTTGCTTTTGGAAACCGTCAAGTTTTGCGGTCAATGCAAAAGAAAGGGAAGAATAAAATAAGAAATACCAGGAGGGCCCAGTAAAAACACAATTTATTATTCTGTAGGAGCCAGAGAAACAAACACACACACACACACACACACACACACGGCATCCTCGAATCCAACCCAAACATTTTTAACCTTAATGGCAGCGACACAGTTCAAACAAGTTCGTCAGCAGTGAAGGAGTCGGGCGACGATTCTTCACATCACAGCTTCATGTTTCATTTCAGGGAAAAGCAATAATTTGTCCTGCTGCTTGAAAACTCTGCGACTATAATCATCAGGTTTTGGTGCTGCTATACTGTGACTGCAGAGATTAGAAATGTTAAAGCGGAAAAACATTTAGATGTAAAATGGAGCACAAAGGATTTGTTCACGGTGGATTTTGGCATTAAAGGAAATGTTCTACAGTTAACAACTGCTTGAAGATGTCAATAGCTAAATGATTGGATGAAACAACGCTAAAGCATCAAAATATAATATATTAATGCAAATATTCCACAATCAGACAAGCTATGCTGTGTAGTTTCTTTTGGTCGTAACACAATAAGGGCTGAAGAGCAGATTGCAACAATGGCCGTTATAACAAAACACAGCACTGAAAGCTGCAGAAGTGGCATTAAAGTCATGACAAGAAGTCAGTCTGTAGAAACCTTCCCGTAGGGAAACATCCTGCAGCCAGTAAAGCCACAGCTATTGACAACTTTGGTCTGGAAAGAAGTGTTGTGACAGATCAGATTTCTTTTCTTTTGATTCATCACTGAGTAGCTTTGTAGAGAAGAGTTCGTTAAATGTGAAGGTTTTCAGAAGAACCCAGCTTCAGCCTTCCAGCTGAGTTGTTTATGTGGAACCTGAGCTAGATTCAGGCTCCGTTGACACAACTTCTTCAGTGGAAACAGAAATCTTTTGTTATGTTTTGGGGATCTGTTTACATGACAACGGTGCTCGGAACCCCTGAAAACACTGAAAACACTAAAAATACCTCCCCAATCGGTGGAACCTCTCAAAAACACCCCAAGTCTGTCTCTATGTGGACGACGGGAAGCATAATTTTTTGAAAATACTGCCACTGAGCATGCCCACTACAGCTGTAGAAAATAGTTCTTCTGCACATGTAGAAGTAGATGGAAAAGTCACAACAACAGTTACACAACAGCAGTCCCTCCATGACCGTAATAACAATCCAGCTTGGTCGTCTGTCTGCATGAATGCCCTCATACCCGCCAATGTTAATGTTTATTGCGTATTGTTCTCTGCACACATATGTTTGTGGGTTCATCAAACCCATGCAACAACATGCTAACTTCATCATTTTCACAATGTCAAGGTACTTCTCTGGAACAAAAATGCAAAAACGGAGCATTTTCATTTGAAATGTTTTTGCTTAAATGTGCCTTAACTCACACATCATCACGTGAATGTGCAGAAATTCTTGTAGTTTAAAATATGTTGAGATTGTTGGCTGATTTTTCAGGGTTTATCCCAGCTAATATGTGTTAAACAGTACAGGAAAACAGAGATGGAAACTCACATTTATGCCTCAGGAAAGTTAAAAATCACCATTTAGCCTCAACTGCATCTTTTTGGACTATGGGAGAAAACTGGGAGACAAAGTCAGGCCTCAAAGGTCAACTGAGAATCGAACCGAGTGCATGAAGTGAATGGAAACTATTACAGCGCTGTGCGACCCGAGCTCGAACCTCAGACTGCAAATGCAGACATTTGCCAAACAGCACAAACACACAATAAACAACACACCATCCATACAACTCATGTAAATACATTAATGAACAAAATATATGCAGTAACTGAGTGGGATCCGCTGCTACCATATTGACTGAAAAATGTATAACACTGTTTCTCAAACCATATTCAGGGTTTATATACAGTTTTTTCTTTTTTTTTATCATTTGTTTATGCTCGTATGTTATCCAGGGAAATAAAAATTGAAAATATATTTATGCCGTTGTCAAAATCACATCATCCATGTGTGACAACTGCTAAGACAACAGATGAATTATTGAAACATATACAATGAGACATCTCAGAAGACAATGAATAAAGCCGACAGCGCCTGTATGTGTATCACAAGTCGCTCTTCCTCCACACTGCATTAATTACAGACCCATGTGTCGCCACCAACCATCACACTCAGCTGAGAGAGAATGATTAACAGAGCTGCTAAGTGGGTTTTTGACTGGTAACCATGTGGGAATCGGGGAGAGTTGCTCTGGAGGCAACTTGCTAAATGTTCCCATTCACAAAGTGCTACCATGTGGAGGTTCAGCAGCGCCATTTCCAGCCAAATGTTTCTTTGTTCAGTTCCACTGGAGCTGCAATGGAGTAATTTCAAGGAGAATTGGAAGTGAGGATCCTGGTGGGCAGCGTGTTTCAAAAACCAGATACACAGATGATCCATTCATTTCAGATGAATATTTGGTTTGAGGCTGGAAGGTTTCAGATTTGTTTTTGTGATTGTAATGTCTCTATAAATAGCCACGGTAAAGATGGGGAGCGGCTGTGTTCACATCACAGTATTTGCGCCACGTTTTAAAGGTCTGAAAAATCCCATTTCTCTGGTGAACGCAGTGAGAAGATGTACAAATGCTTTTGGAAATCTCCCAACTTCAAAACCACATTGTGACAGACACACCAGCAGTGTTACGGGAGCAAAAATGTTGCTATTACATCGACATCTGTCATTTGTGAGATGGGCTTTTCGCAGGGACCTGCGAGGAGTGATAGTCGCTCATCTGTTGTGCAGCATATTGAGCAGCTTCTTTATCATTTCTTCAGTTATCGAGCATTGATTTTTTTTTTTCCTTGCAGTGCTCTCTACCACATACACGAGTGAACGGGAATTTAAATCTAAACCATGACAAACCTTTGGTGCAATGGGAAGCACGCACTCCTAATGACAATATTGTAAATATTGCCATTAACTCCCATAAACTCGATAACCTTGAACTCATGTCTTCACTGAGCGTACGGCCTCATGACCCCAAACGGTTAACGGCACACAAGCACATTTTAGAAGGGTGATAAAGGATGCCCACTGTATAGCAAAGACCCTGCTACCACTGCATGCCATCTCCAATCTGACCTTCCAGCATCTAGAACGGACAGAGATGGCAAAGGGGCCTCTGTATGACCAGGGGCAGCCCTGCAACACCCACGTCTGGAAACTGAACATTGTGGGAACCTGGAACTGACATAGAGGTATGTGGGACCAGACTGGTTTGTTTGTTTGGGAGGGGCGCACGATGACTGCAAGATTCTCACTGACATGTATGTAAAAAAATCTGTTTGGATCCACAACATCCATCCATTTAAATATAAAAGTCTCCACACCATCCTTCCATCCATCCATCCATCTTCTCACTCATTTTCTCTCCCTCAGGGTCAACATGAGGCGACCTCAGCTGCCTCGATTAACCCAATACTCATGTCTTTGGAAGAGTGGAAAGCAGCCAGAGTTCCATTAAGACGACACGTTGGGAAAACACGTAAAAAGCGAGCTGTGAGGTGAGAGAACTAACCACATGGCCCCGAGCCAAAACAGTGGTCGCAAAATGAAATAATTTCCACTTAAATTACTCATTTCCACTTGAATGAATTACCATGGACATTTCAACATCACTGTGGAGTATTTTATTGAGATTATTATATCTGTCTCAATTGTGTTGATTTAACAACAATCATGCCCAAATGGGACCCTGGGACCTGTACAAACACAACGCACCATTTCATTTTCAAAGGATTGTGGGAAAACACGTTTTTGTGTGCTTTGTGAACTGACCCTTTAGAAATCCTCTCTCCACCTGCGTGTTTTACGACTCAAAGGGCCATTGACTTTCGGAGTGCACCTTGCTGATTAATCCCAACAACAGAGGGACAGATAGAGAGGCTACAGTATGTTCCAGTTAGTCCACCGATCTCTTCCAAACAACTTGACTGCTTCTCCTGGATTATCTGGCGGATGTGCAACCGCATGAGCGAGATTGTGTGAACTTGTGTCTGCAATGTGCATGCAAGAGTGTGTTTTAATTAAAGTTTGAAGAGGTCTGGGAAAAGTTTAATTTGGCATTGGCAGGGTGAAAAATTGTCTCGTTTTCTTGTCTTCATTTCTCTGTCGTTTCTTATCTCCCTTTAAGCTTGGCCACTGCACAGGTTATCTCCAAATTACCAACAGAACTCATTTATTCTTCAATTGAATTAGGTCCTAGAGAGAGGACCTGCACAAACCATCTCTTCTTTATAAAACAACCCACCAGCTGAGGCTATCCCCGGCTACAATGATTAAACCTCAGCACGACCTGGATCAAACACCTCAATCAGACAGCTCTGCTTGTTCCCTCTCTTTGTCTCTCTCGCAATTCTTCTCCTCCTCTTCTTCCTCGCTGCTCCCGAGTCTTGACAACAGTGACACCGGATTGTATTCTGGGCTGCACAATACACAGCTTAAAAGAAGCGCTACTAGCATATGATTGCATCTGTTGGTGCCGTGTCAAATTTACCCACACAGACTTCTAATTAAAGCGCCTCTCTCGTCAGGCGGGGGCCTTTCTGAGAACAGGTGACAAAGAACACTGCAGAATAGCTCATTCTCCAAATGCAATTATGTTCTCAAACGTGTTAACAAAGTCACAAGAACTCAAAAGACAATAGTGAGGAATAAACCATCACGCCAAAAGAAAACAAAAGGAGGAATTTTAATATTAAAGAGGTATTTTTTTTTAAATATACTTTTTTTTAAACAGAGCACCAAACCACAAAATGCTACCATGCATCATCAATTCATGGACATTCAAATAAAGAGAAAAGTAATAAAACTTTCCAACAGACTGTATTTGGTGGTGAAGCACTGTGGTGCTGTGATAGATAGTCTTGGTGAGTGAGTTTGCATGTTCCATTTATCTGGAGTTTTTACAGAATCCTGAAGACATGTTGGCTCTGGAATTGCCCAAAGGATTTAATATGTGTATAAACAGACTGTGTCTCTCTCTCCATGTTCCTCTTTTGATATATTTTGCCCATGTTTAACTGAGAAGAGAGTCAACCAGTTGCACCTTTAGTGATATTAAATTTAGCGACAGTGGTTTGACTGTCAGAACTCAGTAAAGTCCCGAATTCAATTTTGAGTTATGTGAGCCTTAGGTGTAGAGTTTCCATGTTCTCCCTCTGTATCTCCCCCAAAAATCCCAACAACACTGAGGACAGGGCTGGCAGAGTGGGCATCTCTCAGTTGGATGGCTGCAGGTTCTAGTACCCATCTGTCTACATGTCAGAGTGCCCTTGTGCAACGGACTCAGCACCTTGCATGGCAGCCATGTCCATTGGTGTGTGTGTGTGTTTGTGTGAATGGGTGAATGTGAGTTTTATTCAGTAGAAAAGTGAACTCCACTTACACTCATGCAAACATACAAAGAACATTTGGTGCAGAATAAAATACTTATTGTATATTTAGTTCTATATAGTCCATTGAGACGTGTATCAATGTGCTCAATGAGTTCATCAAGCTTCTTTCAGCCACACCACAACTGTCACTTAAATAATCTGCTGAAAAAGGGAATGTGATTGAAAATATATGGGGAAAATCGGGAGACATGCAAACCTGCACGGTTTTCTACAACTGTACATCGCCCCAATGCTACAGCGACAAAGGTGAACATCTGGCGCCTCTCTACAAGGTTTAGAGCCTCTGTTCATGCAAGTAACACCGCTACATTTCCTACATCGCAAGCTCCCATTATTCGACAAAAGACACTGATTATTAACTTTTGCCCCCCTTTATCTTGTCACACCGTGTGATTGAACACAGCTGCAGCAGATCTCTGGTAAATGAGCTCGAGGAAACTGTGAGCAGAAAGTTAAAATCCTTACTCCACTCCTTTGTGTTTAGAGTCTGAAGAGGTTTGGCTTCAGTGTTATATCTCATTTAAAAAAAAAGAAAAAAGAAAAAAAAAACAGAATCAGAAATAATATTGGGAAAAAAAGAACATTTGGATAATGTATTTCGATGTATTGCATTTATTGGAGCTGAGCAGCAAGTAACAACGAGCAAAAGGCAAAGTAGAAATGATGTAACAGTGCATCAGGATTCATTCAAACCAGGCGAGACCCTCCACTCTCCCAGGCAGAGGAAGCTCAGCTGTGTTGAAATAATCTGAATCTACTTTCGTTAGTTTTTATTTGCTCTGACGTTTACTCAAAAACTCAGCTCTTGCACAGTTTTTGCAAGCAAAGATTCCAACAAATTCAGCTAACATTCACCTTTGTGTGTTTTCTTACATTTAAACCTCAGTCACAGTTTGAAGAGGATAAACATTGGCATGACATGTATCGTAAATATTTTAAGAATAATCACAATATATGAGAACTTCGATAGCACTTTTTTTTTTTTAATTTGCGTGGTTGTGTGAATGATTGTTTACTTGTTGAAGGATGGCGTGGCCATTCAGAGAGCAGGAAGACACACAGACACACACATGTTTTTCAACAACACTTCTCTCCACCCAGCACATTCTTGCTGTTATACACTGACTGTCCTCGACCCCGTTCACACGGCGTTGCGAGTGAAAAGACAGTGTTTTCGCATCTTCTGTGTCAGAAATGTTTGGAATTTAACAGCTACATTTTGAAAACAATGTTTACAGGAAACCGCAGAAATGCCAAAAACAATGTGGTTTTCATATTGAGCCACTATTGGGTCATCTTGGAGGATTTCGTAATGAAACCACACTTTCTTGAAGACAGTAATGCATTACATACATTAACAATAGTGAGTACACAGTGGAACTTTTCAAAAAGTTCCACCTTGAGAACCACTTTGAAAAACAGCACCGTTGTTGTGTAAACAGACCTTCAAGATGCAACAAAAGGCTGCTGAAGAGAGCAGCTCTGGCAAACAGGACAAGAAACTCCAGCGAAAAGAACCAAAACTACTTAGTAACAATAACGAAGACAAGCTGCTTCCAATAAACACAAAAACTAAAGGAGTGAACTGAAGGAGACACTTTCAGGAGGCAGAGCTGTGCGCTCCGCTAAGACAAAGCAGCTAAGAAGAAAGACACACAATCATCGAAAAAAATAATCAGCAAACAAATCAGGAGCGAACAACACTGGGGAGCAAACAAAATGGAAAGGAAACTAATCAGGAGGCAAACAAATGGAAAGGAGGGAGCTACAAACACACGAGGCTCCCTACGTATTACTATAACTTCAACACATTTATCAACGAATCCCATTCGAACTGAGCCTCACACACCGTCTGCTGCCCTCCCCGTCACCGAAGGGGTGTGGCCTCCAGGGATCAGGATCGTGGCTGATGCTGACCAGCTGTCACCCAGGGCAGCCTGCTGAGGGCAGCACTCCGGACAGGAACCACCTGGCCGCCATCTTGGTAACACCCACAACAAAGCAGCCCCGACAATCAGCCGCCGGAATATCTGCGAATCCATCAAACAGACAAACCAAGTTTTCTGGCCTTCAACAAGAGGAAGTCAGCGCTGGGATTCTCCCCCTTTGTTCACCACTGCTGAGGAGCGTCTTCCCTCCATCGTGTAACATGCCTGAATTAAGCAAGCTGTCTTGCAAAAGTGTCTTTTGATGTGACAAACAGAGTTATAACAGTCAAAACAATTCAAGAAAATAGTAAGACAATGTTGCGATGATGTTCAAATGTAGTAAATGAACATATACAATTGAAATAATTGCATACAAACAGCCAAAAACTGACGTTAGTATTGTTAGTATTCAAGAGGATCAGGTCTCTACAGCCTGATGGAGGACATGTTTTCATGACAACATTCTTTAGTAAAAACAGAAAACATTTTAGGTATAAATTTGGGTAATGGCAACTTGTCAGGGTTCAACCTCTTCTTTTTTAATGACGTTCAGTGATTCCAGAAACCATGAGCATGTTAATTTTAGCAATTGGAGCTGGATAATTTTCCAGTGCAGTAACTGTTACATAATCCCTCACACAGAAAAAAAAAAAAGGGAAATTAAAAACTATATGAAAGCAAACTGTACATAAACTTTTGGAATATTTGACAACTTATTAAAATTACTACACACATTTGCAGAGACAAAACGCATAAAATGTAAATACTTTTATTCTTTTAAATTCCGGGGATCTTGGCTCTAATCATTGAATTCAGCTGTTTCTCCTCCAACCCTGAAGGTGTTTTCCAATAACCAACCTTCCAGACACAGCTTTAGCCGCTAAGTGAGACTTTCTTTACCGCCCTGTTGTTAAAGTTGTCAGTCTATGCATCTGGCTGCACTCTCCAGCTTTATTAGAGCTACTGTCTGAACTGCTGTCTGAAAGGACCGAGCCTGACGTCTGCTGAAAACAGAGACGGGCTGAATGCAACCTTTTACTTTACCCAACACTTCACCGTGCTGTTTCTGTTGGGGGGCTGTTCATGTTTTGACACTGAGGCCTGCCGGCTACCTTCGAACATTCGAACATATTTTATTTTTCTTAATGAGATAAAATGGACTAAACACGTTGCAGAGCTGCGGTCGGGTTCATCAGTTTGAGCAATCCTCTTCATTGCACAGCTCATTCGCCGCCAGTAAAAAGAATAGTTCCTCTGCTTCCCATGTAATTATAATATTAGTTGAGGTCTAATGTAACCTGGCTTGTTAGCCAGAGAAGAGTCTGTGGTTCTTCAGTCCTGCCCACTCTGCTTCAGCCCAGCCAATAAAACTGTTTGTGCCTGTGAGAGATGTTTGCACAGTTAAAACCCCATTTGCTCATGTATCGCATATATCGGCTTATAAATATTGCTTTAGATTTATTCCTGCAGTCTGCGCTGCCGAAGAGACCCCGTTGTCTTTGATGATAGCTCCTCTCCCTTCCTCCCGTCGTTCTCTGTCTCTCTCTCTCTCTCTCTCTCTACATCTGCTTTCATTTTTCTCTGTGTGTATGACAAACAGCAAAGAAATTCCAAACTGTGGTCGTCCTAAGCCAGCAGCCCCTCCTCCCGCTTTCTCTTGGCAGGATGGCTCGTGTCTCACATTTAATCATGAATGCTTTGCCAGGCAGCTGGGCCTGGGGGAGATTCGGTGGGGGAACAGAGGAAACTTGATCTGGTGAAGCGAGCAGCGTACAGTTAAACCTCTCCATAAAGACTGAGGAGCCGGGCCATAACGGCACCATCACGATCCGCTCACCGAGAAAAAGCTCAACAATGGTGGACTTGTTTTTGGTCAGTGGAGTTAAACCTGAAAAAAAAAAAAAAAAAAAAAAAAGCAGGAACATGTTTCTTCTGCAAACTAATTGAACAGATGGAAAAATGAAATCCCTGTCTCTCTGCATGTTGTCCCCACTTTTCATCTCCATTTTCTCCACCAAGAATGTGACTCCTGTCTAGTGAAGGAAAATAAAAACATTGCCAAGACATATGTGATCTATTAAGCTGACCAAATTAAAAGCCCCACCAGTGGCCAGCCCTACATCACAGCATCCAACTTTCTCATTCAAATCCATTCGGTATAATTGCATCCTCAAAGAGAATGCTTTAAGGGAACAGATAATTGAGTGGCACATGAACCTAATCTTTTTTCTGCAGAGTCTCTCGAGGGCATCAGGAGTGACGAACTCTTTATCTCAAAAGTCTCAAAGGAGAACCTTTTCTCCCCTAATCTCACCCCAGACTCAAAGCAAAGGGCAATATAATGATGGCCACCAATCTTTCCCCTTTTAGTCCGTCACGTATTTCTTTCTGACTATGGAAAAGAGTGTCAGCGGTGCCTCTAAAGTCAACCGAATATTGAAGAACTGTTTTGAAGGTTCAATTTTACTCTTCACTGGCATTTTGGCAGCGGTAACAGTTAGTGGAAAAATCTAAATCTGGTGTAAGGGAGTGAACGCTGAAGTGGGGCTGACATTAGACGAGCAGCTTGCGATTCGCCTACACACCTGTCAGTCATACAAACACACCCCAAAGGCCACAGACTTCAGGTAATCGTGGTAATAAAACCACTTTACTGTGGTTATTCGCTGTTATGGACTGGATACTTGTCAAAAGCTCCGCCCCCTCTGCATACATATCATATATCTCTTCATCGAGTGGTGGCTCAGCACGCCATTCAATCACTCCATAATGGACCCAAACATGGGAATGACTGCATATTGTTTCCAGCAGACTGTTTTCATGTAAACAGGGCTCCTGGTTCTCTCGGCCAGCCGCCACTGCTGTCACACATGCAGGTATAATGTAGTATGATACATGCAAAACGTCTTATTTTATTGTTATATCCACTATCTATTCTTGTTAAACTAAATGAATTCATCTTCTACTGATGGTGGCTGCTGGTGAACATCGCCTCAGTGACAACAGATTCTGTTTCCATTGCTCAGAGCTTGAGATGCATGCATGTGTATGTGTGCATCACAGGCTCTGCACATTTAGGCTATTTTGAGCTTTAGGCGGAGGTAAGTACCATTTCTTGTGGCGATTATTTTGTCAGGAAATATATAATTGTCCAGTCAAGTACACAATGGTTTGTGGCATTAATGTTTTTTTTTTTTTCTTTAATGTATTGCTGCAGACTCCCCACAGTTATAGCAATCATATTGTTCAACTTTTTTTTTTCTTAAGGCACTTCACTTCATGTCACGTCCAGAGAGCGGCCATTGAAGTCAAGCCTTGTCCGGTGAAATTAATGATGGTGGCTGGGTTCTACTGTCAGGACTCACATGAGACAGCCATAGTAAGCGTGTCATTACCCACTCCCACACCGCACAGCTGACAAAACTGTTCCACGGGAGGCCTCGCAACACCGTGTGGGAGCCATGTTGGCCTGGGCTGGCAGGGGGTGGGAACACTTAACTTTTCTTTCTTTCTTTTTTTTTTGAATTCTTCCTGCAAAAAACAAACTGACACTGAATGACATCCTAACCAGATCTGTGGCGTTCGAAACACGGGCGGGTGTTATTGTGAGTGACCTGGATAATAACGGCTCAGTGTGAAAACCCGGGAAAGAGACAAGCAAGAGGTTGATTAAACAAATTGGGCATAAAATGAATGATTAATACATGAGAAACAGAAGCCGTCTATGAGATATTCAAGAGCTGCTTGTGTTTTTTTTTTTTTTTTTGGTGGCGTACAACTGAGCACCTGAAATTGAAAAGTCTCTGTTGGGGACGTACTTAGAAAACAAAGCCTCTCTCTATCAAATCAGCAATAAATGTCAATAGACTGCCACTGTCAGGATTATTTTGTGCATTTAACTGCAACAAAAACAGCAGTTTAAAGAAGTGCAGGTTTTTCTATTGTTCACATCAGGGAAAACTTGCTTCCAATGGTTCCATTGTATGTGAGGATCCATTAAAATGATGGCGTATTTAACCATTTCCCAGATTCAGTGATCGACTCAATCAGCACCGTTAGCCCTGCTGGGCCCTAAAATGCAGCTGCAAACACTGAGAAAAACAGAAAAACAGGCTTTAACACGGCCCTGATATGCAGGTTGAGGGGGGATCACTAACCCTGAGGCTTCTCAGGGTAATTTGAGATGTTTTTCTCAAAACAAATAGCCATTGTTTCTTAAGTCCTCAACTACAGAAACAATGCACACAGTCAGAATTTCACCCAGATCCTTGTTTATTTCTTGTTCCTCTCAATCCATGGCTTTCTAAACAGAGCCTACACGTTGTTTACGCTCCGTCTGGCCAGTTCCAGCCTGAGGAGCACCGGCATTGACTGACAATACCGGCAAATTAAGACTTACAAACTCCCTCCACAGCTACTCCGCACTGCTGGAAACAAGAGGTAAATGTGTTTGAGATAGCTTACCACCAGCGCTCTCATCAATCAGCCCGAGCTCGCAGCACAATGTTCAAACTACAAAGCTCGACTTTATTTTATTTATTTTTTTTTTCATTTCACATAATCTATTAACACTTGGCCGCTGCGTGGAAGAAATCCATCATTTATACAGCAAAAAAAAAAAAAAAAAAGAAAAAAAAAAGCAACATCAGGCTTATTTAGACTGCAGTCAGGAAGGTTAGTGAGCTTGTTATATTGATGAAGAAAAACAGAATTTTATTATTATTGTTATTATTTTTAATTATTACTCGCAGGATAATAAGTCTGGCTGAAATTCTTTTTTTTTCTAAGATGAGATCCTGAAAAAACAGTTTGAGGTTAAAATTGATATTATTTTCTTTTATAAGCGCACAATTTCAACTGAATATATTGTTCGTGTAATAGAGACATACTAAAAGAAAAAAAAATGTAAATATTTTGTGCAAAATCCAAAGGCACCATTCTGAATATTATTTTTATTATTATTAATACCCTACAAAAAAAAATCCAAATCATGTTCGAAGTTTACACGTTGCCAATTTCTCCCAAAGGCCATTTTTCAGCACGGCTAAAACCTGGATTTGTCCAGGTTACTAGTACACTAGTATTAATAAATAATCTCATTAATGATATCATTAAAAATCTAACTTTAACCTTCTATAAATTTGTATCTACCAAATAAATATTTGCTCTGTACCGCTGATCAACCTGTGGAGTGTCACAGTTCCAGTAAATGAGCTTCACCATGCAGTTAGCATTTGCCATGGTGTTAAACTGTGTCGTTTTGTATATAACCTGTGTAATCACAAGCCATTATTTCCACCTGAATGGCAGAGATGTGCATCAGAGCAGATGTTCTTATTGCGACGAGGACGGCTCCCAGAATGTCTTGAAGCACACGGCATTTGATATGATTCCGTGTACCTCATAATTAAGTGCCTGTTCATCCATCAGGTGATCTCTTTTATTTTTACACGGCCGAGCTGCTTTGAGTCTTCAAGCAGTTTTCATCCGTCATCTATTTTCGGGACAGAATGAATCAGCTTCTGCTCGCTTTTTTGTTCATTTTGACACCCGACAAAACTCATTGCCTCTAAGGGAATTGGAGTAGAGGGTCTTGTTTTGTTCTGGCAGTTCTTTCAGGAATGGCCATCAATCAGGTGATCTATTGTGTTAGAGAGAGACCTTTCTCTATTGAATTCATGACTTGCCGCAAAAGGCAGATGCTGCAAAGGTATTGAAAGTATGCGGGGTACATTATGATCTGACGTGAAAGAGCCACGCTGAGAGACAAGGGGCCGTGCTTCATAATGATTCTGCCGCCAGTTTATATGTCAGGATGAGGCGAGCCCACCGAGCAGTGACTGGGCTCCGACAGACTGCGGATTATATCAATATTTTCCCCTGATTGTTCTCCGTCAATCATCACAGAACCAGCTCCAATCATTAGGATTTCTTTCCTTGCTAATTGTGAAATCCATCTTGTTGACAATAAACTGCGAACAATAAATGAACAAACGCTACCTTAATTTTGTTTTTGTGTTTCATTGATCGACTGATTGATTTTTATTCAATATTATGTTCCTGTTTTTTTAATGCTCTCTTTTTTCTAAATCTATTTGGTTCTTCTTTTCTAATCACCTTTTTGCACATTATTTTATGAACTGCCCTGCCTTCTCTCCTCTTGTTCGCCTGCATGTTTCTATATTTGCCTTCCTTTTAATTGCTGTGAAGCACTTTGTGGACACATTTCTTCAAGGTGCTACATGAATAGTTATTACTACTACTATTGATGTTACAATATGACAGTGGTGGGCCGTCAGGGCCTGCAAAGCCTTCTCTGCTGGCCTAAAAAGTATCTGAATAACAGACTGATGTAAATTATATTTTGTCCATAAATAATTAATGAATGATTCCAAACGGTATGTTCCAGTTCCTTTCATAGTTTTCCCGTGGTTGCGCTGCTTCCAGACATGTTTTTTTTCATATTAAATCATTTAACCAATCAGATTTCAGGCATCAACTGTTGCTAGGGTCAAAGAAATCTGCCCGAGGCCTTCGCTATCCGTTCTGATAGCGCAGTATAGTAAAGTGAAGCGTCAAACAGACAGTTGCTTTAACCAATCAGATTTCGAGTTGGCGACTCAGCGCCTTCTAGCTAGCTTACACTAACAACAGCATATCCAGGCCTTCTGATTTACATTCACAAAGAGATACAGTAGGGGGCGGTATGCACCTAAGTTGTTGGTCGCCTTCCGCAATTATTCGAAAGAAGAAGAAGAAGACCTGAAGAGGAATAAAACTTACGCCAGAAATACCACAGGACAAGCTGGACTTTCAGTCCTGGCTTTATGGAACTGAAACGCACGGATAATCTATATGACAGAACAATTGAACTCTTTTTGAGGAAGCAAAGGAGGATGTATTTTGTTTACAAATAATTGGGATTTTGGTGAGTAAAATGTTCCTCTTCTCCTAAATAATATTGCTGTTTTATTAAGTTGATGCTCATTGTATGTGCGCAGATGTAGTAGGAGACTTGTGCACTTCAGCAAAGGCATTTATTCTGGCTGCACAAGTATCTATCTGCTGTGCAACAACTCTTTATGTGCATATCTGCAAAATAAGATTTTTTTTTATAGACATAATATAGTTATTGAGAGGTGGATTGGTTCAGGCGGATCTGTTCTGAAGGCCTTAGTATGAAATGCACGGTCCGCCACTGCAATATGATAACTTCAACTAAAACTCCTATTATTACTAGTATTAGTACTGTTACTATTACTGCTACGACTACAATTACTACTGCTGCCACTAATTCTGTGTCTGCCTTTTTAAAGCGCAAAGATAGCTGGACATCATTTTCAAAGTGTTGCTGTGTAAATGTGAAATTTCTCTGAAACAAAAACACAAAAATGACTAGTTTTCACTGGAAACGTTCATGTGTTGACAGGGTTAATCTGTGCATACTGGCACATTTTGTGTCTCAAAACAGTCCCAAATATAAGCCCATGGTTAAAATGCAACTTTACACGGAGAGACTCATTCATACAGTTTACACCAATTAAACTAAAAATTCTAACTCTCTCACTGGTGCTAACACAGACTATGACCTCCGATTGCAACAAAAACCCAGAAAAAGAATAAAATCAAGAAGAAGAAAAAAAATGAGGCGGTGCACATTTACTGGCTCAATTCTCCTGTGCCGTGGAGGTTTATTTTTGTTCAGACACTATTAGAATCACATCATTGAGTCACACTCCTGCACAGGGTGACATGGCTCTTAATTGCAAAAAATATGGGGGCCTATTGAGAGTGTTTAAAAACAGTTCCACGGGATAATCACATTCACCCCTCTCTGTAGAGCAATTCCTGCAAGGCAGGGGACACTGTGCACGCTCAGACAACCTCAGATCAATATGGCAGTCAGAAATTAGCAGGCTTGAAAAGTGACTCAGTCCTGCACTGTAATTAAAGGCACCCTGCAATATTATTAGTTAAAGCATAATGAAATAACCTACATTTACAGATCAAATATGGAGAAACATCATAAAAGGGGAGCACTTTGATGGTTTATGTGCTAAAGGAGCACTTTAAGCAAGTCACCCGTCTTGCAGTTCTACTTACAGACAATAGTATGCCTAATTTAATTTGGTTAAGTGTTTTTCTTCTAACTTTTCCCTCTAACTTACCTACACTGAGCTTTTTTTTTTCTTTTTTCTGTTTCGATTGGCTTCAGGAAATACTGGATTTCCTTTATAATTCAAGATAAAAGAGAACAGGACTCTGTACCGTGTGGACGTGCACCAAGCATTGGAAGAAGTATTCTGGCATGTACTGTTCTCACTGGATTATTCTGAAATCTCTCATCTTCTTTGGCTCGCCAGTCCCCAATGTTAAAGACACATGTTTGTTTTATTATAGCATGCTGAACATATGCCTGGATTATTAATCAAAGCGCCTCAAACGTTGAGACATTTTATTTAATCATTTTAAAGTGCTGACTTTTTCACAAGTTGCCTGTGCAGTTTGCACATTTCACCTGAGCAGCTGGGCTCCACTTAAGAACTGTGAGCAAGAAATTCAAAGAATTAAGTCAGAAGAAAACCTAGGGTTTTAATAACACAGAGCAGTGGCTCATATTACAAAAAGCAAAAAAAAATAGGAGTGTAAAGCTAAAGAGAAAGATGAATCAGTCCAAGAAAAGCATCTTCTAAAAACGCTACACAGAATATGGCTCCATTGAAGCAATGGACAAAATTACAGCTTAATGAGTCTTTCTTTCAATTTTCTAAGTGACTTTTAGAAATTTTCAGTGATGGATGAGCCGCCGCCTCATCAAACGGCTTCATCGCGATCAGCAGGCCTCCTGGAAAGTGTTGCAGTCCCAACTGGAGGAAAATTAGATGTTGCGATGAATTGGATTCCTCCAATATTGCCAGAGCTGTCATTCGTTCCGATGAATCAACGGCAGCACATAGCAGAAATGTGTCCCGAGACATAAAGGCAGAACACCAATAATGCCTCCTCTGCACCAAAACATGTTCCACAGCAGCATTTAATCACATTCAGCGATTCAAACACCAATAAAGAAAACAGACAGTGCCTCTTGTAATGCAATATACCATCACTCCCCAAGTGCTGAAACTCCATTTAACAGCAGCAAATTTAACTGAATTCTTTTTTCCAGCAAACCCAGAATGCTTTGTTTACTGCTGCACTGCAGGGTATAGTTCTTTTTATATTATTATCTGTGAACAGTGTGTACAGCGTCACAGCGTTGCATACTGTAGCATGTGATTGTTGATTTTCGGCCTGTAGGGACGAATAAAGTTTATTGAACTAAATTGTTTCGAGTTTTTTTTTTTTTTCCTTCCATTGCTGGGAGTTGCAATCAAATCTATCTCTCTTTGTTGTCTTGTTCATCTAATGCACGTAGCGTGTATCAATGGGATCTGTGCCTGAGCTCAATAGATGGTGTTAAAAACGGAGCACACAGCGGGTGGAGATGAATAGCTCGGCCTGTTGGAAAGACAAAAGAAATAAACCCAATGAAACTCAGATTCTTAACTTGCATAGAACAAGGCTGGCTGTGTTTTCTGTTCAGCAATGTTTCATTTCAGTGAAACATCCTCAGCATCTGAAGAATGGAGATTTTTTTTCTCATCACATCATGACTGTTGGTCTCCGGGGACGAGCAGTGGAAAATGTGCAGAGGGTCACAAAATGAAAAGAAAAACCTGTTTTTAAAGTGAATACGCTCCATTTTTGCCTCGCAAGCTGAGGTTGTACAAATTTATCTGATACACTTTCTCACACACTCTTTTTTTTTTTTTTAAAGGCAATTTAAATGCCTTTTGTTGCCACTGATACAGCCTGCATGACTATTAATTTTTCATACCACTGATCGCTTTTTCTGATTGGAACCAAAAGCAGATATGATATGACACTTTTTATAAAATGGGGGTGTCAAACATAAGGCACATGGGCCAAAACTGGCCCACAAAAAAGTTGAAATTTAAAGGTCATTATGGCATTATTTTACCTTTCTGGCCCACTCAAGATGAAATTGGGCTGCATGTGGCATCTGAGCCAAAATGTGGTTAAAATAAACAGATCATCTTCTGGACTTCTCTACAGTGGGATCAAACCTTTGTGGATGATGACTTAATTACTGGATCTAAAAATGGCAGCCAATAAGGATGTCATTCATTTTAATTCAGGGTGTTTATTAATTTAATTCACACAACTCTAAATATGACTTTATTTACTTGAAATGAGTCCCATAAATACATCATGGAATACTTTGCATTTAACTGAATGTACTGAACAAGCTGAATATATGCAGTTTTAACATCACATCATTTTTAATGATGCCTCCTGGTGAAAAATGTAGTCGCATGTAAAGAAAACTACATTAGCAGTTTTTTTTTTTGTTTTGTTTTTTTTTGCAAAGTTACACTCACAGCATTACTGTGATGCTAATAAGACTACGTTAATAGCTCCAATATTTCACAGCAGCATCACTTGATGCACCAAGTCTCAGTGTCATGTCTCACTGGAATTGTACAATACAAGCTAACTTTTATTTTTATTTATGACTTATTTTCTTATTCAGACCTTCTTCTAACCAGGTCAGCTGAATTAAAAGATCATTTTTCTAAAGCCATGTAGAAGAAAGAGATACAATGATTTTCAATATATTTAGGCCTTTTAGAAATACTGCTGCAGGGATTTAATCACATTTCCATAGAAAACACTGTGGCTCCACTTCCATGCAGACAGAAGCTCTGCTACTGTGCATGTGCACCACGGCTGGAGTCAATAGTTCTGCATATGCATTAGAAGGACAGCAACAATAACAGAGTGTCATGACTTCCACTTCATATTCTCCTGGACCTGGAATAGCAATCCAACTCGTTCATCCGCCAATGTTAATCTCTCTGAACTCACCGCTGTCCATGTTGAAGCTCATTTTTCTTTTGCATGTTTGTGGTTTCATTATTAAAAACAAAGAGCACCCACCAGTTGCTGCATTATTTCCAGAGTTTTTTCCATTTTCTTGGAAACAGACACCGTTCTCAAAACGTTGTGTAAACATGAAAGTTTTGTGAAAGGAGAACTTGAAATCGCTGTGTTTCTGCTTTCATGCACACGATGCCTGGGATTTGTTGTCTCTGAAGCTTCTTCAGTAATTGTGTTGGAAGCAGCTAAATGACAGTTTGTTTTTGTTTTTTCTTCAAAGCTGGTGTTTACACTAAACAAGCCCACCGGCAGCTAACTGTGAGTTCATTTGTATCGCTGGAATATGAGAGTGGGAACATACTTCTTATCTAAGTCTTGGCAAGAATGCAAAAACTGCAAAAAAAAAAAAAAAAAAAAAAAAAATCAGTCCATATGTATTTTCAAGAGGTTGTTTGAAGTAACATGAGCTAAAAATAGAGAAGATATGATGTTCCTATGATAAATGAACCTGGGAGTCTGTGGGCGGCTTTTTAAGCTGACATCGTGTACTTCAGTATATTTCACGTGCCGTGCAGCAAAATGACAGATGCTTTTTGTTGGGGATGTATTTCTTCTTCTTCTTCTTCTTCTGTTTTTTTTTCCTTTGGCACGAGCACATGTAGCGCTGCAGTTTGGGGCCCCAGGGCCACTCACGAGAAAACATCTTCACAAGAAAACATCTTTCAAGTCTGTCAGTGAAGGGCTGCAAACACACACACACACACACACACACACGCATACACTGTGTACACCAAAACCCCACTTTGTAAATAACTGAAGGCCACAGACAGTGACGACTTGCCCCGAACAAAATGGCTGGATTGAGAAGAATATCATCTTAATTATTAAAAGAGAGGAGAGGAAAACAACCTAAACAAAACAAATAAATTATATTGAAATAGTTGGCGCTGGGACGAGGGAATTGGATCCACTGAATGTGTGTTGAGCTCTGTTTAAAGTGGAGCTTTGTTTTCTTGCACATTTTCCTGTCAAGAGGCACATTATCTGAAGTTACTTATGAGGCAATCGGCCTTGCATCCACTTGCTGCCGCTGAATACTCTCTCCTTCAGCAGGAAGCTTTTACCCCCACAAGGCTATTCATTAGAAGAAAGGAAGCCTGTTAAATCAACACAGCTATATCATGTTTCCCTTTGACAAGAGCCTCTGTGGCAGGAAGTCCTTCTGTTGATACCTGCACACGCAGACTGCTGTTTATCCTGCTTTCAGAGGTGGATGGAAGGGCCCCGGGAAGAAAGCGGAGGATGTTCCCGAGCCTCTTCGCGGCGATAAATCACCACATGTAATCCTGCAGCCGGCTTTAGCGCCATCTATGTCACAGATGTAAACAATGAAATAGGCGGAAAGCAAATCGAGCAGAGAGAGACAGATAAACTAATCAGAGATTTAAACGAGCCCGCTTCATGGGAACAAATTCAATCCGTCTGCATCCTGATTGTCTCAAAACGTTCTTGTCGTGGCGGCACGCTAACATCAATAACAGTGATTTGATCACCCGGCTCACAGAGGGTGGCTGATGCAAAAGCGAGCGCCACAATGCGCACGTTCTCAGTAATGAATAAAGATCCACAAGTAGCGAAATTAATCAGAAAAAGCCTTTGAAGGCCATAACTTGTGCCAGCTTTCCAGCAAAGCAAGATGACAAAGTTCCTTCAGAAAGAGGCCCGAGTGATTATCAGCTTGTTCGCTCTATTCATCTTCAGAGAGAGACGTAAATAAACATGTCATCCGTCATCGTGAGAGCTAAATTATGCTAATGTACTTCTAACTTTGATTAGCAAATTAAGGCTTGAAAATAAGTTCAAATCCCGCAGCATATCAATCAAAAAACATCAATCTGTTCAAGTACATGCTCGCTGGTTGTTTGTGTTTTCTAAATGAATTCTTCCTGGAGGCAATCATTCTGGTACAGTAGCAACAGTTCCTGCCACTTGACTAATTCAGTTTGGCACAGGCTGTGGAAATAAGGTCTTTCAAGATTCAAAGTAGCAGATTATTGAGTGACCGGCTCCCTTCTGCGATAACGCAGCTGATTCGATCGCAAAGTGTCTAAATCAATAACATGAAAAAAAACAAACACTGTTCTGAAGTGATCTTTGGTCTATTTCGTCTCGTATGCAGGTTGTCAAACAAGATAACACCAAATTCTATTTCTGGATCTTTCTGGAAACATACAAAATCATGTATAAGCGCTTCACCAACAAGACTCTCCTGCGAGCATCAGACGCTGCTGCGAACTGATGACAGTGAATGCAACATTTAGGTAAACTGGAGGAAGATGAAGTGATTCCGTAACACCCATCCAGCCAAGCAAATCAAAGAGCAGACCGGGGGAGTCCTCGGCGGTGGGTTCCCATCAAACGCAGCCGGAGTGAAGCCAGCGCGGCTCAGATGTAGACTCCAGGTGTATCGGTGTGAAGCCCATTTCAAGCCACTTATCACAAACAGGAGTATTTACAGAGGGGAGTTGTTGACGTAATTAAGACGCACCTAAGCTTGATCATGAATGACACATGCATCGTCGGCTATGAGCGCGCACGACAAACTGTTGACTGAAGGTAACATACATAAAGGAGAAGAGTGGCCTGGGTGCTCAAACTGCTGTCAAGTGCACTGCAGACCTCACCAAACATCGAGAAACTCAACTAAATAGACCAGAACATCAACATGACTAAAAAAAAAAAAAGCTGCAAATATAACCTTCGTATGACTCATCCTGGTAAGCCAGCAGCTTTAGTGCTATTGATATGAAAATGTATTGGCGTTCGCAACAGACAATAGTCTTCTCCTGGAGAGAGCTAAATTGCAAAATTCCTTGACAAGAAAAGACATTTGTGTCCAGATAAAAGTGAGTCGTAAATGTCAACGCATTCCTGGTTCTGATTCAACAACGTCTCGCAGGCATCACATTCAATAAACATCTCCACCCTATGTATTCTGTCTGGTTATGTGTTTTACATTGTTTTTTTAACCTTTAGTGAATAAAATGGAGGAGTGAATACCAGTGATGGGAGGGAAGATCGGGGAGAAAAGTGACCTTAAACAGAGACGAGACACAGGAGTCGAAAATCAGGAAGTGCTAAAACTGCAAAAGACAAGACAAATAAAAAGCTCTAACTTAATCCAGGCTGGAGCAACACTTGAAATCGTGTCTCATGTGACTTCCTGTTTAAATAGATATCAATAATATAATTAGAAAATAAAGCTCTATTCTTTAAAGTCTAGTTTTACATTCTGAACAGTGTTTGAGCATTGAAGCAAAGAAAGCCCATTCAGGTTCAGATAGATCAAATTTAAACCCAGGGCATTCATCCCATGAAACTACAGCACTAACCATTACACCACCACCTTATTATCTATAGAAGAAGGGGATATTATATTGACCAAATTAGTCCTGACGCTCAAAAACCACTAAAAGAAATCAAACTGTTCACATACGCCACAGGCACAGAGACATTTTATTCTCTTTCTCACAGAAGCAAGGTGACACTCTCCTGCAGCTTGTAATTGTTTTATGTCCAACAACTATTTAAAGATTCATCAGAAATTAATGAAGCGTTGTAGAGCTTGAGACCAAGTTTCAAGGTCTTGGTCTTGACTCAGTCTTGGGTTAGAACATTTTGATTACATTACTAGTGAACGTTCTACTTATATTCATCTCTCTCTTCAAATTTACCCAGTTTAAAGCGTGTTGTTTAAAAAAAATGTTCAAGAAAGTGTATCAGGTGTATTTTCTTAAAACCAACTTAGAACACCACACATAAAAAAAGAAAAAAAGTCTTCAGTCTGCTGTTTCTCCATTTTAGGGAAAACATTGATGACTTTACTGCATATTTAATCATTGATAATAACTAGTAAAGCTTTCTGTCCGTTCTTCGTTCTCACATCCAAAAAAAAAAAAGAGATCATGCCATTCCAGAACCTTGTCCTGAAATGGAGATTTTAAACACCACTGACGCGTTGGGCTCTGTCGATGTGGTTCTCAGTGACTGACCTCAGGTCTGAGAACCGAAACCTGCTGCTGAAGAAAGCCAATCCTCCCAGGACGGCTAATTGGTTGTGACTTGTCATGGCATCCGGCCACAAGACTTCAGGGGAATTAGTCACGACTGGCTGTGCTGTGAGGATCTGTTGGTTTGTTTGCATTTTTTGCATGGATCAGCTTTTTCAAAGATGGCGTTGCAAATAGCAGCATAATCTAATCAATGGCTGGCTCTGCAGAAGCATTTGTAGCAGATTAGGAGACTTATTTGTGTTAGCGGTAATTCCAAACCTTGAAAGAGGAGAGGTCGGGGGTCAAAACCCACAAGTCCACACTTACAGTTTACCGAAGACTTAAAGTGGTGTAAGATGTAGAACTTTCGACTCAATTAAATATTCTCTGATCACCTCTGGTGCACAAAGATAATTGAGTGGTTAAGTCAGCCGCTGCTGCAGCTACCTGCTTATGTCCCTCCTGGCAAACAATCAGATCCCAGCGTCTCTTTTCCCCCCCTCCCCCCGTCTCATTTTCAGCTGCAAGAAGAAAAAAAAAAATTCCACTTAAAAACTGCAGCTCTTTAAGCAACTAATCACATCGGCATATTTTAACAGCTCTCTCCACATTTTGGGAGGGTTGCACCGGGAGCATTATTTTGTTGAGGGAAACAGGCTGGAAGGTAACGACACAAACAACCAACGGCTTTCATGAAACTAGCTATACAGTTGAAATTGCAGTTACTGTATAATATGTAACGCAATACTGTATGTTTTTTCTGCCTTTGTTTTGTGTTCTGCTCTTTTTTTTGTTGCTGTTTTGTTCTTTCATCCTGGAAATCTTTGAAATTTCTTTTTTAATATATTCATCCAATTAAGTAGAGTTTTAATAGCTAATTAATAAAAGGTAATTATGATTTAATGGCATCCCTTGATTAAGATAACTTTTTTTCAGTTCAGATTTATTTCTGGGACTTTTTCTCAACTGAAGTGTTGGGGAATGAAGGGATGAAAGAAGACAAGAAATAGCTTGTAATTTGCACCTTTAATAAAGGAAACCACATTGGAGCAAATCAGCAAGCTGCTAACTTCACGTCATCTGGTTGTCACTCAACACTCCTCCCGCCACACTCCAGCTCCCTCCAACACTCCTGCACTCTCTCTATTAAATTAATACCAGCACAGGACGAGTAAACGTTAATCACAGGATTTAACTGTGAAAACATTGAGCTTTATCAGGTCTGTAAGCTGCAGTATGACTGGTCTCCCGGGAACTGAAAGGAACTTCCTGAGCAGCACAGAGAAACGTCCCGTGTTCCATAAACCTCCAAAAGAAGAAATAAATCATATATTTTATTGGGTAGAGTTAAAAACTGTTGTTGAGATGCTTTCACTTATTTAAAAGAATTAAGACATTTTAGCTTTACTGCTAACTGAAGCTGCTGCCTTAATGGTTTCTATCCCACTAAACTGTTTTTTTTTAACCAATTCTGGACTAATTCAGCCCTTTGCAGTACCTGTGATGTATTAACAGCCTGAAATAAACTGGTTTCCATTCATTAAGGCCTGTTTGCCGCTGTCTGCATGTTGGTAGTTAATCTCAGCTGGTCGCTCTTCTGAATGCTAACATTCATGCTAACACTTCAGCTGATCCAAATGCAAGGGTTCCATATGATGGTGGAGTAAATGTGCAATATATTATACAAGTGCTGCTAAATTGAAGATAATATGGATGACACTGTCCAGGAAACTAGCTTGTAGCTCACCGCTGCTGGAAGACACAACCCAATGAGTTCCATGCAGCCTACACACACTGTACAGAGTGGCGCCTCGATGAGGAGGACATTTCCATGATTTCAAGGTGTGTTCAGACATAAAATCCAGCCGTGCTCAGTTTCACAGTTTGGATTTGTAGGCCGCTGCCCCGTCGGATCATTTATTTTGGGTGAAGGATGCTCTCCGTGCTATAATGACCGGACACTCCGGGCTCGGTCGGGCCGCTGATGAGGATTGTTTCTGACAAAGGGTCATTGACTCTGCATGACAACAGACATGCTTGTGTGCGTTGATGGGCTGCCTCCTCTGGCACAGTTAGTCTAAATGTAGACTGGCACTGACACTAATGTACGCTGATAAAGCTGTGAGAGTCAATAGTCGGGGGAAGGGAGTGCGGGGGTGGGAGACACTGGATTCTTAATTTACCCCATTTGTCCCATTTGTCAGACGCTGGAGCTCGGTGGTAACCGGGCTGATGAATCATTCTCAATGTGGACTGGAGAGCTCTCCACTTACAGTCGGTGGCTCCGGCGATTCCTGGCAGGTGAAGGTTTGTTTTCGTGGCAGGCTAAATATCCGGGGGAGGAGGAAATTTTAATCTCAACTGACATAATGATGCTGCGTGAGATTTGACTCAACCCCAGCTGCATTTTCTCTCCCAGTGACAGATTCACTCAGGGAGATCACCAAGGACACCGGCGAAGAAATAGGTTTCACCCAGGAAGAGTATTTGTAGGTACGTGTCAATACGGAGACCTAATTGGCCTTTTCTTTTTCTTCCCTTGAAGAAACAACACTGGTATTGATAATTGACATAATTTTAATTGGAAAAAGTTGGAGTGTGCGTGTTTGTGTGATGAAAAGTGTGCTGAAGTTATTACTCTGTTCAGCAACACCCAGTAAGTAAATCTGTTTCTGAGGAAACAGGATAATGAAAAATAACATGTAAGTGGAAGAAAAACACTGATGTCTAAAAGAAGGGACTGTTTCTGTGTATGTTGAATGTATGTGGTCACAATGACACACCAGCAATTCATTACACTGAAATTACTCTAATGTACGTTTATTTGCACATCTACAAATATAAAAGGCTGGGCTGAAGTTCTACACAGTGATATGAATTCTTTATTCACTGAGTTATAAAGCCACACACTCTGAATCCCATCCATGGCGCTGACTGACACGTTCATGGTGTTAATATTCTTTTGTGTAGAACAACAACAGTAACTTAGAACACTGCACAGCAGACGCAGAGAACAACAATGACAACTAAACCATAAAATGCTCATAATGTTGGTAAAATCTAGCTGGTTTGGAAAAAATTCCCTCTCTGCATTACTGCACTGTTCAGTCTGTTTCTGAGAGAACCCACAAAAAGATGAAAAGCAACCAAAATGTCACGTAAAAGCTCATAGTTACTAGCGATCTTGATCACCCATGTAGTGGCGTGATTGGGTTAATATGAGTGGCTGAGAGGTTAGTGCTATTGTGAGAATGCACCCTTTTATAAGTAGAGGTTGGAT
The DNA here is from genome assembly GCF_902148845.1 of Salarias fasciatus. Lineage (NCBI taxonomy): Eukaryota > Metazoa > Chordata > Actinopteri > Blenniiformes > Blenniidae > Salarias > Salarias fasciatus. The sequence goes on along the minus strand of NC_043758.1, from coordinate 33,159,642 downwards.
TTAAGGGCTTTTTCCCCTTCTCACAGTGAAAAACATGCACTTGAGGCTAATTTGTGAGTCTAACTTGCCCTTTATAGTGAATGTCAATGTGTTACAGTGTCAGTTTCTCTTGTGAAACTCTGGTGACCTGTCCTGGATTTACCTCTTTAAACACTCACATGTGAAAAAAACGAATGATTTATACTAAAGAGACACTGTACTGTAGCTACAAACCAGCAGAAGTGAAACACAAACGCAGCAGCCGGCACTGCTTGTGAAGATAAATAAGTAACAGGGCTGCCAGTAGAGCTCGTCCTCCAGCAAACAGGAGTTCTGTGAAATAGTAACGGGGCTAGTTGGTATTGAAGACAACAGATCCCGATAATGATGAAGTGATTTTATATGCATGTAATCACTCAATATTCAGTTAAAACTTGCAATTATGTAAATTAATTATTCAGTGCGTTGTTGATTATGAAGTTGTCCTTCGGTCAGAGGTGTAACTGATCCACTTGTTTTGACAGAATCCACAATAAACTTGGCTTTTGTGAAATGTTTTGGTTTATTTTAGTGGGTTTGTTTCATTCTGCCTTTAATCTCTCACATATTTGATTACAGCCAAGCGTCTTTTGATTGTGCATGTACAGATTTTTCACAGCGTGCCACTGAACATGTTGGTGTAAAACACTGAAGAAATGACAGAAATCAATTACAGTGTGGAAGAAGTGCGGAGTGAATGATGCATCTATTTCTGCTCCTTCATCTCTGCGGGACTGAGGGCTTCAGAAAGAACGCCAGTCCTCGCCCGTTTCATCATCAAGCTCCGTCAGAAATTTGTATTCAAGGGGATTTTTTAATTTCGAACCTCTGAAAAGACACGACTGAGCACGAGCTCAGAAATCAAAGAAAATATCGGGAAGCTGATGGTTGCAACTTTGCCTGTGACGAAGAAGCCTTTAGCCACATTTATGCAAATGCAAACGCCGGGAATTCTGTCACGCCGCCTCTCTCGCTTAACTCAAAGAATTTGCGGTCATGCACACAAACTGTAAATCGAGAGGTATTGTGTGTGTAAGGTCATCCGGGCTGAGTGCGGTCAACAAAGGGATGAAGGGTGTGCACACTAACTCCCTCTCTGCCTCTCTTAAACCCACACACACACACACACTTCCCTGACGCTGGGTAAATGGTCACAGGGACAGAGAATTCCCAGCAGGACTTTGTAGATGAGGGTTGTCAGCACTTTTCTCACCAGAGGGTTTAGGCCTTTCGTTCTGCTCCAGGATGGCTGGGTTTAATTGGAGAACGCTAATGCGCAGCTGGATAGCAGAGCTGTTCGAGCCATGACTGGCTCTGAAAATGGGAGGGTGTTAAAGCAGGCCTGCTCTGTGTGTGTGTGTTTGTGTGTGTGTGTGTGTGTGTGTGTGTGTGTGTGTGTGTGTGTGTGTGTGTGTGTCCATCCCTCAATACCCCAACCAATTTATTCATAGCAGTTTGTTTATGACTGGTCTCATTTATAGTATAATAGGCAATAATAATTTGGGAAGATTGATCCTGGGTTAATCCAAATAATTGCCAATTCATTATGATTTCACATTTTTCTGGAAATAGAATTGCCTTCTTCTGTCTGTCAGCGGGGCGGCAGACGCGTACCCAATCGATCAGGTTAGGCGCGAAACGTGTTTCTGATCAAACAAAGTCCAAAAACTGTGCGAGCACTGTCAGGAGCATTCGCCACAATGGAGAACGAATTGGAAAACTTGTTCGTGCCTCACCGCATGATTGTAAATGCTGGTGGAGTCCTCTGAAGAATTAAAGGGACATGAATAACAGCGTGCCAGCGCAAGTCGATATACAACATAAAAGCTTCATCCGGGAACAAATAAATTTGAGTTCCTTCAGATGATCATTTGAACGTCGCATATCTGAGTTCCACGCTTCATTCTGTATTTCTGTGTGATGTTCTCAGTCCGACAGACGCACAGAAGGGGAGAACCATGCATTTATTACATTCATCTGTGTTTATGTTTGACTTTCTTTTTTTTTTTTTTATCTCACCAAAAACTGTTAAAATCCAAAGAATATGCTATGCTGCTTGGCAGGATGAAACTGTTATTCCACACTGAGTCTGAGAGTCTGTTTGAAACAAGATTGTGCAAGTTACTGGAGAAGAGACTAGTTCTGTCTTTGAAGAAGAGCGGAGCTGAGCGGGAAGTTTACATCAAAAGTAACAAGTAGACTGTATCTCAACTGAGCAGCGGATCTACTGACTAGAATAAATGGTTAGGGTTAGAGATTAGGCAAAATTCTGTATAAACAGACCTCATTTTCAAAATGTTGCTATGAAACAGAAAAATGATGTATTTTCACTTGAAATGTGTGAATGTAGCCTAAATGCTAGATTGGTGCACAGGATAGAATAAGAAAAAAACAAGCCAGTTTAATTTATAAAGTGTGACCGGGTTACTGGGTTACAGTGTATTTAATTTTTTTTCCCATTCAGTTCTGGTGGTTTGAGGCCTCCTGTGACCCACGGAGGTGAAAACACACCTGGTACCTTGTTGAAAGCCCAGCAGCATCGATTCTGTTTGAGGACAGAGGTCTTTGACCTTTAACCTTTAACAAAAATTTAAACTTCAAAACAAAGGCAAAGCTTGTGATCTTCACATACAAGTTTGTCATACAAATAAAACAGTGGTCAATATTCCATATATGAACTCAAGCCTTTATCACATTTAATAACTCCTACATGTTTTCTCTCTTTTTTATCGATCTAGGAATTGTGCAGCAATGAAAAACGTGAAATGAGATAATAATGTGATTCATTTGTAAAGGTGTATTATGTATAGCCTGTTCATCTGATTTCTGTTTTTAACTTGAAAATATAATAAACTATGAATAACTGCTTGAACAAAGCAGCGTCCATAAGCCTTCAGTGCTTTTGTAATTAACGTGCTGTATTGTACGACGGTTGTATGAATAGCATGAATCTTTACAAATCCAAAAGGGAATTTAGCCAGTTCTGGGACTTTCTTTGAAAAGCAGGGTCAATGTAATGCTTCTCAATAGCACCAACGCCACGTTTTCAGAGGAGGATTACTAACCGTCAGCTATTTGCCGATACGGAGTACGGATACGAGCACCGATTAAATGCCTTGGCAGTACGGGGAAGCTGTGGTTTGGTTGGTAGATCAGTTGTCCTACAATCGGGAGGCTGCTGGTCAATTCTCGATCTCCCTGTCCACATGCCCGAGTGTCCTTGGGCAAGACACTGAACCGCTAAATGCTCCCTGTGGGCGGCAGACGCTTCCACGGGTGTGTGATTGTGTGTGTGTGAATGTGATAATGGAGTGTAAAGAGTGCTATACAGTTATTCTGAAAATGTTGACTTTTCATTAGATGCCTTAATGTCCAGGGCTACATTTAACTCACACTTTCACTGTGTCGTCTTCTTGGACCTGGAATTTCAACATATCTGATTTAAAAATGGAAAAAAAAAAATGTCACAAACGAATACTGGTGTCAGTATCAGTGCATCTCCACTTTTATTTAACCTATTTTACCATGTTTTACTGTATATACTATACCTTCACATGGAATTCACCAGGAATAGGATAGGTGTTGTACCCGGGCTTGGATGCATTGAAATATCCTAAGATGACACTCAGACGGCAGTGTGATCTATAAAAGGCTTTTAACTGGCATTATTTCAGCTGTTAAGCTCTTTCCAAAATACTTTTGTTGTTGTTATTTGGGGGAAAATCAATCCTGTATACTTAGCAATTCAGGAAAATGACTCAACCCGTGTAGAAATACTCTATATTTTTCTGTTCTTTTCTTGCACTCTGTGTGGATTTCTCCATGCTTGGCTGACTGGGGACTGGGTGTGGAACCTAAACAATGATCACTTGGACTGAGAGGCGAATCAGGCTGCATCAATCCTCAGCGCTAAATCTCACTCTTCACCTCAAACTGGAACGAGATTAGAAATGAGATAATTCTAACAGTTTCTGTGTTATTCTGTGAAGCGTCTCGGTGGATACGGCTCCAGACCGGGCGGCTGGAGACCCCCCACCCCCCACCCCCCTCCCCCTTCCTTTCTGGATGGCGTCATTGTTTCTGAATGAGCGCGGCGGCCGGTCAGCTCGGTGTGTGGGCTGAGGCTGGCGGCTTGAATCGTCCTGCTCCGCTGTGGAAACGCTCCACTCCCAGGCGGCACGCTACCACTGCAGACCCCCGCGATCACGTTCCACCGGGCAAACAGACGGATTAGCAGGGGCAGCGATGCACATCGGCGCACATCAAGACCAAACCAAACAGAAAAGTTTGAACACGTTGTGCTTGTGTGTGTGTGTGTGTGTGTTACCAATAATCCTGGCCTGGTTTAGTGATTTGTTCTCACAAACTTTATATTTTCTAGAGCACAAATACGATTGTTAAAAATGACCCAAATGAAGAGGAAAATAGTAATCCAGCTCTCAGCTGTTTAAGAAACGGCACTAGGGATCCATTAATGTACAGCAGTGTTTGCTTTAGTGTGATTGTTCAGTCAGCTGCATCCTGCTGGAACAAAGACAGTTCATTACTGAGTGTGCCTTCAGCGGACGGAAAGAACTGTTTGAGTAAATGTGCCATTTCTCTTTTCTGGTTCAGTCGTGGCGGGATATATTTCTACAAATTTCACGTTTTGGTTGAAGATGAGAGTGAAACGTGTGTTAAGTTGCCCCGCATGTTGCCCGAGAGGCTAAATCCGAGGAGACGCACAAAGCAAACCGGGAGTCAAAACAAACAAAAATGTCCGGCATGTGAGGACGCCTTGGAGGGGACGACCACAGAAAACCCCACAGGAGACAAACGTGAGCCGCACCTTTCATTTTCATAAACCTGGAGCTTGAATTTGACACGGGGTGACATGAAAACGGCAGATCTTACAGAGAAATACTTTTTTTTGTGAGTTTTTTTTTGTTTGTTTCAGATTTAGTTAAAACATACAGTGAGGAGCGGTGGACAAGTCACAGAGAATCTGTTCTGGATTTGCTAAAACTAGTTTCTGCTTGTTTTCATGTTTTCATGCCTAATGCAAGTATTTTATTATTGGAAACTGTTGCTAGTAATATAATAGCAATAACACACTAATATACTGGAGCCGAGTGTCGGAGCAGCACTAACATGTAGCTTTACAAATGCATCATTTGGTGTAATTTTGTGGCTGAAGTGTTTTCAGTTTCACAAAAAGGATATATTACAGCTAAAGATTTATTTGGAGTGAAATCAAACCTTGAAATAATTTGACAGCAGAAATTACTTTTTTTCATTTTTAGCAAATGTTGAAAATCAAGTTCAATAACTGTGAGATTCCTCAAAAGAAAAAAAAAAGAAAAAGCTGTGTGATGGTGATTAACCTCAAACACACAACTCCAAAAAGTAGTTACTTTATAACCTGGCTGCTTTTTCCATTATTAGGTTTGGAGTCAATCCAGGGGGGGGGGGGGGAATCCAATATTAACTCTTTTTGGATGAAATGTTAAGTTTTATTCATTTGGGCGTGTTTACTAACATTTAGAGTGGCTAAAAGCACTTTGCTTGTTTAATAGGAAAAGCAGGAACAGAACTCCTTGATGTGATCTAAGTGATGAGACAAATTAATGCCATTTTAATTAAAATGAATCTAATTTGAAGAGGAACACTTTAATGCATACACGAATGTCCTGAGTCATTATCATAAAGTTACCGGCTACTTATCAGCCCCTCTGGCAAACTGTCATTACGGGAGTACAACACTTGCACATGCAAATTCAATTGTGCACATTTCAAAAATTGATGCAATTTTGTTTCAAAAACACATTAACGCGACTAAAGTGGACGAAAACCTCATTTGAAATGTTATCACATTTTTCTAAATGGCATTATTTGAGAGAATTGCTCTAATCCACTTACAAAAATGATCACAAACGACCTGACAAAACCTCATGTTTTGCACATAAATAAGGGGAAACACTTTCTTCAATAATAGATGTCACTGAAGCTACATTAAATGTAGCTTTTTGGCTTGGAGCTGTTCCATTTTGTCATATTCTTCTTTCTGGATTTGAAGTTTTAGTTATTCTCATAGTTGTTATTGGTGTAGCATGGAGATCAGGACAGGCAGAGCATTTCGGTGGGGAAAAGTGTGTCTGGTGGCATTAAGTGGGAGATTCCCACTGTGAACAGGGAAGGTTGTTCCTCTTTCTGTTTTCTTCTCTTATGTGAACTGAATACTGCAACAAAAATTCTATTCTGAGTACACTTGTTGTTTTTAAATATTAAAATAGTCAAATCCAGTCAAGTCGAGATCTTTTCAACCCTTTTCTAACCGTGATACATAATACAAAAAAAAAAATAAGGCATATAGATTTGCAACTACAATAATAATCCAAATTAGGGTTCCAAAAGCCGACACATTTTAGGTTCATGAGCCACAATCCCTGGTATTTGTGACAATTTCCAAACCTTTACAATATCCAAAAACCCTTTTTGAAAGATGACACATGACTTGAATGCCACCATGTTAAAGTTTGATAAGGTAATAATAATAACAGTGTTCTTTTCCCCTTGTTATTTGTGACCAGTGGCCTTTAGTGGGCTGGAATCTATTACATCTTCAAAGAAGCGTTAACTTGAGAGCAAACTGCCTTTGATTGCAGCACATTTTATTATGGATGACCCCGATGTAACCTCAGGCTGCACACAGCGATAGCGAGAGCAAAACGAGGGAAAAGGCCATGAATAATTGATTTAACCAGATAAAGGTCACTAAAAAAGACCAACAAACTGGGGTAAAAAAAAAACAATGTTTTTTTGGTGTTTTTTTTTTTTTTTTTTTTACAGGTGAGACTGTTCTTCATTGAATCCACTGAATAAAGACACCAGCCGAGTTTATTGGGAGGTTTCTCTTGTTTGTTTTGGTCAGTACTGTAATCTCTACAGACAGCAAGTGCAGCATGAAAACCACCTGACTGATCAATGAGTGAAACCCCCTTCCTGTATCCATCACACTGAATTGCTTATGCACGGGTTCAATAAGCATTTAGTGGCTGCAGTCCATCGACTCGTGCTATCGGCTGTTTGTGTGCTTTCCTGGAGTCATTTGGATTGACTAATTTTTTCCAATTCTGAGCTTATTGGCATCAGTTCACAGAAACAAAGGAGCCAAGTCGTCAAATTCAAGAGATTAATCCAGAGTTTAGTGAGCGGCTGCGGCCGGCAAGCGATAGAAACGGAAAATTAAAAGGGGACGAAAAGCCAGAAACTTGTGGGGCTTTATAAAAGGACTGAAGAATTTAAAATATGATGCTTATGTGAATGAATTAAAGACATATCATGGAGAATTATAGACTAAATCCCAATAGTGTATTTGTTTTGTTTCTTTTGAATTATACATTGGTGAGAGTCATCTTTGTATACACCACTGAATTATTTGAGATAGGAAATTATGTTTGTGGAGAACCGCTAGTAAGGTGGAACTTTTCAGAGCTGCTCCGAAAACACAACTTTCGTGAAACGCTTCTCCTGTGCCATATTTCATTTTAATTCCATATAAAACTCCCTGAACTGTGTCATTGTTAATGTTTAAATTGTATTGTTCTGTGTGTGTGCGCGTGTGTGTGTGTGTGTGTGTGTGTGTGTGTGTGTGTGTGTGTGTGTGTGTGTGTGTGTGTTTGTGTGTGTGTGTGTGTGTGGCTTCATTACTAAACCCAACATTGCCAACTTGTGGCCTGGAATACTTACTACATTATTTTCAGCTTGTATTTTTTTTTTTTTTTAATTTCTATTGAAATATTCCCATCTCAGTACTAATATCTAAATACCAACTACAAAAACCAGCTATTTGGGCCCACAGCCGGAAAATGTGAATTATTTATTTTTTTTAAAAATGTACAAATGATACATTTTTACTTGAAGTGTTGTTGTTTAAACGGGTTTGGACTAGCTAAAAAAGCATGATACAGCCCCTTTAAGAACAACTGTATATGATCGAAGCCGTGAACACATAAAACTCGAGCTACTTTTAAAAACTTGGGCCAGAGGTTTTCAGCAAGTTTACTTACTCTCAGCCAATGAGCCATTTTCTATTGTGAGTAAAAGGTACAAAATACTGTTCAAACTGCCTTTTTAAATGCTGGAATGTCCTACAATAACACTCTGGGATGTTATGTGGAAGATCAGTGTATTCTTTGATATCTGAACATGGTGCCATGTTTAATATTTTCTAATCTCACATTGTGTTGGATTGACATCAGTACCACACACGGTCCTTTAACAAATCGTCCTTTGAATTTCCAGCCCACGAGGAACACATTTTAAAACTAAAATTCGGCCGTATTTCATCTCCAAAGCACTTTGACGGAGAAACGTTGCCGGATTCCACTCGCGGCCCTGTGAGGCGGAGAAAGAAAAAAAAAAAAAAAAATACGGCCATGCATGTTAAAAGCCTATGTGCCATCAAAGCCCCTTGGGCTACAGAGGGCTCTTTTAGCAAATGGATGGCAACAGCTGCAAACTCTGGGCTGTTCTTAATGTGCGCGGTGCAGATGTCTGCACTTGAGTCCCACAGTCTCAGACAGATCTGTCTGGCTCTACACTGGGCCTCTCTCATCATATCTCTGCAGCTTCATTAAGCCCTGAACTCAATACCAACATCTGCCTGACAGTTTTTACTCTCCAATTAAAGGGGAAGAAAATACATCAAACGCTGCGGAGATAACCATCAAAGGCTCTTGTTATATACTGTATGTAGCCCCTTTATCTATCTTGTGTTAGCCGTATCATCAGTAGCCTACGCACCATGACCCTTTTCTCAGCAGCGCTGACACCGAGCCGCGATACCGACGGGGGAAAAGACCTTCCACACTGCTGCGGCTCCGACACTTCCTCATAATTTGCCGTTTATTCTTCTGCAGATCAACAAACTGGAGCCTGTTACGAAGTGATCCGTCCAGATGGGAAACGTCCTGCTGTTTTTTTGGGGTTTTTTTTGGGAGGGCTGTTGTCTCCTTTCAGTTCTCATCGATGTAAAAGAAGATGCACGGGGAAAAGTTTGAACTTTTAATGTTGAACGTATCACCGCTTCAAATCATTTTTTTCAGAACATACCTTTTATTTCTTACCCAATAAAAAAAAGAAAACAAAACAAAAATAAATCCACTTGTATGAGGTGAAAAGCATACATTACCAATTACAGATGCTGGGGATAAATTACCAAAATGGGTCGAGGACATGAACCATATTCAACCGGATAACACACATCTATCCAATCAGTGAACTGCGACAGAACATCGTTGACTATTGAACTTATTTAATGCGTAAAACAAATACAAGTTACTTCACTGGGTCATCACAATTGAACAAGAGATTTTCTTTTTTCTTTTTTTTTTTGTAATATTTGTAACACCCTCAGAAATATACATTCACATGGCTGCATACAGACAATTTATCTCTTTTTGCGTTACTTCCCATAAACACTGAATCCACAGACTGTATGCATCACCCCCTTTGTATGACAGTGAAGCCACTACTGGCATATTTAAAAAGGTACTAGAGGAGCATTTTTAAATGGGACTTTGGAAATAAGCTAGTCACCAACTTCATCTATCCATCACCGAGTCTCCAGGATTGCAGTCAAAATAGGTATATCTTACAGAACAGGGTCCCTACACAGCTGTCCCTAAATAAATCCCGACTATAATTTCGACCATATGTACATTATTTACAGTGGAATGTTGAACATACTCAATACAAAATAAAAGTAGATTAGGATGGAATGAAGTTACAGTCAGTATTACAAAAGAGAAACTAATAACAACCTGACGATATTAAGACAATGTTTACATCTACCGCTACACAGAATGATGACTCCAGAAGGAATTTCTTTCTCCAATATGTCTGAGAAGCAAGATGTGGCAGTGGGTTTCAAACGAAGGCATGAAAGAAAACAAAAAACAAAAAACAAAACCTTGAGATAAAACCTTACGTTTGTGCTTTAAAAGGGGGTTCATTTAAAATGTACAAGTTAAATAGATTTCCCATCGGACTGCAATTGTTGTGCTTAAGGAAGTCAGCAATGTGAGACCGAGCTGTTAAAATTAGATCTCTTAATCTGGGATTGATTGGAAATAAGTGCCGAGTGGCTGTTTAGTCATCTTTGAAATCTCAGAGTGGTAATAAAGGCAGCTTTGAAGAGGTCAGTTAGGCTAAACGTCAGGTATAGACACATGATTCAGTGAATTTGTGTTTGGAATGTTATTTAATTGTTGCAGGAATGTCAGTTTTTCATCTTGAAACACTTGTGAGGAACAGTCATCTGTGAGGACGAGCTGTAGATCTGCTCTCATGATGCAAAACAGCTCCCTCTGCTCCATCTGAACCACACATATCACCATTTCAGCAAGATATTAATTAGACGGGAGCTTCAGTGGCAGCCTGGTGGCCACCAGATTGCAGCACGCTGCTGCGGGCCGGCGGCCCATTCTGCAGCCAGTCGGCCAATGTGGTAGCCGTTGGTCACACTGGCAGGATCAGCACGCCCAGGCTGCTCTCGCAGATCGGTTCAGAGGAGGTGGAGGTCAGGGCTGCTGGAATGTTATTCCAACCCTCCGCCTCTAAAATCTGGAGATGTGGGACTGCCACAGGTTGCGTGGCCTGCATTGAAATTAATATGTTTTAGCTCCAGACTCACATGTCCACAAGAAGCATTGCTGCAATCAATAAATATCACACCACACACAAATCCCCTTATGTTTCGAGTAGTACTTGATTAGGGTAGAGGGATAAATAACATCCCAACTCCACTGACTTAAGTTTACTGCCAGTAGACAGCCACCATTCACGTGATTTTTTTTTTAAGAGTGTGACGTCTGCTATCACTGCGGTGTGTTCTGACATGGATAAATAACACAACAGTTCAAACTAGCTCGTGACTTCTAACATTGATAGGCACTGAATGCAACAACACAAGACTCGTATATAATGCCGTTTATCGAAGGTACAGCCAAGCGCTCCACCTGCAAGTGAACAATAAAATTAAGACGACAAAAACAACGATTCTGCTTTTGCACTTTGAAAGTGGCGTCTCGGCCACACTTAGCTTTGACCGTCTGAATCCCTCTGTGGCAAACTCCATGTATCTCTCTGGAACTGATACACTGAATAAAAAAAAACAAAAAAACAATTAAGGCTGCAAAAAAGTGAAACTGACTTAACTGAAAACCAACAGAGGCGAGACTGAGGTCAACAGGCTTTAAAAAAAACATGATATTCCCCGTTCTGTAATGCGAATTTATCTTGAAAATACAATATAGCTTGAGGCTCATGATTAACATGCTCATCTAAAAACATACAGCAGACAAGCATGGTCTGTAAAACATTCTCATCTCAGCAAGGCAGAAACCTGCTCTCACAGAGATGTTTTTTTTTTTTTTTTTAATCTTAGTTAATAATAATATATAGAGAGATATATTTATAGAATTTTTTTTTTCCGTGTGTGTTAACTGCAATATTGTTGCCGGGTATTTGTGTGCCCATAAACTCATACCTCCGTCAATACTAGCGGCGCTTTGTTGGTGGCGACGTCTTTTCAGCTGTGAAATGAGGACAAACACACTGGAATCGATAGAAAAAAAATAGCAACATATGCACTTCCACTCCCACACAAAAAAACATGCATAAAATAAGGCTTAATACAGTATTTATATTGTTCAGAGCCAGTCAGATATGTCGTCTAAATCCGCAGATTTACCCCGGTGCTTCTGTTATGTCCGATCTCTCACGCGGAGCTCTCTCTCTTTTGTTTGGATGTATGTTTGAAGCATTTTGCTCATTGTGTGAAGGACCTCAGTGCTGAGGAGAGAAACAAGTCATTTGCTCTGCTAGCATCCACTGGCACTTGTTAACAGCAACTGTATAAACAGATATATACGTATGTAACGCCTGCAGGCAGGGTCACTGCGCCCCTGTTAGCAGACACATGAAGAGAAAGGACAACAATTCAGTACTTTAACATCAACAAAAAAGCAAAAGAAAAATTCATCGTACAAAAGGAAACAAAATGAAAAAATCATAATAAAAGCAGCAGGTGACTTATTTTACTCCAGCGTGGCCACCGTCATATTTTTAATTCCCTTTACACGTTGATATATTTTGTTCTGTCGATGCAGATCTTGCATGTCTGCTCCTCAGTGTCCGTAGATGACTCATAGAAAATGCTGTTGATGAAAGCCAACTCTTCAGTACACAGTCACAGTTAGAAGGAGAGGCAGAGTCAGGATGGGGAGAATCCTCACCGCTCTTCACTGACATCCATTCGATTAAAAAAAGGGTTCCGAACAAAACCAAACAGTCTGAAACAAAGGAGGGAAACACAAAGCGCGTGTGTCCACAGGCTAACCTGTTCAAGTCAAGTGACAATCAAGATGGTTCAGAGCATTTTTCCAAGTTCCCCTGTGTGGTTTTGGACATGATTGCGATGCACCACTGGAAAGTAGAAATCGTTGAGTATGACACGACTGCAGCCCTTCTCTCCCACGCCATTGGGTTTCTCAGATAAGGGCACTAATTTAACACGAATCATTAAAAAAAAAAAGAAAGAAAGAGAGAAAGAGAGAGAAAACACGAGGAACTGTTACTGCCATGTCCGTACGGCTCAGTAGACTGACTCCCTCCGAGTAAAGGAACAAATTACAGTCAGAGGGGTCGAGGAATACTAACCATCTCTTTGGGAAACAGCAGTAACCTCTGCTTTTACATATAGATGTACAAAATTGAGCAATTCCAAGAACGCCTCTGAGAAACGATACACATCTGTGTGGCAATTTTTTTTTTCTTCTTTCTTTTCTTGGAAACATTTGACCACAGAAACTACAAACACGTATAACTCCACCTGTAATTATATCAGACACTGAACTCTCGAATCTCAGCTCATTAAAAAAAAAAAAAAAAAAAAAAAAAAAAAAAAAAAATCATATAAAAGAAAGACATCATGAAAAATAACAAACTGGCAATGCTAATGGAAAACAAACAAAACAGATCAAACATCCAGTGTACGACTTTCACAAATGTGCTCAGCGAAAAAAACAAAACAAAAAAAAAAACCTCAACCTGTTTGTCTCTTTTTATACATTTAATACATTTATGACATGAAAAAGAAAAACACGCGAAAACAAGAATACGGCGGCACTCATCGATCATCCACCTCCTCGGCCTTGTCCTTGTAGGTCAGTGAGAACAAGTCCATTTACATACCTTAGTTTGTATTCTCTGCCCATTCGCCTGATGGAAATGATACCAACGCTGTCATGTTGAGAAGTTGACGTTGCTAGCACTTTAAATAAGACGCTCGATTTTTCTAATTGAGATTAGTCGGATGGGGTCGGAGGTGGGGGGTGGGGGGTGGGGGAGTCAGGAGGGAGCGGGGCTGTGGCGGTGCAGTTTGACAAATGGGAGGGTGGGGGTGGGGGAGGGGTCGGTGATGGAGGTGAAGGGTGCAGTGGAATGCATGTGGGGGACCAGGGGCCGTTTGGTTTGGTTGTTGCATGCCACTACACGTACCACTCTTTCTTAGAAATGACAGAGCCGTCGGTTTGAGAGATCATATCATCGGCTATTTCAGGTTCCGGGTCGTACTGGAAAGCCAGAGTCCGCTCATCGTAATCTCGACTCTCCCCTTCATCCACGGTGAAATAGGGCCTCTTCAGGTCCTCCGCCTCGGCATCGAAATCGCGCTCGCTCGCCTCGAACCCTCCGGTGCTGCCGATCTGGGCGGGCTTCTTCTCGTCGTCCGAGTCGTCCGGGTACTGCAGGTTCTTGGGGATCGGGGGATGGGCGGGCAAGCCCCCGGCCTTGCTGTACCCGTTACCGAACACGTGTTTCTTGGTGCTGTAGTCTCCTTTGAAGGTGCGCTGGCGGCGGCGCAGGAATACGAAGAGCAGTATGGCTGCCACGCCCAACAGGGCAACACCCCCCACAGCGCCCCCGATGGCAGCACCTGCATTGTGCGGGTCCTGCGGGATCTCTCGGCCAGGTGGCTGGTTGTTAGGGAATTCTGGGTAGGAAAAGACAGATGGAAGGGAGTGTGTCAGTGCTCTGGTGGGAGGAGGTGCGTTTGTGCAGGTGCAGATTTTTTTTTTTTTTTTTTTTTAGGAAAGATGAAGTCAGGGAGGCAAGGTCGGAAAAGCAAAGGGGAAAGGAAGGATCCCTCGGCGCCACAGCAAACCCCCCCTCCCCTAACCCGACTCCACGGGAGCCCGATGTGGTGGCCGGGCTGAGTCACATGCAGTTAATGAGATATGCAGCCATCCGCCAACACCATCAGGGCGGCGAATGACTGAAGATATTTAAGTAGCAGTGAAGCTTTGACGGCATGCAATTCTTTGGTTTGAAAGGCGGAGGAGGACCAAACAATTTATTAGTAAACAGCGGAAAATGAATTAACGTGCTTTCTCTTTTTCTTTTTCTTTTTTGGGTTAATACATTATGTTTCATAGCAGTCAAAGGAAACATATTGAAAGGTACACAGCCGTACGGTTGAGCACAGAGATAGTTCAACAAGACATCTTCATCATCGGCGTGGTGGTAATGAAATGAAAGCGCTCTGCCAGAGATGATTATCAGCAGCCAAGCACACACGCAGCCGTAATGCATCGAGAGAGCTGATAAACATGAAGCTCTCCCATTCAGGCAGCAGAGCACACAGTAGGAAAAAAAAAATAATCCCAAGGGAGGAAATATATATTATTCAGTAAAAGCTGAGAAAAGAGAGAAATATATCAAATGAGCCATAGCTGTGGTCTTATCTACAACTGAGTGAAAATGACTAATGGCTTGTTAGTGACAGTAATAAGACATCGGAGTCTGAAAGCTGCAATTTTTAGCCGTCCAGCATTTTACAAAGCCTCCTCAGAAGACAACAAGCAAAGCTCGCAGGTGCTAGCTACAGGTAAACTCAGCCCTGCCTGTAGCCTTCACTGTAAACCAAGGAAAACTGTGCAAATCTGCTAGGAGCACAGGCAGAAGACTCTATGGTTTCAAATGTGGGGTGCCAGAGAATTTCAACCTGCCATCACCCGGCCACGTCCTTCAGTCAGTCATGCTTCGGGCAGAATGAACAGCGGAGGTGTCAAAAATAAGGCTCTTTAGCCAAAAATGGCCCGCTAGGATCTCCAGTCTAGCCAAACCACCAAGCAAACTGTCACAATTCCATATTCTTAAGAATAGTGGACACAACCCGACACTGAGACCTGAGCTGAGACACGGGTAATGCTGCCATGGCAGCTAGCTAACTAGCATTAGCATCCAAGCCACGCTGTCAGGGTGAATTTGTAAAAACATACACACTACAGAAGACACTTCACTACATTTTGCACAAGAAAATATCACTAAAATTGGGCCTTTCCTTTTTCACTCAAGATGATTTACACCATTTATCCAGCAAACCGTCACGGGTGTCTGAAAGCGATCCCAGCAGACCGAGGGCGAGGTCACAGTCCTACCCAGACAGATCCAGGTAAACAAAGGAAGCATGGTGCTTGTTAATGAAAGGTTTGGTATTTACAAAGAGAGCGCAGGCTAATCACATAATGACACCATGGAGATGTCGTCACATGCTGAGACAAACGCCTTAGATAACTGAGCCCGGGGATTTATTCAATAGAAAGCTAAAATAAACTGTGGTAACAGAGATAGAAAAATAAGTCTGACATTAAGAAACACAAATCAACAGCAACCTGGAGTGACTTGCTGCTTATTTCAAAGGTCGGTGGATCTCAGGAAATTGACCATTTCCCGCTAAAAAAGAAAAAAAGACCATGAGTAGATAAGATAGTGAGGTGACTAGTTCAAAACGATCTAAAATAAACCCTAAAATGGTGTTTTTGTGTATTTGTTTTTCATTTCAGGGATGATGTAGGGTATGTTGTTGTTACTGAACCACCAGTGAGTCACAGTTAAATGATTCTCGGTAAGTTAAAGTGAGTCACTTCTTTCACGGTACAGTCATTTGTGTATGTTTTTCCTCTTGAAAGGGAAGCAAAGGCACTTTTAACTTCACAAGTGAACATCGAATGTGGGATGATAAAAGATTAACGGAAGAGGTGAAAGAGAGGACAGAAAGACGGGACATTCCTACATCAAATTCAACACGAGGCGAGACAAATCAGACAAGATACTGCTTTTGATATCATTCCTTGCTAAACTTACCGCAGCAAAACATCATGAAGCAATAAGCACAGATCTACACACTGTTTACCACCTCGTCTGGATCCGACAACTACTGAAATAATCAAATCAAAACATTTAATTCGAGGAACATTTACATAATTTTGCACCAGCAAATGACATTATGTCACATTTTAAATGCAGCTCATGCTCACAGCTGGATGTTAATTGTGTGTATGCACACAATATTGCATCATCGCTGGAGATGGCTGGAAACAAAAAAAAAGGCAGAAACCTGAAGGATAACTGCCTCAAATTGGAAGGTTTTTACACCATGGCTGATTATAATTTAGCTAAAATATGGGTTTATGATGAACAATCCTCTAAGTGCTTTGGGGATATTAAAATATCCAGGTTGATACTCTAATCCGAAGAGTCAGAACATCAATGCAAAAAAAAGAAAAAAGAAAAAGCACAGCTGCCTACCAATGCTGTTCTGAGAAAACTGAGGTATTTCCACCATAAGTAGAAACTGTTTTTTAAATTATTGTAATAAACCGTTGAACTCAACTCATCATTCTTGATCACAGCTGCTCCTCAGTGGTCATGATGAATCTTTCAGCACAATTCAGGTGTAAAAGGATTGTATGGATGAAGCAAAGACGCCAATAAAGCTTTCTGCTCCCGTCTAATCACAGTGGCGCTCTATCGGCCCAAAAATGGCGAGAGACCTCCCAAACACAGTCGCTCTCCCCTCAGCTGCTCTTCCTCTGCTCGCCTTCTCCCAGGGCCGACGGCAAAGCTCTCCAATTTCTAAAGCGGAGCTGGGCACAGTCTCAAATATCAGCTCAGGTTTTAATCTGACCACCTAATGGGATTATTCAGACACAGGCCTTCATTACACACATCAATGAGAGAGCAGAGCCAGGTCACCCCTGCTCGGGAACACATCCTCCCACCAAGTCCAAAGACGGCTGAAAATCCAGCGGATTGAAGGGGCAGAGAGAAAAAGGAAAAACAGCGTCCTGTAATCCTCTCCTCTACCCCTCACTGCCCTCCTCGGTGAGCATCTGCCTTTGCGCTCATCGGCTCCCTTATTCAGTCCTAATTAGGCCACTTTTTTGCCGTGCGCTTCTAAGGCTGCCCATATTTACAACCGGTAAAAGAGGTGAAAGACACAAGGCAGTGAAAGATGATTCAGTGAACCTTCAAAGGCTCTGGCTGTCATCTCCATCCCTACAAAAGATCAAGTGACGGTACCTCTTGACACCTGTATTTGAAGAATGCAAGCTTCAACTCTAACAAGTGAGGAAGGAGCCATTGTCCATGTAAACCAAAGACATGAAAGCAATAGTAAACATACACATTTTCTTTTTAATGCGTCTTTTCTTTTTTGTTGGATTGTTGCCAGACGGCGTTTCGGAGGCGGTCGCCCTCAAAGCAACAAATGGGGAGTTTTCTGCAGGAGTTACCGAGGCGTGTTTTGCTGGAGTGGGAATGGAAGAGAGGGAGGACTGACGCTTTGAGATGTTCTCAGGCCGCGTAATGAGGCTACTTTTGAAGGTAAGAGACGCGAGGAAATAGCAGGTAGCGCTCATCAGACCGCTCGGCGCAGAGGAGGGACTTCGCTTTTCATGTTGCAACTTAAAAAAAGGCGCGCCGGCAAAAGGAGGGCTGGCTGTTCTCATCGCACACCTCCAGCAGGTCGCACCATCACGTCGTGCAGATAATAAAATGGTGAATTAAAAAAAAAAAAAAAGAGGAAAAACCTTCAACATTGTTGTCAGCATGCACTCTGGAAGTGTGTGTGGAATCTGAGTGGTTATATGGTACAAGCTAATCACATTAAAAAACCAATAATAACAATAATAATAATATTAATAAAACAATCGGACATGGCTGTGGCATGCTGGCGTCTGACAGCGCGGAGGCGGGAGAGAGGAGGCATTCCACCAGAACGCCGTGGCTACAGGCAACACCTGCTAACACACAGATAACATAAAAATAAAAAAATAAAATAAATGAAAAAATAGGCTTCAGCAGCACAACAGTAGCCTTGACACTGTTCCAGGCAACAAAAGGCAGCGTCTATGAACATCAGTGGAGAGAAACGCAGATAGTAGCATAACTTCAGCTAAAATG
Source organism: Salarias fasciatus (assembly GCF_902148845.1). Classification (NCBI taxonomy): domain Eukaryota; kingdom Metazoa; phylum Chordata; class Actinopteri; order Blenniiformes; family Blenniidae; genus Salarias; species Salarias fasciatus. Next base: position 33,141,336 of record NC_043758.1, on the reverse strand, counting down.
CACCACTGAGATTAATCGGCCGCACGATGTGCCATGAAAGGCTATAATTCAGCCCGGGCGGGGGGCATGATGGATTTATACAGCAAGAGAATAACATTTTAACACTGTGAACTTGCTGTTTTGTATTAAATCATCATACGATTTTGAAAAGTCACGTTTGACCAGGTCAGGGGAATGTTTCCCAAATTTTGATCATGATCACGATTTTGGCTGCTGCGATTAAATTTAGATGATCGTTGCGATTTTTAAATTGAAAAAACGGGCTCTGTTGCGTCAAATCAAGCACTTTTTTAATCCAACAATCAGCCAACCACCAGGGGGCGACCTGAGCCGTGTAGCTCCTGCTGCCTTCAGGGACACTCCGTAAAAGTAGCTGCTGATGGACGCCACTGGTGTCTCAGTCAGCTGTTAGCTTAGCTGTTAGCCACCGATGAACTAGCTGGCTTTGAACGATTCCTTCATGCTCAAACATCAGTCGATGGAACGCATCTCAACTTCTGTACCGGTGGAAAGAAGATGTAAACGCTGAGCGTCTGGGACGGAACGGGAAAAGCTGTTATTGACGGACAGTTCAGGATGTGAGCGGCGTAGCAGCGGCTTGGAGAGAAAGAGGGAATCATTGTTCTGGTAGGTTTCATTTCTGGGTTTAGCGTGTCTGTTTACTGTTCTCTTGTTGTTTTATCTTCATCTAGTTGTTCAGTGATCATCGTGTTGCTCTCAGGGGTTAGAATGCAGCAAGTGACGGTCGCTCAGCTGTGAGGCGTTCAGGTTCCAAAGTCATAATCCGGCTCTTTTCACAACAGAGGTCTGGTCAAACGTTTGTAAAAACTCACAGTCGGCGCGTCTATATGATCGTTTCGAAGGGAAAGTGATCGTTCACAACATTGACATGGTTCTAAATAGTTGTTTAGATTCTAATCAAAACATCTTCAATTATGTGCGCATGCACACCGGACTTCGCTGAAGTGCTGAAGACGCACATCTTCAATTTGACACTTGTTTGTTTAAAAAAAAAGTGCAATAAAAAGGTATGTTTTACATAACATAATGAATAATCGTGATTACAATATTGACAAAAATAATCGTGATTATCATTTTGGCCATAATCGTGCAGCCCTAATATATATATATAATTCTTGCTTTGCTTGTCGACCGGTGACATTCACACGCTGGAAATTACGCATTTTACGTCACAACAAGAAGCGAGGGGGAGGACGCGTGGAGGGTCTCATAGCACCAGGCAGAGCTCAGGCAGACCGAGGAAGCAACATGGCGGAGAATCCAAAGAAACGGCCAAGAAAGAGTCCTGAAGTGGATCCTACCACCAAAAAAAAAAAAAGCCTGGACAGTGGGCAGAAGGATTGCTGGCGAAGAAGGAAAGTGACCAACGGTAGGGGGGAGAGGGGGATGGGGGGGATACCGGGGACACCTGGGCGTACGTCATGTGGAAGCGCCGGCTTTACTGTTGTAAGAACGCAGAATTCCACTAGAGGGCGACCGAAGTTACGCACTATAGCTTTAAGTTACATCTTGATGAGCGTCCTCCATGAGTCATAATATGGTTCTCAGATTAAACCAACGGCAAACAAACACACCTGCCATTATGTAATTCCCGATCTCTAACATTTATAGCCATCACATATGATTACGACATACATATCTGGTATAAACACAGAGATACACCATGTGTATGTAGGCATGTGCAGACACGCATTAAGCGCCTTTGCGTCTGCAGACATTTCTCCTTTTGTTGTTGTTGTCAATCACTTGTGAAATACTTTACGTTATACGTCTCTGTCTGAAAGGCGCTTCACGAACAGCGATTGACTGACGAAGAAAAAGCGGGGCTCTTGTTGTTTCAATGATTTATTGCTTTAAAAAAAAAAAAAAGCTACATTCTGGGCAATCATCGGTGCTTCAGTGTAAATCACGGTGCAAAACATCCCGCAGATTCTGAGAGGGAGGAATGTGTCAAGCAGCACCGAAAGGTGCTTTAAAAGGGAGAGAAACTGTTTCCCAACTGTGTCCTGCAGGTACTGCTGCTCGTGGGTGTGCTGCAGTCATGTCTGCACATGAAAAAGGAAAAAAAAAAAAAAAAAAAAGGATGGAGACTAGGTACAAGCATTCCTGAGACTTAGCGCAATCACTTGGACAAGGTTGTGACAGAGGCTGGGAAAATGAGAGAGGATTTCAAAGAGTGGTGCAGGGAGTGGTGTTTTAATGTGACTAAATGAGCAACAAGCCGGAGACAACAAGAGATGAAAAGAAAATAAGGCTCTTCTCTAAGAACTGGAGGAGTGGCAACAAGGAAGAAAAAATCAGGGGAAGAGAAGATGGAGTGGAGTCTTAGAGAGGGTGAGGAGAGACGAGAGCAAATAAAGAATGGCATGATGAGTGACTGAGGAGGGGGACGATCGGAGGAGACGCATTAATTCAGTGATTTCAGAGATCCTCATTACTCCCCTGTCTGATTTCGCCAGTGGTTGTGAAGCCATGGAAATATAATGCTGCCATGACGAATAAAAGCTCATCACTGACAGGAATTTAACATGCCGCCCGAAGAATCGCGGCTGAGGCGAATCATTTTTTCACCCCGCTGCCTGTTTCCTTCCGGGCTCTACCATTTCATTTCATTTGTCAACCTACACATGTATATGTTTTTACTATGACTGCCTGCGATTTTAAAAGGACGCCCCGAGCTGCAGCCCATGTGCAGGTAAATGCTGCTGAATCCTCCAGATCCTTAATTCAAATCAAAATTGTCTCTGAAAAGCCAAACGGATGAGAAGCATGTTATGCTCCACCGTGAAATACTGGCATCAAAACGCCGTTGTCTTCATCTGCGGCTTGCATGTGTGAGCATGCAGCGATCTGCAGGACCATCCTGACAGGACATCCCAGCGCCGAGACAAACCCCGCTTCCAGGCCACGTTTGGAAGGCCTCCTCCTGCACAGCTTGCATGTTCTCCATGTGCCTGACTGTGTTTTCTCCAGCCACTCCAGCTTTATCCCAAAAAGATTTGCATGCATTTGAATGTGCGACTTTAAATTTACCGTCGGTGCGAGTGTGTTTGCTGATTTGTAGCTGAAATATCCAAATGAGAGTCGGGATTCTTTCTGCCTCTGCACCCTTACAGGAATTAAATATTTGGTCGTATCGCGTTGGTGAATAATCATTTGTAAATCAATTTTTACAGCATCATCTACGCACTGCTGCTCATTTTAAAATTTTTGCCCATTAGGTTCTTTTAGTGCGACGTGTCTAAATTTCCTTGATAGCTGACGTTTCTGCTGCGAGGACACGTTATTAGGTCAGCAGATATGCAAGCAAATAAATCTGCATGTTAGTGCGTGTTAAGCCAGGAGAGGTCAGGGCACTGTTTGTTTACCATCCTCCTCTCAGCTGTTGTTTTTTTTTTTTTTTCTTCTTCCTCTTTTCGTCTTCCTGATGTTATTTTAGAGCTGTGTGTTTAATGAGTGATTCACCACACAGCAGCGGCAGCAGCAGCTCTGAAGCCAGTGGTCAGACCCTGGGACAGCGTCTGACCTACTTCATCAGGCTCCCAGGGAGCCATGACAGATCCAGCACCACCCGGGTGGACAGCGAGGAGGAGGAGGAGGAGGAGGAGGAGGAGGATAGAGGAGGTGAGCCGGGCCGAAGGGGCTCAGCCAATCCCCCTTCTCCATCTGTCTGCCACATCCCTCTCCTCTGTATATCCTCCGGAGAGCAGAAACGCCAAGCCATGCAGAAACAACTGTTAAGATAAATCACTACGATCTCAGCTGCTCCGTTCTCACATGCTCTCCCCCGGTGACATTTGCATTTAACTTTTCCAGCCAGGCTATCTCTTATTCTTCTCCAAATAAATAAATAATAAAAAAAAGACCCCTTTTACACAGTAAGCGTGTGTCTCCCCCCCCTCCTCCTCCATCTTATGCAAAATGAACTGCAGCCACAATGTCTTCCCCCTCAGTGGTTTCTCTGGCACAGCGCAGCGCAGCAGAGCCTTTACGGAGCGGCCTATGCTGTGCAGGCGAGGGAGCGGCCCATGCTAATGTCTCATTTGGATAATGAGGTGTGATCTTGGCGGGATCTGAACAACAAGCAGCCCTCCTCCTGCAGCGAGGGTACGGGGGCTGGGAAGTGACTCCGTCAGACGCGAATGGAAGGGAAGAGACCGAGACACCGTCGTCCACCTCAAACCGTCTGACAGCGCGCGTAATAATATACAAGATATACACGTGTGGCCTTTGGATGTATGAATAATGCAGGCGACGGTGTTCGAAGGCGACAGTGCGACGTGCTACGGCGCACAGATTGAGACAGACTCCAGCGTGACAGGCGAAGACAAACAAATTTCACATTGCTAGGGGAGCCTTTGCAAAGCTGACATCATAATGTCTCTTGTCTCTGTCAGAGAAAAGAAAGAGACAAATGGGCGCGCGGAGCGGCCCCGCTGCTAGATGTCAGTAATATATGAGGCGTTACTCGTTTTATTCAAGGATGTTCTCGCCGCCGTCTCGCACTTTTTATTGCGCGGCGCAATCACGACACGCAGCCGTGTCGAGAGAGTCGGCAGTCCGAGCGGTGACGGGGTGACCATCGCGCCCGCTTCTCCGGCGCCGCTGATAAAAATGAACCACATCATCAACACGTACTGTTTCTTACACACACCAGGAGGTGTGAGAGCGCTGATAGAAGACACAGGAGAAGGCTGACAGCCGCCATGTCTGCTTCACCGAAACGAGCCAAACACGCCCGCTGCCACTGTCATCATTTCAGGAAAGTTTCACGTTTATACGGAAACATTTTGAAATAGATGCAGTTAGCATGTAGGGCCACACACACACACACACGCCACAAAATGCAATGAAAATCTTCCATTTCCATTTAAAAACACAGTCGTGAAAACACCGAATAGCTTCAAGCTTTTCCAAAAGCTGCCACAAGGCATTTTTAGATTATTTTTTTGTCCAGTTAATTAACTTTTTTGTTGAAGTATCTCTTTAATTTTCCCATAACGATATAATTCCATCCTGAAACAACACTGTGGGAGAATCAATCATTTTAAGATGAGCACCAGTTTAATTTGATGGGCCCGGCTGAAGAGTCAACTCTCATTTTACTGGATTCTAAATCCTGTCTGCGTCCTTAGCTGTTAATTTTTTTTTTGGAAACTAGAGAGTAATATTTAGGGAAAATATCTCATAAAATGTAGACTAATGAAGCTAATAAAATGATACACCACGCATAAATTTCTAGTCGAAGCTTTAAAATATTTTACAACTGGAAGATGGGGACAGTAAAGTGCATGTTATGCATCCAGTTGAAGTTGTTCTAAGTTTTCAGGGTAATTATAACGTCTAATATGAGCTCAGGGTAATATCCTTTGCTCAGTGATTTAAATTTATGCTGAGGAAGCTCTTTGGGACGCTGTCAGCCATCCAACACCGACGTCCTGCCAACCTGGTGGCCAGAATGTGGAATCATTATAAAGAAGGACTTAATGCTTTTAACTACACTCTCATTAGCTTCCTCTGGTTCTCCAGGAACACATTTAAAGCGAGATTGGTGAAGAAAAGCCATCTTAAGTCCAGGAAGGTGTTTTTTTTCTGGGACGTCAGCCCCGTTCACCATCACTGTATCTGTGCCCTTGCATGTTATTGCACTGTGAGACAAGGAGGATTAAGAAAGTGACAAGCAGCGAACAGGAGAAGTTAACACAGGAGAAGTTATCACAGGCTGTTACATAAAGTCCTGTAAACACTTTCCTGCCCCCCCCTTCCTCTGCACCACTCCCCGACGCCGTTCCTCCTGGAAGCGGGTTTCCAGAACGCGCTCCACCTATTCCATCCAAAAGTCCGACCCAGCGAAGCATCTCCTTCAGCCACATAAACGCCTTTATTTATTCATACCTCTACTTGGGCTGTCAGTCCTTTCTTCGTCTCATTTTTAACCACGTGATGAAGACCCCCCCCTCCCGACGCCACTTTTTCCCCCTTCGAAACTTCATTTTCTCACACAGGAGCCAACTATTGCTTGTTCAGGCAAGCGTGAACAGATGTCGGCAGCGGTTGCCTGTGCTTACAGAGGGATCCATCCCCACGCTTTCTGGCTAAATTGAAGAGAACGCTCTCACTCCATCCAGTTTAACCTGAGTGGTAAAGCCCTGTAGCAAAGCCGACTGCACCTCTGCTCTGCAAAGCAGCTCGGTGCCACAGCGCCGACAAAAGAGGATGAAAGTTAGCGTCGCTGAGCCGAGAGGAGAATCATCTAAAGGTTCACATGCTAGCTGACCCCTGGCTGATCTGATATCATCCTTCACAGCTGATCCCACTAATATGGCAAGAATAATGCATTGTCTTTGACTCGCTTTGGCCCCCATCTCACGGAGATAAGTGCCGCTATGTGGCAGAACCAAGGTTAAAGCGGGTAAACAAATGTATTGTGTAGTGAATGCAGTCCTTCACCGAGGGAGGGGGAGGGGGACGGATTTTCCCACATGTCTCATAACTGTGTACTGCCAGGAATAAAAACCACTGATCTTCTTTCTCAGGGGTGATAATGACATAATTGTGAGGCCAACCTGACAGAACGGCCATTCATCACGTGTTATTATACGCCGGGAAGAAATTTAAGATGGCAGCACCGATCGTCCGGCGCACAAAAACAGAGTGTGATGGTGGAAAAGGTGATTATCCTAATGAAAGGCTGATTTTTTAACTCTCTTACGTTAGGTTTTGTGTGTGTGTGTGTGCGTGTGTGTGTGTGTGTGTGTGTGTGTGTGTGTGTGTTGGGGGGGTTTGAGGTTCAGCCACATTGTGCCGTCCTCTTCCTGTGGCTTTCTCAGCAAATTGAGTGGCATTCCTATTACTGCATCAAAAGCTGCTGAGAATCATTTGTCAAAAATAACCTTTATTGTAAGCCTGTTTAATTGTCTCAGATTTTTTTTTTTTTTTCCTGAACAGCCTCTGATGCCCACCAGTAATTAGCTGATTAATCAGATCTGACGACTTGTCAACTTCCTCTCGGGAGATTTCTGAACTGCATGTACGACGCGCGCTACACAAAGAGCATTTCCCCTCCGTTCCTTCGCGCTCCTCTGCCGCTTTTTCCGCCGGTTGATTAAAACCGGAGAGGTGTTTGCTAGATTGTGACAAGTGACACATATCAGTGGAACACGAGTCCTTGGAAGAAGCCGTCCCAGCCCATGCGACTTAGCATAGCCGAGGCCATCTCTCCCCGCAAACACTTTCCCCAAACTAATTGAAACAAGGTGCTTGGAGGCCCCCGCTATCTGCCAAAGTGACAGCGATGCACTTCCCACAAATCTGTCCACCAAAAGTGAGGAGCTTGATTAAAATACGGCTCTCCTTAAGTGCTCCATCAGTGTTGCATCCTAGTGCGAAAATAGCTTTTTCGGCGATACAAACAACTTGTCACGGACATTTTATCTTCCTGACAAAGGACGCAGGGTTGTCTCCCCTGCAGGTGAATATTGCTGTGTCAATCTCAAAATTTACATCAAAATGAAAACAAAAGACACTTCTGCCAGGGTTCATGTATAATGCAGCTAGTTTGGGGGGGATTCAGATACATCTTAGTCCTCATTGTGACAGAACTCTGAACAATAGAGGGAGGTAAACAGATAGCTGTAGGTGTCATATCCCTCACTGCTCTGGTGTGGTTTACCGCCGGCGAAACAGAGCAGCCACACCACCAGTTATTGACTCCAGGTGAAAGAGTCTCTCCTGACAGACTGAGTCTGACGGCCATTAAAACGAGCCTCCCAACACGAGAGGTAAACGATCATTTCATGTTTTCAGCTGGTTGAGAAAACGCCAGCGCTGTTCGCTCGGCGGGACGCAGAGACAGTGCATGAAAGCAGTTGGAGTGGTCACCTTCCCTTTCTGCAGAGATCACTAAGCTATTTTTGCTGCAGCCTTGAACAACAGCCAGCAGTGGGCTCTCTCACTTCTCCGTCTCGGCCAGGTTTGTCTGAATCTACTGGGAAGCACAAAGCCGGCCTTTCTAGTTAATGTAGCATCAGCATACAGCTTCTACTTCTGCCAATGGGTCGTAACTCACAACCAATGCAAAGAGTGCGAGCAGAGCTTTGTGAAACGCTCCCACACCTTGAAGGTCACCTTCCATAGCCTTTTTTTTTCTTCTTTTTTTTTTTTCAATTTCAATCTCCTGCGTATTTTCGACCACTCAATGGAAATGTTTTTGCTGTACGTATCTGAGATCAATGTCAGGGGTGTCATGCCACCTGTTAAAGCTGTCAAACATGTGGCCCGTGGGCCAGAAGTGGCCCGGCAGCATCTGTATTATGTGTTGAGCCAGTTCAGGTGATCAGGATTACGACACATATGTAGAAATATGTCTCCATTAAAGATGTTTTTTTTTAGATTTGAAAGTTATTCTGACCATAATATGAACCAGCCTTATTTCTGAGGTTCGGCTGGTCAAATGTTTTCTGCCGTTGAAGATTTAAATAGCATAATAAAAATCAATCTGTAAGTTATGAAAAACAACAGTGAACAGAGGCAGACTACGGTTAAATCTGCTTGTCTTTTATTCATTCCTGTGTAGTAAAATGGTAGTTCATTAAATGTGAACTTCTTAATGAAAGATATTCTTTTTTCTTGTAATGAAACACGAACAGATTAGGGGGTGTAGTTATTTCTATATTATGCTATTATTTACTGGTCCAGCCCACTTGAGGTCAAACGGTGCTGCTCCTCGATGTGTTTGGCATCCCTGATCTGGAGCTTCAAAATGTAGAATTGCCGAGTTTCTCACATATACAAAAATAATCTATTTTTTATGTTTGTTCATCAAAAGGATTAACGATGACCTTCATTTCTGCCTGCACCTCTTTCAACCCTTGCTTTTGGAATGTGTTTATTACTGTTCACTTAGTAAACATCAAGGAAATTTAGTATCAATAGCGGAAGTTAAAGCGCCAGTTCAAACTGAAGTAAACTCAGCTTGCTGAAGACAAGAATCATGGGATGTGAGTCACATTTTACTGGACCAATCCCTGAAAGAGGGACTGTCTCCAGTGCAACAAAATTAAGACAACATGAGCAGTTTATTTACATGTTACTTCACGACCCTCCAGGGAGCCACTAAGCCAGAGGTTGGACAGCCGAGGCTCGGAGACCCTCAGTCTGCGCTGACAAATGCACACTGGGATGGGAACCGGTCTGCTTTTCACTACCTCAGCAGAAAGCATGTGAGAACATGCATCACCCTGTTGTTACAGCTCCATGTTGCACCGGCTTGAGACACAAAGGCAGGCCCGTGGTGTACTTCTTTGTTTACCTCTAAAAGCACACAAGTGTAGAAATGCTCCAAATCTAACTCTTTGGAAGCCGTTCTGCAATTTGATGGAGAGCCACGCTGGAGTCGAGCCTCTGAACTGCGTTTTAGTCGGAGAGCCCGGCTGTTCTCTTTTTAACTTGTCACTGTTACTATGGGAACTGGCAACATGCCTTTAAGGCTCTCATGGTTTCCCTTCTGGGATGGCATCCTTAACAAAAATCCAGGACTTTTGCTATCAAGCATTATTGAAGAACACTTGTGGCTCACAACACGGCGGATTATTACTGTGGAGACAACAAACAGACGGCTGAGCATTTGGTAACGTTTAACGTTCAGGGTGTGATTCAACGTAATGACGTACATGGAAATAGTTTCAGTGACGACATGTTGCTGAATAATCAATAAGGAAAACAAGGGTACACGTAAGACTGTGGACATACAGAGGGATAGAAGCGCCTACTGCTGAGAACCAGAGCGTGTTTTCACAGCTTCACTGAACAATCGCTGAACAATCTGTAAATCTCAGGATGGCTGAAAATGTAAGCAAAAACTACAAATGAAACCAATAAGCAAATGAATCTGAAATTCACACAAACTAGAATCAATCTAACTTTGGGTTGTGAGAACCTGCAGCTCCCGTTATCTGACAAGCAAAACATGCAAACTGCAGACAGAGAGAAGCCTAGATTTATCATGGCAAACATTTAGATCTCTCAAGAAAAAGGTTGGAAATGACTCATTACTTATTCATTCAACTCACTAACTCAACAAAATGCTTTGGACCAAAGATGCCTCAACAGAAAACAATAAAAATAGTCTTATAGAGGTGAAACAGGGAAAAAAATACTGAAGGTAATGCTAAAACATCAAACTCAAAGTAATTCAGATTTCAATGGCATTGTCAGTGTATGGCTCTGAATGTGAATGAGTGATGCCCATCCCCTTAAGGTGAACCACTGCTAATGCATGTCTTGACATCGGCAAAAACTGGAGGGAATATATGCTTCATTCTATCAGACTGTTAATATTTCAATAAACGTATCAAGAAACAGAAAACAAACCAAAAAAAAAAAAAATGCTTGGATTAAAATTGGTTATGCACAAACCATGTCGCTCACCTCTCTCACTTAATCAAATTGTATGGGACAAATGATGAGAATAAACAGAAAGGCTACTGGGACAGCACCGATGTGGTTTGGTAATTTAAGCAATCAACCAAAAAGCAGACACAGAAAATTGCCTCGGTGCCTCTCTTTTGCATTAAAAAAGAAGCCTAGTTCCCGATGCCAAACAGTTCACTGGAGCAGACGCACTTCCTTCTTCGTGCTCATGTAAAACTTCTGTTATCGCACCAACCCGCCCACTCTGGATCGGCAGCTGCCCACAATGCAGGTACTGACCTCACATCCTACAGAGCTTTGTCACTCAGTGAAGGATAGCATACAGAAAGAGAGGAAACTGAGAGAGGAAAAAAAAAAAACAAAAGGTATGCAATGATAGTGTGAGGCACAGCTGTTCGGCTCACATCAGAGACACAACATGAGTCAACATGCAAAGCGATGCAAGTTACAACACGACCGGCTTCCCAGAAACCAAGCAGCACAAAGAGCAGAGGGAAAGTCTTTCCAGTCCGACCAGAGCAAAACTGTCACAGTCTCCCAATACCACACACACCCACACACACACACACACACACACACACACACACACACACACACACACACACACACACACACACACACACACACACAGCTGGTACCGATACAGGGAGATCCCAACATTAGCAGAGAATCTGTTCGACACTGTCGCTCAGGCTTTGAGTGTAAAATATTCTCTCGGATGGATGAAATGACGCCAAAGGAACCACAGTGCGTGTGTGTCAACAATTATGTGGAAGGAAAGGAAACTGAAGCAGTTTTGTTCAGCATTTTGTTTTCCCCCAGAAGAAAGAAAAAGAAGAAGAAGAGACAAACGAACGAGCACGGAGCTCGGCTGCAGAAGAGACACGGGCTGTTCGGAGAAATGCAAGTGTGATGCGAGCAAACTATGATCAATACAGTACCCTCACCTCAAACCCCCAATTTCCTTGATGTTATTTCAGGAGCTGATAATAGAGCTGCTTTATATTGCTCCCACACATGCGCTTGGATGTGTAACAGGGCAGGGTAGGAGGGGGCGCTTGATCTCACAGTGTGTGTGGAGCACTGATACACAAACACAGAGGGTTTTCTATTTTTTTCTTTCTTTCTTTTCTCCCTTCCTTCATCTAACCTGCCACACAGTGCAGCAGGGTGCAGCACTGAGGAGGCAAGCGGAATCCACAATGAAAACACCAAAGCAATCCGCCACAATCACCCGGTCTGTGCATGTGCACTGATATGGGCGTTTATCTGAGCAGCTGGGGGGTGGGGAGGCGGGGGGCGGGGCAGTCCAGGTAAAATTATTTAAGAGGGTTACTGTATTGATAAAGCCATGCTGGAGTTAATCGAAGAGAGCGGGAGAGAGCGAACGGGACCGCCGCCGAGCCGGCCTACCTGTGATGTTGACGTCCACGATGCCGGTGCGAGTCCCGATGCCGTTGGTGGCGTCGCAGACGTACGTCCCGGCCAGGTCGTAAGACACGGGGCCCTTGAAGAACAGGCTGTTGTTCTTGATCTCCACATTACTGGGCAGGGAGCCGTTCAAGCTGCGGTTGGGGAGAGAGGGAGAGGCAGTAATGCACACACCGTAAAAAGGCAGAATTACTAGAGACCACCAACTCCACACACACACAAAAAAAAAAAATAAAAACTTCTCCCAGATGCTGCAGAGCAATTCAAAACGCATGAAAAATACAGTCTCTAGTGCCAAACAAACCTGAACGTGCGTGTGTGTGTGTGTGTGTGTGTGGGGGTGAGATAAATACCAGGAATATTTGACAGCGCTATATTTCAGCCATCATCCATCAAGTCCAAACAAAATTATGAGGACAGGGAATCCCAGCAGGTCCGCACAGGTAAGATATAGCTGATGCCTGAGGATATAGTCTTTTTTGGCATGTGGAATACAAAACAGACAGTGGTGGGAGGGAGGGGGTGCAGCAGCGAGGGCTTGCTTCCTGAACTACAGCACAGCTCACATGGCTGAACTCAAAACTCAGGGGAGCTGTCAAGAGAGGCAGCTGATCAAGCGATAAACGCAGAACCTACCAAACGGCGGGCTGTCATCGAGAGCCGCGGCTCGTTCCTCCTGCCTGAGGTGTTTGTCTTTATGGTTCGCTATCTTTTGCCACGCTCAGACTCGCCCGCGTCCTTTGATCAGGTCAGCGGACTCTGAGGTCACGGATCACCGACGCGCCGAGCCTCCGCTCTATTATCTGGACCTCTTTTATGGCGCCCGAAGGCTGTTAAATGTATCGGATTTCATGACAATTAGCTGTTTCCTGTAGCCTTTACCTCGATCTGCTTCATCAGCTGCTCTGAATGGACTCCGTTTAAGAAGAATTACACAACTACCACAGAACAGACCGTCAGGCGCGCTGCTGTCAGACCCTTGGTTGCTGGTGGTTCCTATGAAATGGTTGTGTCAAACTCACTGCCAAATACACCACAATTCGATTTCAAGTGATCCTGAGCCAGTTAATGAACAGCTTAATAACCTTTAAATGTGGATATTTTGACAAACCTCGTCTTAGTCCTCTTGTTTCAGTGAAACATTACAGTTATCATGTTACAAATTATAAGAAAAAAGAAAACAAACTGCGGTGTAAACCCTCTGGCTGCCTTCAGATTTTTCTGCTTCATATGAAAGATGCTAAGAAGCTCCTCGTTCATCACATCTGGTTGTGAGAGAAGACGTTCATGGAAACAATAAAAACAGAATTACGATTTAATTATAACAACTGGACTAACAATTAAGGAAGCCAAAAAAACCAAAGCCTCCTGCTGCCAACAGTCAAACATCACTCAGCAGGTTTGACAGTTACATTTTAGAACAAGTCAATCAAAACCGCCAAAGCTTAAAGAGCCTTTTCCCTTGGAGACAAAGTCTTCACAGTTCACAACAAAAGTGATAGAGAGGGCCACGGCCGAGCTGCTCTTCACCTGCCACCCTGGTAAAGCAATCGTAATCGAGCCGCAAACAACCCTCAATCCAGTGTGTCACGATTCAATAATCAGTTACCTTGTGAGCCTCCGTCAAATGCTGAGTTTTACGAAGCTCAATTGATTTGCAGCAGAAATGAAAGGCTGGCAAACTGCGATTCACCGCAGATTCTGCCACGACCAGAGATGTCTGCATTTGTGCAAGACATTCCTGTGTGTGTGTGTGTGTGTGCGTGTGTGTGTGTGTGTGTGTGTGTGTGTGTGTGTGTGTGAAGCCCGAAGGGTAGAAAAATGAAAGACCAACAAACAGCTTGAGAGTGATATATTTTCTTTGATGACTTGCTGGGTTGTTTATGTGCTTGGGTGTGTGTGTGTGTGTGTGTGTGTGTGTGTGTGTGTGTGTGTGTGTGTGTGTGTGCTAAGTCACATCAATGCATACGCACTTATTGTCCTTCCAAACATTAAAAAAAGCTAATAAATAAATCAATCCAGTGACATTGTACTGAAGACATGTCTTGAAGCTGGAGCCAGGCTCAGTGTGAGGCGATGGTTGAGTTGAGATGAAATCTGCAGGAAATGAATGTAAATCAATCCTCAAAAATCATGAAAACAAGGAAACCTTCAGAACATGTGTGTGTGCAGAGGATTTGCCTTTGATTATCTGTCTTACATTTTAACTTCCATGTTTGATCTTTAGCTGTGTGACGAGTGAATGACATCAAAACAACTTGGCTTTGGAAAGCATCCAGCATAAATTACTGTTTTTTTTCTTTTTCTTTTCTTTTTTTTAACCATAACTTGTAATGACATAATGCCGTCATGGCCAGTTTTGTTCTATTTAATTTTTTTTTTTTTTTTTTTTTGACATTTGTACAGATTTTGAAGGATTACAAAACAATAGAAAAAATAAATCAGGAACAAAACACAAGGATGAAAACACTATATTTTGCCAAGTGTCCTATGAAGGCTTAATGCATGTATTGAGGGAGTTTTTGTGTGAACAAAAATTGAGTTCACATTACTTGAATCACATTTTTTCAAATATATACTTGGCATGTCCCGATTGGTCCTGTGGATACCGGATCGGGCCGATCTTAGCAACTGTTGATTGATCGGGAATCAGCGCATCCAGCTGATAACCTCACTGATCTTTTTGATGATCTGCTGGAAATGGACGATTAGTAGCCACGCCATTAGCAGCATTAGCAATAAAGTGGCTAACACGTCAGCAGTCTGGAGATATAGTCTGGCCATCGGCTTTGGTCAGGTGGTCACATCGGGACCAGACCTGGTCTCAGATTTTAGTCTTGAGGTGTCATTACGGTGATTGTTTGAAGAGCGGGAAAATGGGCCGACGTAAACGAAATTCAATGCTGGAAATTCAAATATAGAGTTCACAACAAAAAAAAAATGTTAGTTCTATATTGGCGATGCTGCAACAGCGATATAAGTATTTAAGAAGGGGAAAGTAATGGCCTATCGGAACAGCTGAATCAGCATCAGGCCCCAAAGTGAATATTCCAACACAACAAGCTGCTGCTAAGGTGAGAGTGAGTCTAAAAATGTCTCAACGTGTGTTCACACACATTTTTGAAATACACAAAAAAGTCTTGATTACAAAAATGTAAGATGCCTAAATAAACAGTTTCACAGTTACTATATGGCTAAGGTTGGGGAAATGGCACTGCCTTTAGATTAAGGCCCCATTTACTTGTTTAATGTTTCAGATGAAAACGTATCATTTTTGCATCATTATTTCAGAAAAGTTCCATGTTTGCACGACATTTTGAAAAAAAAAAACTGCTTACAGTTACACGAAAATGCCAGAAACACTGAAAATGACATAGTGAGCATACCAGGCCAAGAGGAGGCGCAGCTGTTTGTGTTTTGTAGAGAAACCACACACACACACACACACACACAGACACACACACACACACACACACACACACACGCACACACAAGCAGAGAACTGTACACTATTAACATCAACAATGGAGAGTTGTTTTCAAAAAGCTGCATTTTCAGTGGCTCTGAGCGCCGTTATCATGTAAACATCCAAAACACTACAGAATGGGGCCGAAGTCTCCAGCGATGAGTTTAAGTCGATAAAATGTCCCCTGAAAACCGTGAACACACCAGATGTGCGTCAGTGTGTGCGTGTCGAATGCGCACTGCGGAGGCCTAAGTCTTTTAATCCACCCACATTTTAGGAATGTGTGTAAATTCTGGACAGTTATGTGAATTATCAAATTTTTCCGCCAGCACTTAAGAGTAGAAATCTGAGAGTCTGCAGTGTGTGTGTGTGTGTGTGTGTGTGTGTGTGTAATGTGAAGATGTGCTGGTCATGCCGAACCACAACCTGGCTCAACCTCATTTCACATCCTGATTCTCCAAAAATAATCAAAACCTTCACCAAGATTCTGTTTTTGATGAGTCGAAATGCATTTTTAATAAATGACACATGAAAAAAGAGTAGAAAATATTATAATTCCATTAACAAATTATAGTTAATTGGTCTAAAAGGATGCTGTAATTAATTACCCATCTGTTTTGTTGGACTGAACGCATTCTAACAGTTAACTTCGAGGTTTAATTGTGATTTTTTGTTCTCTTTGAGCTGCAGACATAATTCAGTAACGATTTTAAAAAAGAGTCCGGACCATCTGGATCAGACGGTCTTCTTCTCACCTCAGGTACGGTGCTTCACTCTCCGGCGTTCTGACGGCAGGAGGAGCGGCTTTACGGTCTGAGATTGTGCCGTTTCACAATAAACCACGACTTACATATCATTAAACAGGGTCATTAAGACATTTATGAGTTTTATCCGCAGCTATCGGTTCATGAAGAAATTACCACTTCTCTTGGATTGGCTTTTAATGATTAATAGAATCACAACGGAGATAAGTAAGCCGGCTAATTAGAGCAGAGTTTGAAGTGATCACATTGTAAACCAAAGTAATACTAATACTGATTTTTTTTTATTTATTTGTAGAGACCCATATCTGCAGTGAAAAAGGATTGTGGAGGAGAGAAAGGGAAAACAGAAATACTTTGGCTAAAATGGCATCACATGAGTAATTAGGTTGCATATGAACTCCTCTGTTCCATTTTTTTTTTTCTCCCATGCTTACTGTTTCCGTGGCCCCTCGTAGCTTCAGTCGGAACTTAAAACAGACTGGGTAAATGAGCACAGCGAGTCGGAAGATGCCCTACGAACAAACGCTTGAAAAACAAACAATGGGGGTCAAATAAGACGGATCTTCTCCTCCTTGTCTGCTGTTCCGGGGAAGCTCCCCATTAACCCATTTTAAGAGGGAGTTCTGGCATCGTGCTCCGAGAAAAAAAAATCATTTTCTCAAAAAATTAATCCATCCAACGGAAGAGAGTGAAACCCGGTGAATAGGAAAACACTCTGCACACCTTCAACCTCGTATTTCCTGGATTTGGCTACGCCGCTGGGATGTGTGTTTGCGGTTGAGTGTGACGCAATCCCGCCAGCCTGCTGTGGACGGCTGCGCCACAGCCTTGTGCTGACCTCCACAGTGCAGCCCAGGGGAACCTTCACAACAGATTTGGCATCTCATTTTCAGTGCAGCAATGGCCGTCCTCTCCGATCTGTCAGCACAGTGCCCTCGTCTTTCTAAATCACGTCTCCTCCTCTTTCCCCTCCTCTTCATTTCATATCTTCCCCAATCTCTCTGAATCTCTTTGCTTCTAATAATAAAAACCTCCTCTATCTTGTCTTCTTTTTCTTTTTGCTGTGTGTATATATATCAGCGTTGCTGGCCTGAAAGCTAAATCTATGCATAAAGAATAGAAGGGAAGGGAAAAAAAAATAAAAAACTGCCCATGCCTCATTAAAATCCAACAGTGGTCTGCGGAGTAGCTACACAATAGTCTATTAATCCACATCTACTCAAGTCTAGTGACATATTTCTCAACCTTCCCTTCACTGAGCAATTAAAGAACAAATTGCTACATTTATCTCTCAATTTTGCCATATAATGCTTAAATTTAGGGCGCTGATAGGCTGGCCTCGTGTTCAAAGAGCCACACTGAGGTTTCTGAGCGCACCACAGACTTCGATCGCTCCGCTCCCGCTTTCTCCTTGTCTGCCTTCCATACCTCAGCGCTTATATTTATTATTTTCGCATGAGCAGTTTTCATAACATTCCTCAGAGCAGATCAAACCTGGGTTGATTTAGCAATCCCCCGAGGCCTTGAAATCATGTTTGTATCTCTTTTCTTTTTTTTCTTGGTGCATTTGCAGCGATACTGTGAGGAAAAAGACCCCGACGTCACCTCTGCGGTTAATCCACGGCTTCTCCCTTTCGGCGTGTCAGGGACAAACCCAGAATCTCACCGTCCTGCAGAGAACGCAGCGGCACTAACAATGATGCTTTCCTACACTTCTACCTGCATACCGGTCCTCCCAACTTCAAAGAGAAAAACCCCCAAAGCAAAGCCAACCGTCTTCTGTTTGCATTTATCGCTCAGTATCTGTGACCATCAGGCAGATCGCTGTGTGTGTGTATGTGTGTGTTGCTATAATAGGCCCATTGTGCTCCGCCTTGGGTCCCGGTCTTATCTTCATTACACGTTTTATATACAAACAAATAAACAGAGACACATTTCAGGAGCACATAAAGGAAGGTGGTGCATTTTCAGCTCTGAAGATTACTTTCTTGTGAGTGTGAGTGTGTGTGTGTGTGTGTGTATATATACGCCTTGACAGAAATGTTGGTGAAGTGCAGTCTCATTCAGCTATGCTGTTTTGTGAAACAGTATCTCCAACTCTTCACAAAAACACCTTTTTTTTTTTTTTTTTAACAGAAATCTAACGTGAGGAAAACATCACGCGGCCGTGCCGTCTCGCCTCCCGGAGCCTTTAAGGGGTTTTGTTACGCTTTAGTCAGACTCACAGCTTCCACTGGTAGATGGTGACAGGGGGGTTGGCGTCGGCCCTGCAGGTCAGCTGAACGCTCTGACGGTTCAGGTACCAGTTCCCATCGAAACCCTCGATCTTCACCTCGGGTTCATCTGCAGAAGGAAGCACACCGATGTCAGCTCATCCCTCCAGGGGGGAAGAAATTCACAAACTCTAGTGCCAGTCACTGAAAACTTGGCTTTAAAACAAAAATGCTGGCGGATTTAAAATCGTAATGCTCTTGAAAAAAAAAAAAAAAAAAAAAAAACTCCACAGTGATAAAACATTTGGTTTTCTGTGCCTCTATTACTGGAGGAGCAATTAATTTTGCTGAGGCGACCACATGAAAAGCTGGCCGGCCAACAAGTTCGACTCGATACTAAAACATCTTTCCACACAGTAAAGATATGCCCAAAAGCACATTTATATCACTTATAAAAACAGCGCAAAACAGTTGGATGGAGTGGACCAGACCAGTGAAATACCCTTCACATTTCAGCTTTAAAATTTGTTTTTTTTTCTCCGTGGAATATATGTGATGAGAATGTCTTTATTTTAACCAAACCAATTACCGATGATTAAAGCCAATTTCAATGTAAAATGTCCAAAGAACGTTTCCACTATATGATATCCCAGCTCAGGTGTCAATGTTGCTTTTTGTGCGCTACTCTTAAGAAATTTGTTTAAAAAAAAAACAAAACAACATTTTCTTTGAAATAATGAGTATTTTCTTGGTGGTTTGGCGTGCCGGACCAGAGCCTCTTGTGGGCGGGTTTTGGGCCCACGGGCGCTGTACATCAGGGGTTTGACACCCCTGATGTACAGCGATTGTTATTTGATTCATAATTTTTGGGCAAGCCCTCACGAGCCAGTCAGGAAACAGCCACATGTGGCCTGCAGGCTGTAAAATGCTCAGGTTTATGGACACGGAGTGGTCCGTGTGTGGTCTCTAGACTCAGAAGCAAATCCACTGCAGATTAATGCTCATGTCATTTGACTCCAGTCAAGAGATCACAGTAATTTGAAACAGTTTTCAGAAGTTGGCTAAATTTCAACAGTAAAAAACACTATCAAGATGGAATCAATGGAAAGGCTTGTTTAAGTGTAGAATGGGTTTGCTGTGAACTGCAATCAAAATGCAAATATGTGTAAAAAAAAAAAACAAAAAAAAACAAAGGAAAATAAAGTTGATGAAGATGGAATCTGGTGGCGTCGGTGCTTCACAGACACCGATTTGCATTTTTTTCTCCTTGTTTTGCACCATATTTACTGTAAACCGACGCACCGGTGTCACCTTGCAACAAAAATCACCTCAGGGTGTAAACAGAGCACAACTGAAAACCGGTCTGAATCAACCTGTTCGCCTAAAAACAAAAAACAATATAAAATCCCTATAAAATCGTAGCATTAGAAAGCAGAGTCTTACATTGCACGTTGAGCACCACGCTGTCCGTGATCCTCTCGTTCCGGTACGAGACGATGCAGGTCAGCTTCTGCTTGTGGGTCTCGCGGCTCGGGATCACCACGTAGTTGCTCCGCACCGTCACCGTCCCGTTCTGGTTGCGGGTCTCCTGGAAGGTGGCCTCGCCCTTCAGCCTGGTGTCCCACCGGATCACGCTGGGCGGCTTGCCGTTCGCCGACACGCAGGTGGCGACGGTCATCTTGCGCTTCTGAGGCCGGGCCACGATGGTGGGGGTCGTCAGGGTCATGCGCGTCAGGGGCCGGGCTGCGGAGAGCAGAGGGGGAGACTCTCAGTCTCATGTCTAATTTTGTCTACTTCACTTCCAATCACGCATCTAAAGAAAATTAAATGAAGGGGCTGAGTTGGAAATGGCGCCGTAAGTGAAATCAGACGGCGTTGCGCCTCTTTCCCTCCTCAAAGCCGGAGCCGTTGTCAGAGCCCTCAGATGTAGAACCCTCCTGCCTACCCAAATGCGCAGTCATCCAATTTGAATCTTTTGTGAGTTGCCAATTAGCAATCTACTCTTAGTACATCAAAAGGCAGGCTAGAGCCTGAGCGAATGCACAACTGAAAGAGATAGGCTGTGAAGAGGCCTCTTTGAACGCTGCCGGTTGGTTATCTGCGCGCAGGTTTCCCGATATTCACTGAGCCGCTGAAGCCTTAAAAAAAAAATGCTCAGAGGCTCAGTGACACAAAATTAGGACTCAGAGCCGACTAAGACGCTCTGGCAACAGGGACTACTTAAGCCAAGTGTTTTTTCTTTCACTGGGACTTAATGCAAAACACACCAACACTTAATTTCTAATTAGCTCTCTAATCAAAGTCAGCACACAACCTTTTCAGAGCTGCATCTCCCTAAGATAAACTACACCTCGAGCACTCCTTCACTCCGCAAGATGAGACCATTCAAGCCAAATTACACACTGTGAAGTGGCCTTATTGATTTCCGTCTCACCTGCCATTTTTATTGATGACTTCCTGCGACACTTCCCTGTTTTATTAAAGACGACTGGGCCGGGCCGGGGCTGGCGTTACACCGCACATCAGTCATAACATCATAAATCTGTAAAGACCGACTTTCACAGCGTGCCTGTCTCCTCTGACAGCACCGCGAGACTCCGCCTAAATACAGAGGTTGGTGGCGCTCATGTTTCAACTGTAAACAACACAGCAAAGAAGAAAAGGAGAGAGTGTTTTCAAGTGTTTAGGTGAGAACTCGGCCTGCTCTGCAAGACAGCTTGTGGCCATGTAACGTCGACGCGCCGCGCTCTTGAAGTGTTTTCATTCAGCTCTTCACTGGAGAAGATGTCAGCTTGACCGTGTTTTGACTTGAATCAATGAAATATTCTGCTTTTGCCTCAAGTCACTGAAAAATCTAATTTACATATATTTCTCTGGTTACTCATCACTCCAGTGGAAGCTTGTCCTGGGAAACAGGTCGCTCGCTGATCTTTACATTTATTGTTCTTGTCGGCTCTAATCGGATGCGCTCATGCATGAGTCAGTGCTACAGTCGCACACTCTGTTCTGGAGGAACTGTCTTTGTTCAGCGACATGTAGAGGCTTGCAAATGACCAGTGACTCACTTGAGTGTATGCATGCCATGGCGGGAGTCAGGTTTCACTGAATGTAGAGGGAGATTCTGATGTTGCAATGAGAAAACAGCACGTCTCAACTTGGATTTATATGCAGTCAATGGAAAATCAGCAAAACTTGTTGGTGAGGACTGATGACCGCTTAAGGGGTCAGTTAAATCAACTGAGAAGTGCATTCAGAGTAATCATATTTAACCATGCTGATAATATCCAAATATCCATAAGTTAATACTGTTAAAATTAGCAGTGTTACAGGACTCCATCACTTCACAACACATTACCTCCAACACTGCAAAAGAAAACACAAAAATACTGATCAAATTAGATGTGATTTTAAACGCACTTTTCAGAATTTGGCACTTATTGATTTAACATTCTTGTGGCTTAATACTTTCATAGCCTGAATTGAATGTTTGGCTTCTTTTATTCCTCTTGAATAAACCTGAGATTGGACAAAGAGGAAAACAAATGAAGAAAATAACAAGAAAAAAAAACCTTCAATAACCACTAATTAATTTGGCTTTGTTTTTGCTAAAATTACTACCTTATGCCAGGCCTGCCTATCAAATATAATCAAACTCCCCGAGGAAGTTTGCTCCAGTTAATTCCTCCGGTATAAATCTTACCGAAAACAGTGAGGTTGACCATGTTCTCCCGGTTGCCGGCGGGAAACGTGGTGTACTCGCAGATGTAGGCGGCCTCGTCGGACAGCTGCAGGTTGGAGAAGACGATGGTGGTGTCCTCCAGCGAGGGGGTGCGGTGACGCACCGCCGCCTGCTTGAAGCTGACCCGCTCCTTGAAGGGCGGCAGGACGGACACGCCCAGGGCCGGGTTGGCGATGGCCACGTTCTGCTTGGTGCCGTTCAGCAGCTTCTGCCAGGTGACCTGCGAGATCTTGACCGGAGGGTTGCTGTTGCTGAAAATGCATCGCAGCTCCACCTGCGAACCCACGAAGCCGGACTTTGCGGGGTCCATCTGTATCGACTGTCCGTTTCCAGCTAGACGGAACAGACAGAGAAAGGGAGAAAAAAAAATAAATACATTTAATTAACAAGTGTCCAAGGCCAAGCAAAGCGCTTCAGTCAATAGGAAGTACATGCACTGAAAGTCAAGGAGTCCATTCAGCCTGGTAGGTAGTACGTACACACACACACACACACACACACACACACACACACACACACACACACCACTCACAGTCAAACTTATGGATTCAGTCACACACACCACTGTAGCACACATAAAGTGATTTCTGTACATTCGTGCATACGGCACCAATTATCACGAGTGCGTAACGTATGTAGAACCCACGGAGCAAACGTTTCTGATAAGATGGCGGGGGGGGACAGAGGAGAACCAATGCATCGCTAATGAGATGACTTGGAGCCAAGTCATCGTCTGCCTTCCGCCTTCCCACCAGCACCCTGGGCAGTTCTCTGTAACTGTCGTTACTTCCTATTCACAAGAACTTCAACGCCTGCCTGAGGCTCCTATTAAAAAAAAAAAAAAGAAGTGGGGTTCTATGTAGGTACTTAAAACAATGAGAACACACACTTTACGCTAGAACTCCCTCATCGTCACTAACTACACCAATGAGGAGTTCAGTGCAAAAGGAAAGGCAAATTAGCAAGTTAAACACACAAGTGGTTTAGTCTTCATTCATACACTGATCTTGAGGTGATTTAAAGCTTCAGATACATTTCTTAGTTTTTTTTCCTCTTTTGCTTTGTTGAAATTGATCCATTTATATCCATGAGTCAAACTTTCGTCAATGTCTCCTTACTTTTATCTATAACAAAGACGATTAGTAGATTTAATTTAGATCACATTCATATAATTTGCCATTGTAGAACCTCAGTAATTTTATAAATGCATAAATATGTCAAACATTTGCTCATTTCAGAAGGTTCGATTTGCTTCTTTCTTTGTGTTTTCACGTATGGCTTGTCTAAAACAAGACTTATGGATCATGTATTTGAATACGTAATTAGAAAATCTGGGGGGAAAACTGCTGGTCCTTCTATTCTCATGACGGTTTCTTTTATTGCTTGTCTCTGAAGTGCTGGAAACAAGTCATCCGGGTTTATAATGTCTGCTGACTGAACAGATGTGTCATTGCAGGGCTTCAGTATCCTGTTGTCTTCAACACTTCTTTATTATCCCCCGCTCTGATTTATGCTCCTTTCAGGTGAAGTCTGATGATGTCCCATTTCCTGGTCCGACAACCCCTGGCTGAGCTCGTATTTACAACCAGCCACAGCTATAATTATCTCCTATGGATACAACAGGGACCCACAGGAAGAAAGGCCAAAAATTCCTCCGTTAATCACAATGAACTCATAAAGCCACCAGTAAATCCAGTCATAAACAGTGAGGAAATATACTGTTGCCTCAAGAGGGAGAACTGGGGCTAAAACACATGCAGCGCCAGCAGAGCTGCACTTTGGCAATGAGTAACTGCATCGCAAAGATGGATAATCGCCGTCTTCAGAAATAAAGTTTCCATGGGGTGCTTTAAAATTTGTAGGGACACATGAGAGAAATCCATTCCTCTGTATACCCGGTGAATACAATATCCGATGCGGTCGATTTTTAACAGTACGGAAATCAACAAGAGCTCTACGCGTGCAGACTGCCAAACCCTTCCGAGCAGCGGCGCGGACCACAGTGAATATTTTTTCTCGTTAAATCGCTAGGGAGTCCGCCGAAGGACATCAACGCACAATACATACATGGATAGAGGAAGCGGTGCAGACTAGAGGTGGAAGACTATTAAGATTAACAATGTTTTTCTTCCCCCCCATCTTTCACGGCAAGCGGCACACAACGTCCTGAAAGCAGTGCATTACTGGAGAAGGGCGATTCCAATCTATTGTTATATCCTTTCACTCAAACGCCGCCTTTGCCGACGACATCAAATCATATAAAAAAAACAAAACAAAGTAACAACCTTTTGAAGTTACTGAGTGCCCATCATCTTTCATTTCCTTCTGGCCACATCAGCAAGATCCACTCTATAGAGATTTAAACTTGGGGGATTTGAAGATGACAGATTGATTTACTAATACACTTTGACAGAGAGGACTGGCAACCTTGTCATCGGTACCTTGAGAAGCACCTGTGTCCTTGCGCACCCCGGGGCGATGCTCCACTTCATTTATCAGTGCTTAGATTACCAGTTGTGGCAGCAATGGTATGATATTTTTTGAAATAGCAAACACAATTTACTGTGTGACAACACTAGTTAAAGTTTAATCTTAAGTTGGGGGGACGTGTGGGCGTTGTGTGTGCTCATGAATATGTACCGGGCTAAACCTCACCCACTACAGAGCTGAAACAATGCTGGCAGGGGCTGGCTGGTTGAAAGGCTGCAGCCCCTCTCTTCCACCCTCCCTCTGCCCTTCTCTGAGCTCAGCGCTCCCAAGTCATATCGAACCAAATAAACAGCGGCTCACGCAAATGGAAACCAGAGGAATCGGCATAATTACACAGCCACAGAGCCCAAATCCCCACTGTGAAGGACTGGGGGCGCCCACTGGGACCCCTTTCACTCAAGGACTGCATGAGTCCTCGGCTGAACGCAGAGCAGAGCTGTAATTACAGAGTACACAGCAAAGAGGGGCAAAGCCATGGAGGAGCAGAGTTGTATACATACCAAGAGGCATTAGGAAGGGAGAATTTAGTCGGGTTACGAGAGCCAGTCGTGCAGAGAGAGGAGATAGGCGAAGCAGTGGAGATGTGAAGCAGGCGGGACAGAAAAAAAAAAAAAAACCCGAGAAAAAGACGGAGTTTTGGGGAGATTGGAAGGTATGCTTTGAGACTGAAGCTGGCCGACATTACTGCTGCTGCTGCTGCTGCTGCTTTGTTCTAATGCTGACAAGAGGTTGACGGCAGGGACAGTCACGCTTTAATACACCTGAGGCTAAACCATGCCTCAAGTTGCCAGTGGAAAGAGAAAACCATTTTCTGGAGGGAAACGCAATGGGACAAGGAAACAAACAAAGCAGGAAGTACATCCAAGCTGGCAGAACATTAAAAAAAATTGAAAAAACGAGAGGTTTGATTCACACCAGGTGAGCTGACTTGGATCAGGGGGGACATAAGGGGCACTATTAAAACAGCTGCTGTACCGTCTGGCCCTGCACTGATAGCAAGGGACTCCCAAGCCTCGGCGCAGAGAGCTGTGCACGGAGCGTCGACTGCAATAAGAACTGGCCTGTCAGGCAGCGCAGGGAAGCATGTGCTCTCTGTTGTTTGCATATGGCCAATGGACATTGTGCAAGAGGAGCCGCACCAGACAAACAACTGCTTGCAGTCAAATTGCTCCGGTGTGTGAACGACGACCAAGGAAAGACAAAACCGGAGGCGAGTCTCCGCTGCCAAATGTTCTGATATTTAAAAACCAAATGTTTTCCCTTTCAAACAACAGTTTCTCACACCGATTTGAAGAACTTCAATATTTGAGGGTTCCATGAAATAATGTATGCTGATTGATTCTGGATATAGATCCATATGGATGGAGATATAGATACAAGTGATCTGGTATCTTCCAGAAAGTTTGGGTCCGGTTTTAGTGCAGAGTCGACACCTCGAAAATCTGCATATGCATTACAATGGAGGGGGAAAGGCACAGAAATTGAACCTAACATCACTGATTGCCCTCATTTTTAATGTGAGTAATCATTCAACATCATTTTAAAGCTAAAATGAAAGGACTGCAAGATGTGAAAAACATTTTGGGGCAATTATTTGGGAATTTGGGAGATAAATCACAGATTACTTCATCCACAAAGAATAAAAATGAATTTTTCATTCATTGGGTCTAAATTAAATGTCCCTTTTTCTGTTCTTAAGGGAAAAGAAAAACAGAAGCTTTTAAAACTAATGTACATTGATCCATTCCAGTTTTTTTTTCTTTTTACTAATCATTGTTTAGTCTGACTCTGCTCTGAAGCAATAACAATGCCATAAAACACACTTGAAAACCAGGGCGCCGTCTCCTTAAGACTCGGAAGCCTCTTTTCCATAAAACAACTGCTATTTGGCAACTCAGCTCACAGTTGCTGTGTATTGCTATTGTCTCTCTTTTTGTGGCTGAACTGGCCAACGACCAACAAAAGACAAGCATTGGCTCATTTAGCAGTCCTTGTCCAACGCTCATCCAAAGAAATCCATTTGCGGCTGAGTCAAATAAAGTTCAGAATAATTCACCTCAAACTGCTGCAAAGTGGGGAAGGCAAAGATCAAACAGAGCTGAATACATATTTTAGCAGAAGCACTCATTAATGTCTACTATTTAAAGCTGCAGCAGGAAACTTGGCGCGGTGTCAGTCCCGAAAGGCAGCGAGAAGTCACTGTTTGAAGACTTCAAAACTTCCCAAAATGCTTAATGTGATGTTATTAAATTGCATTATTCTTGAACTGCAAAAAGTTGCACTCTCAGGGCTTTTGAAAGTAAGAGACGATGAGGAGTTGCTGTGCCTACTCCAGCCCCTTTTCTGAAAACAGGGGAAGATTTTTTTTCTCTTTGGTCCGGCGTCCACACAAAAGCCGAATTCAGGCAAATAGGTCAAGTCTAACTTCCAGTACTGCAGCACTTCACACGTATTTTGGTATCAGCTCCCCGCCAAGTGCAGCTTTAAAGCTTATCACATGAAGAGACATCATCTCCTCCTGCTTGATGTGCTTAGGTTACTCCACTGTCACTTAAGTGGGATGCTGATAGATAAAACATGGCCTGAGCCACTTGGGATAATGACTGTTTAATGTAGACCCAGTTCCCACGGCAGTGGCACAGGCTTCTGCGCTCCCCCGATTCATGACCACACATGGGGTGTTTAGGGGGAATCGAGCTCTACTGTTTCAAACACATAAAACCCTCCCATTAGTTGCTTGTTTATCCTCTTGGTGGAACCTTTTTTAATCCTTATTTTGTTGCAAGTGAGTAATTTAGAGCTCACGCAGTGGTATTTTGCTTATGTTATCTAAACAGAGCAAGAAAAAAAAAGGAGAAAACGTGTGTTTAGTAGGTTGTTTTTTGTGTTGCAACAATGATTTTTGGCAGCAACGTATCAATTTCAAACGGGGGCACACTTGTGAGGAATATGCATTTGTGGGATGAAGATCGGAACTTGCCAAATCTTCCTTGCCAATGCTAATAAGCTTATTCAGCTGTTCACACTTGATTTAAGCTTCAGGTTCCCATGACCTGCCAACAGTCCTGACCTCTACTCCGTCAGACACCTGTGGGATCAGCTTGGCCGAGACCAACACAAGCGACCGTGCCGGCTGACAGGTTGGGCCGCCGTCCATCACCGACGCCGGAGCAAAGCTGGTGATCAGCCTGAGGAGGAGGTGCCAGACTGGAAAAGAGGCTTCCACAGGCGAGCGAGGCTCTTGTTATAAATAGTTAAATTGCCATTATGCCCTGTTTCTTCGGGCTTCCATTATGCGATCCACAACATAAGCAGTAATAGAGGAATAAGCCCTGTTTTCTTTGGCAATGGAAGATAGGATGTGGCTGCAGTCCATACACCCAGCTCTGCTTCTCATCCCACAAATGCAAGTAGCCTACAAATCTGGAGCTTCTGAAAAGGGAAGTAAACACACTGTCCAATATTATAAGATTTATTGCCAAGACACACTGTTAAAACAAAAAAAAAAAAAAAAAAACAAGCCACTGAATCTAAATTTAATTCTCTTTTGGGCTATGTTTAACAATGGGAAGTCACTTAGCTTCCCTTTTTTTTTTTTTAATCAGTTTTGGTTCCACTAACTGGAAGTTAGTGTGTGACTTTGCTGGCAGACAGAAGCAGAGGGGGCTCTTCATTCGGGAGCAGCAACCATATTTAGCTTTCAATTTGTTGGACATAGCCATTCAACTTTTCGACAAGGGGTTTTATGTGTTCAGAGAATTTGTTTTAATCTACACTCAGGCACTATTTGATGGCGCTTCAGCGGCGTCTCTGGGGTAAACAGCGGTGTACCTGCCAAAGCAGCTCTCTTTACCCCCTGTCTCTCCAAGCAAACATTCGACTGCAGAGGCAAGTGAAACCTCACTGGAACAGATGGTTAGTAGACCTGTTCCTAATTTTCCACTATCTGGTTCAAATTTGAAAAGCGCTTTTGTACAACGCGCTCGTTCATTGAGGACAATGTAACAGCTGCTGCGCTGTAAATGTTAATGATTATCGGGAATATTTATTATGTTAGGCGACTTTCCAATCTGGGAAGGCTCCATGAGAGGCGCTGTGCATTTCATTTCAACTTATTTGCAACGGTTGTTTGTTTGGGGGAGCGAGGGAGAGGCATAATGACCGAGCTCGTGTGTTTTCCACGGAGGCTGCGAAATTACAACTTTCAGGTTGGCAGCGCGTAGCATTCGGCTACTCAGCTACGCGCACCGATTCTCACCTAATACAGCAGCAGCCGTCGTTTCTGAGGCAACGCGAGGTTCAGTGCACAAGCCCAC
The DNA here is from genome assembly GCF_902148845.1 of Salarias fasciatus. Taxonomy (NCBI): domain Eukaryota; kingdom Metazoa; phylum Chordata; class Actinopteri; order Blenniiformes; family Blenniidae; genus Salarias; species Salarias fasciatus. Next base: position 33,112,465 of record NC_043758.1, on the reverse strand, counting down.
ACACACAAACTCACACGTAGATGCCCCTCGAGCAGCTTTGAGGCGTTTCAAATGTCAAGAGGATGCATCAGTTCGCCTGCTACAGAGCTTCTCATCTGAGCTCAACAGGATAATGATTCACCCTTGAATGAAACACTGGAAAACACCACTGCTCCATTTTGTTATCTGATGATTTCAAAGAACCAAATCGAGATGACACATCGGAGAGCATTATGTCCTTCCTAACAACCTCTCAGTATTCCTACAGAATGCATTATATACTTATATAACGTACAGTGGCGAGCAGCGCCTCTGGAATTCCTGTAATTAATATTTTTTTCAAGTAAAATAGAAAGTGTGCTCAAAGCACTCTGGGATTTTAGCTGTCTTTGACATTGGCAATGACAAATAACGCTGGGCCAAAAATAAGGCTTTTGCCCAACAGAGAGAGTGAAAGAGAGAGTGAGCGAGAGAGAGTGTATGGAGTGTAAACAAAGTATCAGAAAGCTCTGACCCTTCTCTCTCACCCCACGGCTTAACCAAACAAGGCCACCAGGGTTTCGGTTCTACGACACTAAATAAACAGAGCTGACGTTACCGTCGACCGAATGACGGCGTGACATCACCCACTGATACCAGATACCGAGCGGCCGTCGGCAAACAGAAGAGCGGCAGCGGGCGAGGAGGCAGGGGAGGGGCGGCCCCCCCGCCTGGTAAATGAATCACTGTAACCCGTCGTGTCGTGTTTGACTGAAACTTGGGAGCGAAAAACGCTGGGAGTGCATCCAGGTGCAGCAAGTTTCGGGAAAAAAGAGAAAAAAAACAGCAGCATCAGAAATGAAATGTTGTGTTGCGAGCGCAATAACAAACACACAATAATACGCTTTATCAGACGGATCTCAAGCCAACCCGAGGGAGCGTTTACACAGACCAGACAATTAGTCAACAAAGCATCTCATCCACACAACGGATTCACTGCACACAATGAGGCGCGCTGGATGTTTTTCAATAATGCAAAAGTTTCCCTGGGCTTTCAAACAAGGGCAGCTGTTACAAGACTTAATAGGAAAGAGCTGATCAATAAATAAAAAGGGGGCCACGGGCGCACCCGCAAAGTGATGCATTATGGTCTCAGACAAGCGGAACCCCCCAGCGGGCGGAGGCTCGGGGGCGGGGCACGGAGGAGTTAAAAGGGGTGGGGCTGCATAAATGTGATGGGAGAGGATTTTGGGGGAGTTAAGGAGGAGAGTAAGCAGTGAGAGTGACACGCAGCGGGTCAGACGTGCTGAGCAGATTACAGCACTCAGGATATTAAAGCGGAGGCGAGACGGTGCTGCAGGCAACACACCTCCTGTGGAAATTTCAGCATTAGTGCACGGTCGCAAAAAGAGGATGTGTCCACATGCACTTTTGACACAGTCGACAAAACAGCACAATAACGGCACCGCTGCAGGGCCGAGCCTCTCCCGAGGGGCTTGAGGTCCAGGAGCAGTCCTACTGAGGGAGCTGCAGCCACAAATCAACCCTAATGCACTCAATTAATACTGATATGCAAAAGCAGATGCACTGAGGCTCTGCTCAGGTAAATATTAGGTTAGAGATATTTCTACAGGAAATATAGGAATGGTTTTTTTTTTTCCCCCAAGCCTGCCGTCATCCTGGTAATTATCAATTAAAAAAAACAACAAAAAGAGAAAGTTCAGCTAAAACGGATTATGATTGATATTTCAGAATTAAAATAACGACATGAACCATAATGCTAAATCATGTATGTAACTGGGGCTGCAGTTGCAGGCTGAATATAAAGACTGGGGTCCAGTTTTCACACATTCACAGAGCCTGGGCATTTTTCAAAAATCTCAGTTTTCAGTGGCTCAGAGCACCGTGGTTACATAAACACCCAAAATGCAACGAAAGTTTTGCATTTTCCCTTGCAATGGCAAACGACCTTCAGATTAACCAACAGTTTATAAGAGAGATGCTATTTATACAGATGGATTCAAGCAAATCAAACTGACGAAATACACATGAAAGTGGAACTCAGCTGAAAATGAGTACTTGGCGTGAGACAAAGGCAGCGTGTTGCATTTCGAGCGAACCCGGCGAGTTTCACACTTCGTCCGAGAGTTGGCAGTTTTATGGACGGTGGACCATTTTCCAGTGTGGATGGTGAAGCAGCGTGAATCACTGCGAGGGGAGGAGGGGTTTATCGCCACTTGAGATGCAGAACGTTCGGCAGACTGGGGATCTGTGGACTGAAGCTGGCGGCTGGGGGGAGGCTGGGGAGCCTCATTCAAACAAGTGAGCAGATATAAGCTTCATTTGTGTTTAATAGTTGTCAGAATGGATCAATTTTCTGTTTGGATATTCATTTGTTGCAGCTATAATCACCTCTGGTTGGAGCAGCTGCTTCTTTGGCTCGCTTAAGTCAGTTTTAATGCTGTTTTTCAAAAGGAAACCACAAACATCTTCACTGAATATGCATTGGACAATAAAGCACACAGGATTATCTATGAGAATAGTTTTGGAGTGGCGCATATAGGAGGGGGTGGCTCTCTCTCTCTCTCTGCGGCAGCACCACAGCAGCGCCCTATACCTCTGCTAAGCACTCAGCAAATACGGCATGAAATGCATATAAAGTCCTGCCAAAAAGTGCTGAGAAAGAGTCTGGCCCTGGACAACCATGCATGACAAATCCTTCTCTCACACCATCTGTTCCATTGTCCACAAGTAAAGATAAGTCTTGCATGGAGTACAAACACTGAATATTTCCATGTGATTATGCCAAGCACTTGTGTTGGATACATTATAAAACATTAAGATTTCAAAAATCAAACCGCTATTCAACAGAAAACGAATGATCAATTATTGGCTGAGCAGGAAACAGTGCGGGGAGGGGCAGACATGGGAAGTGGGAGCTGCTCAGTGAAAGCAGCATTACTATGGCTGTGAATCCATACACTCCATGCAAGGTGACCTTTAAAAATACTCACTGAGTGTACAGAATATCGTTTTTGGCATCTGACCTGTATTGACCTTTACTGGAGGACTTTTTTTAAAAAAAACACAAAGGCCAGCTGATATATTGCAGGATAGTGGGAGCCTTTCAGAGGATAAACAGGTCCAACAGGAGCACAGCGAGAGGCACTGCTGCATGACCAGTGACTTATTAAAGCCAGAAAAGAGAGCGTGCAATCAATATTTGATTAGAGCCACTTGTGATTATTTCAGATACTTCCACTTTGAGCTATATCAGAGTAGCCTCAGTAGATTTCTTGAAATAAATTGATGTCGTGCATATCATACATTTTTTAAGGATGCGTCGAGAAAAAAAAAAAAAAAAAACGAGGGCTGACTTCAAAGTGCATCTCTAATTGTAGTGGCGACACAAACAGGACAGCAGGGGCAATGTGCACGCAGCTCTGCTCGTATGTTGCACACAGCCATTTTTTCTTCCCAGCATTGCTGGCGCAAGCCATTTATGCAGCAGGCCCATTAACATATAGGAGAGGGAATTCACACTCCAGCTGGAGTGGGCAGTGGGCTGAAGCCCCAGTCTGCTATCAATTAACAAGCACACTTAGTATGTGTCTGAGTCATGATCACCATGGGAGTCGGAAAAACCCTGCGCGTTTGTTCAAAAGTAATGTTGTCACAGCAGCGAGTCCTCCGCCGATTGCTGGGCCTCGCTCGTGTCTGATGGTCCGCTAACTGAGCAATAAAATCAGCTCTCTAGTAGCAGCAGCCGTCACACACTGGAAGGAAGCAGTCGTCTCTGCGCACGTGCGCAGGGAATTAAGTGCAAATAAATACGATTATGAATTTTTACCCTGCAGTCACAACATTTAGGCATGGATTAAAATCCTGATTTCGCCATTGGAGGAATGAATGTGAACAGTTACTTTAAGCTGATAAAGTTGGATATGCTACACTTACTTTATCCTGGAACATGCTATCTTATCTCATTATTATTATTTTTTTTCCTTACACCCACTGGTAATGCATGTACATTTTAATAAGCATTTCTTGCTGCAACTAAACGGTGACAATGGCATGTTTGCCAGAAGCTTTGAGGCTTTTTTTTTTTTTTAATAAAATTTCTTTTCCAGAATAACATCACCCTATATTCTCTGTATCTTTGGCTCTGAAGAGGAGTTTTTGAACAGAGTGACTCAGGAATAACAGAAGCCTCACCGGGACGGTGGCGGAGACGGCTACATGGGAACGCTCAACCCTTCGCCGTGAATGCTGGGATCCGGCCTTTGCCAAGTCTCCCTTTTTCATGTGTGTTTTGATCATGGAGCTCTATGAAACCCAGCGGTTCTCGGCAGAACTCCGAGACCAGGGGCTGAGCCATTTCCTAAACCACGACCACAGGCCATCTTTCCAAGGCGAGCGGGGCTCCATGTTCCACATACATATAACCATCGGAATGCTCGCCACATCGCAGGGCCGCGCTCATATTCTGCTGCATGTGCTTTCCAGCTGTGAAAGTGTATTGTCTTTCCCAGCAGCCCTTCAGCCTCGACACATATACAGTATGCTCTTGGAGTGCTCATGTTTTCACACAGCGTCTTTTCCTACATCAAGCTAGATATTCTGAAATCTCACAACTTGGAATATGAGTCACTTTGACAATATCTGTTAGTCTTTAATGTCGGTCATATATTGAACTTACAGCAAGGACGCAATAATCCGATTTGGGCTCGTTTTACAGGCGGGTAACAATAAAAATGTTCACAGAAGAAGCAATTTAGTGATAGCAATTTCTCTGTACGTTTCATTTTTGTTCTTATGGCATTAATTTTCATGAAAAGCTTTTGGAAAACACATGAAATAACACCACTTAAATGCCTGCACAGTTTGCAGCAGGCCTTTCAAGGGAGAAGTCACTGGCGAGGAGACATGAGTAGTCAACCACAAAGCCACAGCAAGGGGAAAGGGGGCTGGAAACCGAGCGGGGTGGGATACGTTTCTCCAGCCTCTGCTGGTCGTTAGATGTCTAACAGTGTGTATTGACACAGACACCAGAGATACAGAAACCGTTCGGCGGCGGTCTCACTGAGGCACGGGGCGAGGAGGGGGAAAGAAACGCAGAAGCAGTCCTGAAATGTGACTGGCCGAAAGGGAGGGGGGAAAAAATGGAAGCAGTAATCAATCAAAGTAATGAAAAAATGAAGAGCTCTTTGAGTTCCTCTGTTTTTATCTGAGAACGCCACAGCGGGTGGGCTGTGGGAATAAAAAAAACGAGTCAGGAAATAACCACGAGTTTGATTTTCAGTTGTTGTTTGTTGTCTAACAGCAGCAGGTAATGTTTGAAACGGAGAATTCAACTTTTAGTGTGATTTACTAATAGGAACTCCAGATCTGAACCGCCGAGGGTAATACTGAGCAGCAGATGAGACGAGCAAAGGTGAAGGGAGCCGCCTCTGACTGGAGATAATTGTGCGGCTCGCTGCAATTTCTGTGTGGCCAAATTGTAAACTGTGTGACTGCTGTGTGACTGCTCCGCTGACAGCTCGCGCTATTAACTGCAATCAAACCAGCGCCGTAATTATACTCCGTGTTAAAAAGCATTCTGTAGTTAAAAACTTCACAGCGTGCCAATTCGGACTGGAAACGCAGGAGAGGCGCTCGCTCGCTCGCTCGCCGACTCTGTGAAGCGAGCCGGCGAGAATGGAACGGGTTCTGACTCGCACGGCTTTGATGAAACGGAGAAAGAAAGCGTAGCTGACAAATGCTGATGGTATATTACTATTGATCAGAAGCAGGGAAAGTGAAGCAGGCAGTCAAAAAGAAACTCAACAACTTAATTAGGCCATATAGAAATCCCTGTCACTCAACCAATTGAGAAAAGCAATGATTTTTTTTTTTTTTTTTGGGTCTTCTTGACGTGTCAACAAGCTTCTCCCATGAGTCCAGCGTCTCAACCAAACCCGAGCCCTTCTGCCGCTCGGAAGTGGCTCCCTGTAGCTTTTATTTTCATTCAATTACTGGAACGAGAGACTTCGTGGAATCCGGAGCAGGATGGGAAAGCTTCCCATTGCCTCTCCATATTCATGAACTGGGCAGGTCGCACAGCTTTCAGCTGCACCGGAGCGCTTCCATTAAAGATGGAGTCGGATGTTTTTTCTTAATCCTGAAAATGTGAGGGGTTATTATTGCGCTATTAAGTATTTACTATTCAGCGCTGTCGTGGCGCCCGTGCAGCAGCGGTTCAGCGGCGGGGCGTCGGGCTCACAGAGACCGTTTCCACTGCCTCTGATCAGCACTCCACCAAAAACACAATGAATATTCAGCATTTTCATTTCAAAATAAGATGTCAACATGGAATAAAAGACAGTGTGATATGACTGATAACAAGTCAGAAAAACAACTTTTCTGTAAAATTCTTGACTTTCTCTCACCTCTCCTTGACTGACTGAATATCTAAAAGGACATGTTGACCAGCATTTAAAAAAAGAAAAAAGCCTATCAACCCTCAGAAGCATTTGTAGCCTAAACATCCTTGGTTCAAATATGTCACTTATCTTAAATGTTTTTCTCTCTGCAGGTGCTGGTGTCTCCTCCCCCCCCCCCCCCCCCCCCAAAAAAAAAAAAAAAAAAATGTTGAATATTCATTAAACAGATACAAAATATCACAGATGAACAAAGACAGCAATGACAAGTTATTCTGAAAGAGGTTAGCAGCTTTTATTAATGTGGCAAAACTATATATAAATGTGTTTCGTAGCTCCAGATACATTAGTTAATTCTATTTTTCTGTGGGGGAAAAACAGTTTAAAAACAAAGAAAGAAAAACTCCAAAACTCTCGTGGTTATAAAGATCGCAGACCGCTGTTCTGAGTGATAACACGGAAGCCATGTCGAAGCTTTTAGTAGCCACAAATGTTACCCCTGATAAAATCGCCTCCGTAATGCCTCCGTTTTGACATTAACAGCCTTTGAAATCTGCTGACGGGGTTCAGCCCGCTGCTGGAGCCGGCTACGAGGCACCGGGGCCCGTCCACCGGGAGCCCAGACAAAACAGCTGCACGCTGCACGTCCAGGTTTTTCTTCCTCGGGGCGGCGGGAGTATTATTTAGAGCTCTTACCCTGGAGTTGCCCTCCCCGTACTGTGTCTATACCGTGGGCTGCTCATTGTTTGACAGGATTGACAAGCTCCCTGGCAGAGCTGATTAAAAGCTTTAAGGTCAGAGAAGTGGGACAGATATCGAGTGAACACCTGTCTCCTTGCTGTGAGCCAGTCCCCTATTGGGTGTGTCCTCCACTGGTGCCGGATCAATGGCTCCATTAAGGCTCAACCTGGACTCGCTTTATTTTTGTTTGACAGTGCTGCTTTGACTTGCAAAGAGCCTTTCACCTGCCTCTTCCTCCTTTTCTCTCCACGTCTGACCTGCATGGAGACAAAAACTGTTTTTTTTTTCCCTCCACATCATCATAATTCTGCTCAACCAGGAAGATTTACTGAAGTTAAACAAAAAAAAAAGTGTTTCGAAATAAATGCAGAGAGACATCGGACTTCGTTTCATCACATATTTCCACATCCTGGTAGAAAACATCTCTGAAAGGCGGTCAGCCCACTGAAGATTTGCCAAAGGATTATAGATCATTAAAGAGATGTTTGAAGTTCACTTGAAGCCTTTCCAAATAAGTTTAGTCAAAGCAGTGAATTTCCAGTGTCTTCGCCGCGCCGCTTTGTGTCTGGCCGCAGCCCGTGTCTCCGGACTGAGGTCCCACACGCTGGAACAGCTGGTCATGCTCTCTGGAGTCATAATCCAGGAATGGACATTTCAATTTACTGCAGCCCCGAGTTCGGATGATAGCGAATTAAGATACCTGCTCCTGTGGATACCTCACCAATTTCATCCCTTCTGGAAGGCTTTCCACTCCCACAAGTTCACAGAGGAGAGAATGTTCTCCCTCTGACATTGTATCTCACAGTAATCTATGAAATGAAACCTAATACCACAGCTTTAGCCATGGGATGAGACCTCAAAGGTTGGGTGGGTTTTACCAAACGATATCTCCAACCGCGTCCCTCACGCCACTCATCGCTGCTTTCATCTCCGCAGTGCCTCTGTTTTTTTTTGTTTTTTTTTTGTCTTCACAGTTTCTGGTGCTCACCAAGCTGGTTTTTCTCGATGCGATTCAATAGACAAAGTGTTGTCTTCAGTTTCTATCGCAGATACGCAGGTCGCATCTTGTTTTCTGTTTGTTGCACAAACACAAATCGGGTTACGAACTCAACGGATCGCAAAATGTTGCCAACAAAGAAAGCCACACTGGATTCTTGACATATTTAGAGTGCCACAAAAGCACATGATGGGTCCTATAATTTAATGTAATTAGTCAATTGTTAATGCAACTGCCAGTTTCGTTTATTCGAACGGCGCAAATATGAACGCTCCATTTTCAGACATCAAACACAGACGACAACCTCTTTATGCAGCTCTTAACTCCACTCAATGACCGATTACACTGTGCTGCTAATTCTCAGGGCCGCGCCGGCTTTTCATCATGTGGCGTTTCCACATTTAGATATTTGATGTGGCTGTAGAGCAGCAGTAAGGGGAAACAGGCAAGTTCACACTTTTCCAGCAGAGTTTTGGAGTGGGTGTGAAACTGACATTTGGAAAGAGGAGAGAGTGAAGGTGTCGGGGAAGTGCTGTGTCACGTCTCCACTCGCAGCTCTTCTTTTCACCCTTTGTCATGCCTTTTCTTCATAGGAAAAAAAAGCCTTTTTTTTGCGAAGTTTGAAAGGATCGCGGTAAAAATGCAATGCCGTGCGCTGATGAGTGGAATTGCAGAAAGATGCCTGTGAAAAGTGTGAAAAATCACCAGTAATAGCAATGCATATGTGTGCTTTCCAATGTTAATGGCGTATTGTTCTCTGCACATGTGTGTGCAAATTTTATTATAAAAACAGACAACAGCACCCACTAGTGGCCCAACATGAAAACTACATGGATTTCTACATCACTGCGCACACACCCGTCCTTGTCGTGTAAAGATGACCCTTCTCTGGAACCTTTTATTTTCCTGTACTTAATCTCAGTTTAATCACTGGATCCAATAATACTGGGATGGGTTTCTGTTCGCTGAGGATCTTTCCACGCAGGCTGTTCTCTTTTAGGACACACAAAAAAAACCCCATTCCCTGCCACCAGGATTACGAATGCCAGTGTTTTCAGTCACGGTGCATTAGATAGCACACATGCCTGGTGCTGGGAAATGATAACTTGGGCGAAAAATTTTCATCTTCGCTGTGTCCTTCACAGATTACAAGCATAGCCCTGCGCTGCGAGTCCTCCTCGTCTCTTACAATCCCACACTCGCAAGGCTGGAGGAAAACACCAGGGAAGAAATGAGTCTGGACGACTGACAAACACCGTCCCTGCCCTCACAGTGTAGCGTCGTGAATGTATGTTCGAACAGGCCTCGGCATACGGGCAAAACGCAGGCCGGAGCGCAATAAAGGGCGGCGAGCTGTGACAGGCGTATCCCCGGTGGGCACGATCCTGCGTTTAATCCCGTTTGAAGTTATTTATAAATTTATAGCGTGTTGTGCAATATTCTGCCATGCATATCAGCGTGGTAATTACAACTGGTGATAATTTCAAAGTGATGGATATGTTTAGGATAAGAAGAGAAAAACAGGACGACTAATAACATTAATCATTTTATCGTCAGCAACGCGACCTACCTGTGACAGCTACACCGATCCCATCAGGCTATAACGCTCTAATGAAACACGCCAGGGAGGAGAGAGCTTCACTCGTCCACACACAAACGGTGGGAGTAACTAACAAATCTGCAAACATGAGGAGATTTACAGGAATGCACTGACAGAGATGGATCGGGCGAATTAAAAAGAGAATTACAGAGTTTGCTGCCTCGAACCTGTTTCAGTTCTTCATAGCTGGTTGGTCTCTGTCAGACGGATGGTTTCTGACAGTTAGAAGGAAAGAGGAACATGAACCGCCTTTTGAGGGTGTGAAGAATTGGTGGGAAAAAAAAAAGGGTTCAACAATCTATCTGAGCATTTCTCACCATTAACCCAGCCGAGCACGACTCTCACTGTCCTATAGAACTGATTGAAGGAGCTGATGAAACTGTAAAACATCAACACAAGAAGAAATCTGCACATATTTTCTGAAAATGTTTACAGGAAGGCACTCTCGGAGTTGGCTTGTGGACATTAAACATGATTAAAGAGCTTTGGAAAAGTTTTTTTTTTTTTTTTTTTTTTTAAATATATGCATGGCTCTGTGTAACTGTATTAGCACCCTGTCACCGTGTTGGGAAATACTCCGATATATCAGTGAGTGATGAAGGCCAGGGAACTGGTTCCGACTGCCTTCATGCGCCCCGGCGCGGCCGCGGTGTCCGCTCATGTGCTCGGCTGTGACACGGCCGACCCTTCATACATAATAAATGGCTCCGTGTCCGAGGAGCTGGAGATGCTCCAGGCACACACAGCCAGAGTATTTTTTTTTCCTTTTCCATTCTCTGTTTTCACAGGCTTGGATGATGCTTTATACTTTAAATAAGCGGCCACTGCGGCGTCTGTTTACATTTATCATGCTGCCACCGAGGCTGAAAGCGACACTATTTTAAATCGTTTAACATGGGGAGAGAGTAAAAACCTAACCTGCGCTCACTATACTGGACTTTACTCGTGTGCGAACGTCCTTTTATTTGGATAAAAACTGTGGAGAATCAGTCGCTTTCAGAGTTGTTTGTACAATGAGGAAAAAAATATCAGCAGGAGAGCTTATCTGGGGCATCCGATTTCACACCGAAACCACATGAGTTCATTTGAATATCTTATTGCTCCTAATAAAAGTAGATTAAGCAACAAACAAGCTAATAGTGGCTGCATTTAGATGGTTTTTTTTTTGTCCGTCTGGTAATGATCAAAGACATCCTTTTCCTGAGAGGTGGAAACATCGATGGAGTGCAGCAATTAAACAGCACATTGTCTTCCTGCTCCCCAAACGCTCAGTTATTTAACAATTATCACCATAATGTTGGTATAGTTCTGAGATGCAATTTGCTATATGAATACAAATGACTCCTCTCTTCTTTTTTTTTATTATTCCTGTTGTGAGAAGAAAAAAGAAGCATGAATATAAAGAAAAAAAACTGTTAAATATTTATATCCCCGTTCTCAGGCTACGAGCGGATCTCGCTCGGCTGCACTAAAATGAAACTTGTTGTGACCCAGTTAGAAGAATGCCACATGACAAGGCCGCGCCCGCCCTCTATCCGTGAGGCCAGTCAAGCAGAAACCGCCATATCGAGCATGATATTCTGCACGAGGACCCTTATTGACAGTTTGTTAGCGGCAGCCGGGTCTGCGTCCTCCTCCGCCGGACGATTAGGTGGGTGAAGGACGGCCGAGGCGATCCCCGCCCCGTTAACGCGCCGCCGCTCCCCCGCAGGGCGAGCAGGCCCGGACAGGCCGAGGCGACGCTCCCCCTCTTTTCCCACAGCTCAGGCGGATCGACTTTGCTTGGCTGATGAACTGTGACGCCGCACAACTCCAAGGTTGTTTGTGCTCCTCTTTTCTTTTTCTTTTTTTTTCCCCCCTCTGTCCTTAAACCAGACGAGCCGGTCAGGTGCAGCCGGAGTGGGAGTGTGAAACAATGCCGAGCGCCGCTGATGGCTCTCAACCTTTCATATCAGCTGGCTGGATTGTGGCCGTGACACACTCCAGTGAACACCTGAAACATCCCCTCTGTCAGGATGTAGGAGTCGCCGGTCTCACAGCCGGCTGCTTGTGTTTCAATGCGAGAGGAAGAGCGTAAACATCGTCCACGAGCCTGTCCGGACAAGATCCGCCTTGCGCAACTTAAAAGGAAGCCGGCCCGTGATTGGAGGAGATAGAGCACGCTGGAAAAGTCGAAAATAAACAAAGATTTTCAGAAAGAGATGAGATGAGGAGGTGTGTGGGAGGATTATTCTTTTAAAATGATCATTCAGATCACTTCCGTCTCAGCTGGAGGGCCCATCGCCACCCCTTGATGGGTCTAAAAGCACGCCGCGGCGCTTTACACCGCTGCTGTCGTGATAATTCTCCCGTCTTGACAGAGAGGCATTAGAAAGGGTCCCGTGTGCGGGGAAAAGTTGTTAGTTTGTGCTGCTCTTTCAACTGACTGAGAAACAGTACAGTAACTCATGTCACCGTGCTAGAAAAAAAAAAAAAAAAAAAAAAAACGCCTCCTTCATGTTCGCTCGAGGAGAATTCGACAGCAGCCATGAATGTTCAGCCTGCCCGGGTCTACAAAGACGATCACCAGGCTGCTGTACGTTTATGCAGGGAGAGCGACGGTATCCCACAGCGGCAGGAGCTGTCAGAAATCTCCACACGCCCATTACACAGAGCCGCGCTCAAAATAGTGATCAGCTCCCAAAAGATGAATTCTTCTTCATGTCACAGCTTGTTTCTGTCTGCACTCAACTTCTTTTTTTGTTTTTTTTTAACTTTCACCTCCCAAAAAGTAAATCTCATGCAAATTATTCTCTTTGTTCTCACATTTCACATTTATAGGCACAACACAGCCAGTAGTTATAACCAACACCTGGTTGAAAGCCACAGTCTTATTACTGACATGAGATGAACGGCTCCGGAGCCGACTCCCAGCATCCCTCCCCACTCTTCAAAGGATCGGACGCCCGGTGAGGACCGAGCGGGTTCGGGTTCATCCCACACGACAAATAACTGGAATTATCATTTTTAAAAAAATGAAGGAAACAGCAAATGGTGTGTGATGGTAGACTGTTACACACCAGGCAGAATCTCTGATTTCACCAGATAATTGTTCTGAGTCGTACTCTCCTTCCTTCCCGGTAAAACCTCTCCAAACACTTCACAACAGGTCTCCACCGGCCTTTTCCATAAAATGAACAAGTGCTGGATTTCTTCAAAGTGTTTTTTTTTTTTTTTGTCTGTTAAGCAACGATTTAGCCGACTCAGCGTGTGTGGCTGTCAGGAGATTACTGCTATAAATGTGCAACTGTTTGTTGGTTTGACTAAATAAACCCATTACAGAATGAGGGACCATAAAAGAATTAAAAGTTTGATTAGCCGTGGGGTGGATGGCGGTGTAATTGGATTGGGTAACAGTTGGACGGATGCTATCTGTGCAGAGAGGAGAAACCATGCATTTCCACTGAGTGTCTGATAATTGTAAAGAGGGTTTTAAAGAGGTTTTAAATCAGCAGAGAGCTGGAATAGACACTGATTGCTGAGAAGCACACTCTCCATTTGAAAATACTCTAAAAAATACTCACAATTTGGAAATATCACCCGACAATATTTTATAGAAATTGCGTTTAAAAACTGGTCTTTATCAAGCGGTGATTGTTAGAAAGCAAAACCCAGGTCTCGGCCGTTAGTCGTAGCGCTAATTTCTCATGAGGAGCTTTGGGAAAATGCGCTGTCACCTCTGCTCTGCACGCTGAGCTGTTTGTTTTTATCGACCAATCACAGAGCAGGGTTAGGCTCAGGGTAGAAACATCAAGAAAATGCTTCTGATCTGATGTGACGATCACAGCACTACTTCATAAAGCTGCCACAAGCTACATTAAATTAAAAAAAAAGGCATGGGGAAAGGTCAGAAGCTGAAATTCTGAACATATTTCAAGGATCAAGACCCCGAAAAGAATTTTGGCAATTATCTGCAACGTAAAGAATCTAGAGGTTATCCTGACTCCAAATGCCACAGGGATAAATGAGCTCCCAAGAATACAATTTCGAGCTCATAAAGTATGAAAGCATTTCCTATTAAACGCCATATAAATGACTACAATGCCAAAATAATTACAGCATTTTAATCAGCCGGGCCTTAATCTGTCCCTGAGTGCTGGAACTGCGAGCCAGCGAGCCAAGTGGAAAGAGATTTCAAGTGTGGGCACCCGAGCAGTTTAACGAATGAACTCCAGGACACGCCGCTCGGCCCGGCTCTGCCCATGTCACTACGAGCAATCACAAAACTCCAAAACTGGGCCCGGAATTATATAAAGCCGCGGTGTTTGGGCGCTCGCCCCGCATCCGAGGCAACAATTTGACACAGACTGAGCTGACATTTCTATTTCAGCCGCGCTGACAGTTAAAGTAATTAGACAAGTTGCTGTCGAGCAACTTTAACTTGGAGCCCATATTTCCTTCTTATCAGAGCTGGATGGGACCGGCACGCAGCCGATCACCACGGCCGCTTCTCTGCTCTCCGAGAGAATCGCAGCAATCTTTCAAGATGAGACAGAGATGCCCTTGACCCAGCGCCGATCTGAAAGAGTCACATCACACCAAAGCTGTGAACGGGGTTTGGTCTAAAGCTTTCAGTGTGGTGTTAATGTAATTTTCATTAATAAACAACGAGGTACATCCTTCGAAGTTTAGTAAATTTAAATGTTAAAATGAGCATTTTAAACCCTCTTTCTAAGCACCAGTCTTCCTTTTCTTGCCACTTGTTCACATCAACCGTTTTTACTTTTTTTTTTTTCGCTCACACTTTGTTTTTAGCTGATTTTTGCTTGACTTTCCTTTGCTTCTGACTTCATTAATTAAACAATTTTTGTGAATTGACTGGATTTCTGTCATGAATATGCAGAGCAGGTCAAACAAGGCATGCATGCAGAATCTATCACTGTTCGGTTCATCTTTGTGTGATCGACAGTCCATTCTCAATTTCTGCTGCAAGCGACTGGAATCAGCCGCAATGGGCCTGAAAACGCTCCATGTTTATTCCACAAACGCCACACGAAGGTTGTGAAAGGAGAAATAAATTAAAATTAAATATAAATAGATAAATATCGATCATGATAGTCATAACTTAGCGATACGCTGTGGCCTTGATGCCCTCTGTTTGGAGAATGAAGCACTGCTGAATGCAAACGACAGCATTTAAACCTCGTCTCGCCTCAGCGTCGGAGGAAAGGGACGGGATGAGAGCAGGAGCGAAACAGCGGCTCAGCATTCTTGCATCAGGTGTGAGGACTCGGTCTCCTTGAGACGGCACCGCCCTTGACTGACCTTGCCGAGGCAATCGCGCTGAGATTTGCCTCCGACATGTTTACAGCGACGATACGCCCCGCTCCGTACAGACGCTCCGAGGGGCCACAAGCACGAAAACCAAGGAGCACGGAGAAAAAAAATGGAAAATGAAAGGACAGAAGGCCATCTGCAGTGGAGACACTCTTTGGTTCAAAACCCTGAGAAGATCTGTTTTCAATTTTTTTTTATTTTTTTAGACATATCAAACATTGTTCAGATCCAAGGATGAGAGTTACTCACTACTTTTCTACGGCGGAGGGTGGCACAGTGACACAATGCAGGGGAGGATAACAAGCAAAGCCCAAAAATAGACAAACAGTGGGATGAGAGAGGAACAGACAGACGTGCAATTTCAATCCTGGGAGAATCATTTTATCAGACAATGCTATTTGCCGTGTCTCCTTTTATGTGCTTAGTGAAATACGGCACTCTGCCTTGTGAATGTGCAACACCCACATTGTAAACAGTACAGTTGCTCATGAAGGCTCGGCTGTTTAGCAGCGTGAAGGCAACCGGAGCAACCAGGGACTACTCTCCAAAGTTTACAAAGTCATTTCAAAGACGCTTTAACAACTGTTTACCGGCAAAATTACACCCACTGGCCACTTCATTAGGTACACTTGTATAATCTAATGAGATCCAGACCAACAGCTCCGACAGAAATTCAGTTTTCACAAAGGTACAAAGGTAATGGGGTTCAGTTCTGCTTGGAAGAGTTGGGGAGGCTTTAATTCAGTCTCAGTGTGAGGATTTAGAACACACACACACACACACACACGCACTCTCTTCTTTAATTGCATATACATATACGCAAAACATAAAACACATTCACATACTGAATACATATACATATACATATACATATATATATATATATATATATATATATATATATATATATATATATATATATATAGCTACAGATAATGTGCAAAACTTCAGTAAAAGCCTCTCATTAAGAGCTTTTGATGACACTTTAATTTGATATCTTATGCATCAAATACAACACATTAAATCCCCATTTATATGACATTTTCACATCAGAACAGAACATTTTCATCATATATTGGGGGAATGATGCTCAGTGCCACTGAAAAT
Source organism: Salarias fasciatus (assembly GCF_902148845.1). NCBI lineage: Eukaryota > Metazoa > Chordata > Actinopteri > Blenniiformes > Blenniidae > Salarias > Salarias fasciatus. The sequence continues at coordinate 33,096,327 of NC_043758.1, read as the reverse complement.
GCAACCTTTTCAAAACAGCTTCCAACGTGGAACTGTTTTTTTTTTTTTCTTAAAAAAAGGCATTACTCCTGAAAATGACTATAATTTGAACCACAACTCTTGGAAAATACATAAATTATACATAAATAAAAGCAGAAATGTTTTCTTTCTAAAATTTTTACACTTTGTTTGGTGGATTGGCAGCACACGTTGGAGACTATTGTGGGCCACTTTTGGTCCAAGGGCCTTATGTTTGACACCCCTGCATTAGCATGTCTATTGTTCAGGCAAAAAAAAAAACAAACTAAGCAAGCTTCTTGGTGTAAATGTGAGTCGCATGAGTTTCCCATACAAAAACGCTTCTTTTTCAATCATGCTGTGGAAAGTGAGCCTTGAAAGCTATTGAAATCAGTAACTAATAGGAAAAAAAATGGAGACTGAAGTGGCACACCAAGTGCACGTTAGGACAGAGAGGCAGCTTTTTTATTTCTCTTTTTTCCCTGGATAGTTTCTTAAAAGCACCAGGAAACTATGTTCCAGTGGTTCTGCGATTCCTGACACCTGAAAGGTCAGTCAAGGGTGAATTCTTCAAGAAGAGGAGACATAAGCTTCTCACCTGTTCGTTTCGGGAACTAGAAGTCCCACACCGGAGTTACCCAGGCGTGCATAAGCCTGTAATTTATGATTTCTGCACATTTGAGGAGATGAGAGGAGTAAAAAAAAAAAAAAAAAAAAAAAAAGGAAAGAAGAGGAAGAAGAAAGGGAATGGAGAGGAGAGAGCAGATCCAGGAGGTTGACGGAAAGGACTGAGAGCAGAGAAACAGCTGGGATGCCAGATCAAATGGGAATGTGGGAGGGAGCGGCTTGTTTTGCCCCTGTGCAGCGATGGGGGAGAACCGAGCGTGTAGTGCATCAAATTTTCATACGAGCATCAGTGCGCAGCTTAGAACTGCATTATGAAACCAAAGCAGCAGAAAATATCCTTGAGGAGCAGCTGAATAAAAATGTGGCTTTATTTATAGACCATGATGAGAACACATTTGAATGATTGAATTAAGCTAATTAAAGGACAGTGAAGGACCATCAAGCAAAATGTGTATTTATATTGAGATGTGTGAGCAATTATTCTGCAAAGTGGGGCATTATATTCCAATTTATACCTACATTTCATCCATCTAGATGCATATATTAACAATTAATGAGCACAGGAGCACATCAACACGCTCCCCACTTTAACTGCAGCTTTAATTGAGAGACTTCGTCCTGTGTTGTGCTCGTAAATCATTTGATTCTTGATGTAAACCTCTCGATCGAGATCACTGTCATAACACGGTGAACACATCACCATGCCAGAACCGGAAGATCCAGCTTTGTCCCTCATAGCCACTGTGTTTGGAGGCAAAAGAACAAAAAAACAGAGAACAAAAGAAAGACACATGTTCAGAGAGTGAAGGTGTTGAATGTGTTATCCATGAAAGAAAGATGTGGTGAAAACACGGCAGAAAGCAGCTGGATTCTCTACTACATTGGAGAGCTATCAAAGAGTGAAACGGCCTTCAGTTCTCATGTGCGTCTCGGTAAAGCCTGCAGTGACAGGCGCGTCACAGATGGTGTCATGATACAACACAAAACATGTACAAATGTGCAAACTGTTTGCTGCAAAACTCCAGTAAGCTTCAGTCATTTCGATGCGATGTTCACACCAGCCTTTTTTGCTTGTTTGTTTGTTTATTTTTTCCTATGGAGTCAAATCCTCCTTACTCTTTCCGCGCCTTTTCGGGAAATGCGATTGTGTTTATTTATATCTGAGACAAACAAAAATGACAGTGTCCTCGATGGACTGAACCCGAGCCGTGTTTCAAAGTGGGGAAATTGAGGTCTAAGGTAACAACTGCCTGGGAAGAAAAAAAACAATTTTCTTTATCAAACTATAACAAAGAAAAACAACAGCAACATGGTAAGGCTGCGCAAAAAGTGTACTATCATCGGCGAGGGAATAATGGGGAGCTGCGCCTGACAAATGAGGACACTGTGTGTAACACTCGGGTCATGTTCGCCAGCACACCTGGTTTCCAGGCTTGGCACCCGCTCCGCAGATGCAGCGAGCAGATGTGCCATTGAGGAGGAATAGCGCTCTGTAATGTGGGTGTAAAAAGCATGAGTAAACAGCCCACAGGATTACAATATTCAAAGACATAAAACAACTTTATTGAATTGTAGGCTGGCTGCCTAATACCTTCGTCCAATAAAATGTGCGAACAAGTGATGCTCGGCGCCAAAACAGCGCGGAGGCATGTCCACTTGTTTTACTGCTCAACTCTGTGTCTTTTCCTAGTTTAATAACCACGAGCCTTTGGTTGAGGGTCGGTCAATAAGGCAATACAATTAGAGCTTATTGTCAAAAGGAAGCAGCTATGCGGCGAGGACAAAAAAAAAAAAAAAATGACACAACAAATAGAAACGACTTCTATAAGGTCAGTAAATTTGAAGGTAAAAAGCTGAACTGTGAGCGAGACAAGCGAGAGCAACCTCGCAGCGGCAGGCAGAAAGGGCTGCTCGGTGTGATAAGGAGGTTTCATGGTCCGCGCTGTGAAATTGCGATACTTCTGAACGGTAAGGTAATGGTGTCAAAACCGATCCTTCCCTCAGAAGCCACGCAATTCTCATCGCAAAAATACCATTAAACACAAAACTGAACGGTATAAGTGAAGCATTCAAATTCACCCTCCAGTTCTATCTTCAGCATCTGTAAAGAGGAGTCATGGGGGCATTCCGGTTTTCAAGCTGCATTTATTCGCAATATAACATAACAGGCTTGTTCCACAATGGTTTCTCTCCTTATCTGAAAAAGCAATCAGTATTTAATCCCAACGTTAAAAAAATAGTGAACTCTTCAACGTTGAAGGACATTTATTGTATATTCTTGCCATTTAATTAATGTTTCAAGTGATGATTGAAGATAAAGTGAAGTGCACGGGTGTGTTGATGCTGCCTTTTCAGTATTTCTGTTAAAATGATTAGAAAATAGAAAATAATTTAGACATCTCTGCTCACAGAAGTCAGTCTGGCACGTCGGAGCGTTGACAACATTTAGCTGCTTCATGTATCATTCATGACATAAAAGATAATAACATCAAACACACAAGAATAAAATAACTGCAGAGGATCAAGTCAATCTGATGATTAGTGTGCGACATGGAGGAAGTTACCCGGTTTAAACCATCTGGTTTAAATGTTTTCCTGTGATCGACGTTAATGGAGTTGGGCAAATGTTATCAAAATTTGCGAGAACATCGAAGTTTCTGTGAGTTACATTTTATTAGTGTGTTTGCAAACTCAAGTCAAGGTCAGGACAAGACCAAAACAACACAATAAGCGAACTGAGCCATGACCAAGATCCAAGATGGTCTCGAGTACTGCAGAGGACCAGCAGAGTCTCTGAAGCCAGCCGGTCTCTCTCCTCGTCTTACCTGAGACAAACCAGGCGTCACAGACGGATGATCAACAGGAGGAATTATTCGGAACCGATGCCGTGCGAAGAAGGCTTAAACGTGGATACGTTTAGTAGAAAGTCCACAGCTTTCTGCCTTCTATTACAACGAATGCATGTCATTACAAAATATCCCCACAGCATATATCCAATGCCGAGCAGACTCTGAGAACAAATTGAAATGAGTCATTCAGACACAGTGACATGAAAAACCTGAACTTTTCAACTGAATCTTTAAAGAACACTTCAAGCTTCTTTCAGGTGAGTTTTCACTGCCTCACTTCTTTTATTTTCATAAGAATTATCCACCTGAAGTGGCTTGAAGGAAATACAGTAAGACTACAATTGGCGGAGAGCTGAGAACACACGTCTCGCCACTTTTCTACAACGCCGCACACCGGTGGCCCTGTTTCGCAATGTCAGGGTCCACTTGTACAAAGTCAGCCATTTTAATCCCCAGAACTAGCATCACTCACTCAATACGATTCTCCCAAAAACAAACAAATCCCTAATAGCAGTAGATACTATCCAAACACTCCCTCTTTAACAGCCGTTCACGTACACAAAGAACCCGAGGGTGACTTTAACGGCTTTTTCTCCATTACAGCTCTCATCCTCGGACCGGTTAAACAGCTTAGTCCACAGCTGATGTCACCCATGCCACTTTTTTTTTTTTTTTTTTTTTTTTTTCCCTCTTCTTCTTCTTTGGTTTGGTGTAGACGTGTGTGGGCGAGCTGGGTGTGGTCGCCTCCGCCGCAGCTTACTCTCTGGCCAGAGTCACATGTAATTTCTACACATTTCACTGACCGCGACACGGCCAATACGAGACGCTTGAAAACCCCACGGGCCAGCCGGGGAGGCCTCTGCGTCTGCTTCTGTGCAAAACAAGCTGCGAGCTTCGACAGCAACTCAACGCCCGTGCCCTGCTATTATCCATACGGCGCTGTGTGTCTATGAAAATGCTCTAACCGCACACAAAATCCCAACATCTGCCCAAGGACACGGTGCCTTGAGAGGAGAAAAACATCGCGGGTGATAACAGCCTTGTTGTGAAGGAAGTGCAGTCCTCTTGTCTCCCCTCCGCTTGAATATATTCATTCGGGCATATCGCGTTATTGTAGGCTTACTTCAGGTCTGCATAACGTGACAGCTTTGTTAGAGCCCGGCGTCTATGTATATCCCTGTGACCTGACAGTATCAAGGTAAACTGAAAAATTCAGGAACATAAGGGATGATTCACGCAGGGAGTATTCACACGGCAACTGCTAAACAACAGCCCCATTCAGCGGGCTGAGCTCAGGGTATTATGAGTAATTGTTTCAACAGTGGCTCAGAGACAGTCGGTTTGTCGTAGGTGCAGGCAGAGACTCGCCCAGCCTGTCAGTGCAGCAACCCAAACTTCCTGGAGAGGAGTGAGGAGGGGAGGGGGTGTAAAAGAATCCCGAGCCGTCATCTGATAAATGCACTTTATGATTATTTATTCAAAACCCCCTGCGACACTTTGGCAGTGCAGCATTTTTAAAAGGGGGTGGGCAAACAAAGAAAGGAAAAAAAAGTGTGAGAATACACCAGAGACCGCTGGAGAAATTGTTCTGATCTCCACCACAGCAACAAATCTACTTGGAGGTGGCGACATTACAATTCCCTGTAGAGCCCAGCATAAGCTGCACTTACAAAAACCTCCCAATTTATCTGTGCCGCTTCCCTATGATCTGTGGTTTGTGCCTTCTAATTGGTTTGCTAACGGGGATGCCGCCGAGCAAACCCAGACGTATTCCTCAACCCGGCTCCTGCTGAACTAGCAGTGTGCCACTTCGGTCCCACGGCACGTCTGCTTTTTTTCTGCAACACCTGCTCATTGCATGACTCCCTGCAGATAGACCTCGCATTAATAAAACATTAGACATCCGAGCATGTGTCAACCCTGCACTCGCTGAAGAAGCAGCTTCGAGTGCAGAACGAGAACCAAAACTTTCAAACCGGTTGTTTCCTTTCAGATATTTTAAAAAGCAAAATTGTTTCTACCTTTCAGGAATTTCAGAGGATTTCATGGCACAACTAATCAAACTGCTTTACATTCTGGACCAGAGGATATATGTCTTTAAAGTCTTCTTGTGCACACTTAATCTACCCATTAAAAAAACGAATTAAACTGAAAATATTTGCAGGTTGTAAGTCTTGTAAATCCAACAAGAAGTCAGCCTTAACTCACAACAGAACAGTTGTCTCGCTCACTCAACAGGGTGCCTTGTTAATGCTTAAGTACATAAAAAACAAATTACTTGCATGTGAGCATTTCTGCACTAATTTGACTCCATCCGGAGTCCAGCCTGCTCTCGCTGGGACGCCTCTCCTGTCGGGAACACGGCACTACCCTCCAGGGTCTGGAAAAACTGGAACTCTTTTGGTTGTTTTTGACATTCGGGTTATTCAAACATGACATTTTGAACATTCGTACGAAGCCCATGAGCTTGGGAGGAGTGTCCTCCACATTTCCATTAGTCTCTCCGAGCGGCTTTGTTGTGGAAACACAAAAGGTCTCCTCCTCTCGCACATCACCAATCAGAACGGGCCGAGAGTCTTGAAAACGCATCGACGCTGCATCTGCCGTCAACACAAATTAGAGCATAATTACTACAGAAATACCCATTCAGTATTGTTTCCCTCCAGAGTGCTCCCCTGCGCCTCACCATCTGCATTACTTCAATAATATTTATCATGTTATACCAAGCGGGCTTGCTTTCCCACAATGCTCCTCCTTAATAAGCCCCAGACCCAAACGCACGCTGCGTGTGGATAATTTCCCCCACGTCCATTCCAGTTTATTGTTTCATATACTGTACTGTGCTAGTCTTCCTCTGGGCAAATGTCCTCTTTTTTTTTTTTTTTTTTCAACTTCCCGTGGCCCCAACAATCCCATCATAATGCTTTGCCAACACTTCTGTGCTCCATTAGCGTCTGGCATTCCTCCACTAATTGCATGAAACTAGGTCTGCAACCTCTTTTACACCCAATCAGTGGGGGGCAGAAGGGTTCTCTCTCTTGATTATAAGCCACGGGAGCCGGGCAACAGCGACGCTGCAGGTTGAGCCGAGCGGCTCAGGTTGGTGTGGGGAGGCTGGGAGTCCCCTTACCTCGTCGTGTCACTCCCTCAGTCGTCAGGAGGAGTGGGGGCCGGGAGGTGGCGGAGGGGCGGCTGATGACGAAGCCAATTATTTTCACCTATCTGTTGCTCCCTGCCAGCAGACATGTAATCTTAAACGGTCTCAGTGATCCCTGGGCAGGTTCTGAGCCCCTTGGAGAATATGGTTTCGCAGATGAAGCTGTCACAGGGAACAGCTTGCATTCAGCAGCCGGCTCTTTCAGATGCATCTCACCTGTCGCCTATCCGATCGTCATGCCGGGAATTTGCAAAATCCACAATTTCTGAGACCTCAAATAACCCAACTTGTTAATGTTCTGCCAGGAAAACATCTGTGTATTCCATTATTGTTTGGTTCCGCGAACTAAATTTTCAAATTTTGCTTGCTCAGTGTCTTTTTTTATGTAAACTAAGACGTGTGCCGTGGCATATGAAAAAAAAAAAGAAAAAAAAGGCAGCACTCAGAGAAAGCAGGGTGGAATTTCAGCTGTGCAGCAAAGAATGGCGAGGAGGAGGAAGAGATGCTGTTACAGTTAATGGATCGGGTGATGCATACTGACAAAAAGCTGGACGGCGAAGCCTCCCCAGGTTAAAACTATAAATAAAAGACAGAAGGATGGACCAGCAGAAATTGTTAACTCCTGTTCCGAGGAGAAAGTTGAGCCCCCTTCTCTTGAGTCAGCCTTTCCCTGTAGCAAACTGGATGTGAACAGCCTTTCGTTGAGTTTCTGCACATTTCTGTTGGGGGTTCACGCCATAGCAAGACCTGTAGCATCCAATTCTCCGGCGAATTACCCCTCCGGTCCATGAAGGCATGCGGCCAGTGCTGAAGTAAATGTCATGATTTGGGCTACAAAATGATAAAACCTGACACTTGCAATGCTTGCACTCTTGTGGAGAAGGATAGTATAGGGCTTTTTTTTTTTTCTTGACACAAAATAACAAGGCTGCATACTCAATCCATATCTTTGCTAATGGAAAGTGCGAGGCACCCTTTTCAACAGAAATGTATGATAGCCAGAGATGGAGTCTGAAATGATGCTGCTGCTGCTATAGAAGGCAAAAAGGATCTTTTTTTCTTTCTAAGAATTAAACACATTGCCAAAGTGGCATGTTTCTCCACCAACGCACATACGAGGCTGCCTTTCAAGAAACGTCTCAACCCATTTAAAGCCATGGAGTCTTTCTCCGAGCTGACCAAAAACCACCTGTTTTGTGAATGCAGACCCCGCCTCCCTCCCCTTGGCTTATCTCTGGAGATAATGATAGCTGTAACAGCCATCAGTTGTGTTTGCTCAGGACTAAAACCACGAAAGCTGAAAGTTACTCATTCACAGGCGCATTATGCTGTAGAACATCACGTGGTCACGAAAAGGCTTTTAATTACTGTTGATAAAGTTGGGACTCTAAGTAGTTCAGAATAGTAATTCAGTCGTCTGCAACTGGAGGGATAAAATAAGAAGAATAGAGCCTGTGGTCTCGCGCAGTTTAATTTAAATAAGGTTACCTGTGAGATATGTCTGCAAGGACTTTATTTTTTTCGTACCTTCAGTGGAAGTGTGACTTTCTCGCCCCTTTCTGTAGCGAGAAACAGTGAAGCTGATGTGAAAATGAAGTCTGAAAACTTGATTAATTTTAACAAGGTCACAACTTACCTTCATAATCTACTTATGTTTCCATTCAAACAAGACCAACGGCTCTGGAGAGAACAGCAAATTAAAAAATACGCCCGATGCCGTTTTTGAAGTAGGTTAACTCTTTCTTCGAAGCCCCTTCAATTCAAACCTGGATTGATTAGAGCACCAAGGGCTGATCCAACAATTTACAACACTGATGTAACCACCCTGCCAATATTAGGCATTTTACAGGCGTCCTGCTGACAAACAAAGTGACTTCAGGTCTGCACAGCAAGCAGCAACATGTTTGTACCAAGTGAACATTTCGCTGTTTGCGAGTACGACGCCGCCTGTCCTCTGCTCCTTGCTTTTATCTGTATTCTCTTCACTGTTGGGTTCAAAGAGGCACATCCACACAGAGCCACCTCAGATCTATAAATACCCTGCATTTATTTTTCATTTATTTCACTCCAGGCAAATCAAGACAAGCTTCTCCTCTCGCTAATGGATTCCTCACAAAGAGACTGACTGGACATCAAAGTTAGGTGGGAAGAGCTTTGAAATGCAGCTATTAATATAATTCCGTTTTCCTCCGGTGCTGGACACATATCTGTAACACACTCGGACAGGAGATTGATATATCTTTGACCATCCTACACAGCATTTGGTCGTCAGCATACTACAAACACCGAAAAGTACGTCGAACTCTGGGGATTCTGAGAAAGTTTTCAGAGATGTGGAAGTGGCATTATGGGAGTCCGAAAAGTCTCTCCAAAATGCCAATTCTGCCTGAAAACAGCCTCCAGCTGACAGTGTAACACCACATGTAATAACAAAGCTCATGTAAATCCAAAACCAGCCATGACACACCTAAGCAAGAAAGACAACTTCCCAATCGGCAAGTGTAATTTGACTACAGCGTGGAGACATTTCTCAGTATTCCAACAACAGATTGGAATGCAGATATGAATGCACTTTTTTGCTTCAGCATATCCACAAAAAGGAGTTAGAACAGTAACTTGCCTGCAGGGCATCGAAGAAAAATGGAGACAAGGTAAACTGAAACACCGTGATGATATTATCGTTACATTTAGTCTCGAGGCATTCGGTAAACGCTCTAATCCAGAGCGATTTACAATACCAGGCAGACAATAGTTTGGTTTCTAGCTCAAGGACACTTCAATCGGACACCCAGTCGGTGGTACATGTGAGATCCACTGAAACTGAGGCGTGTCAGGATGATGCTCCAACTGAAAACTGAGAAAAGGAGCAAAACTGACATTTCAGAATGCTGAAAACACATTGTAGGACAATCAAATCTTCAATACGCACAAAGACACTTGATAGATATTGTTTTCAAGTAAGGCAAAGAAAAGAAACTGCTGATGGAGTTTAGAGCATGTTTCACTTCAGTAATGTTTCCTGTCGAGGTGAGTTACAAACTTTAAAACGCGGCCAAAGAGGTGTCAAGAGCTGCGCCGTAATCTGATTTTGGGTTGGGCCTTTTAAGTCAAGTCAAGCCTCTTCTCTATGGAAAACAGCCCTGTCAGGACCTGTGTGGAGGGCCCCCTCTTTGTGTCACTGTCATTTAGCATCTGCACTGGCCTGTCAAACAGAATGCCACCCTCACGCTGGCTGCTAGCCCCCGCTGGAGACAGGATGCTGAACAAAGGCCCCGGGATGATAGATGATGTTATACAACGACCACCGTTTTTGTCAGCGAATGGGGGGCGGGGGTGAGCAAGGGAGGGGAGGGGGTGGTCTTCCTGACACCCATTGATGGATATGATTCTGAAAATACGCCAGAGTGTGAGATGAAGCCATCAGAGGAAGCAGCCAGACGAAGCAAAGGAAAGAATAACAGCGAAATAACAATATCGCCCAACATCTCCGAGACTCTGGTTAGAGTAATTATCTCTGACATTTTCATTTATGTAAATGTTTGTTTTGCAGTTGCTTATCGTTAATTCATAAAATATAACAGCTAAGGTCATGAAAGCTTTGAAAGTGCTACATTACTCCGGAGGAAACGTTCTGCAGCACAGAAAGTTCAACTTGGCAGAAGCAGAGAACAACGGCTTAAGATAGACGAAACGACAAAGACGGAGGCGCTCTGTGCTTTTAGAGGAAACTCAGGTTAAAGTTTCACTAAATTACAACAGAAAAATTAAAGATTCATCGGAAGCCCCATTTAAATGGCAACGTTTTAACTGAAAACTCGTTTTTAAAAATACGTTTTTAGCTTCTGCTTGAGTGGCGAGAAAACAGTTCCCAACATATCCGAATCAGCCATGCTGGTCCATGCCTAGCCACACCCCTCATCATTACATCCACTACCTAACCCCCCCTCCCCTCCCCCGCACGGACATGGAGCTCAGCCCCAAACACTGCAGCGTCTTCTCGGCGAGCTCCGGCGCCCGGAGGGATCGTGTGTGAGTCACGGCCACTAGCTGGCCTGACACACAATGACAGACCGGGCCTTGGGCAGACAGAACAAATGCCATTGCGCCGCACTCAGCTCCGAGCGCCGCGGCACAAAACGCAGCCATTAGCTATCTAAGTAGGCAGCTGTGTCTTAGGAGATGCATTCAAAAGAGGGGAATTGGCATTTTACCACACATACGCATAACTGGGACCTGAGAGAAGTGATAAGCATTTAACAGACTTAACAAGAATTTTACTGCGGCAAGACCAGCTTGAAAAATTCCACATTGTGTTTTGTGACAATACAAGGCCCAGAAACAACCTTGATGTTCTTTAGAAGGTATCAAAGCCCTTTTCAAATTGGCTAAATATGCCAAAGCTAGTATTTTTTTTTTTGTTTTGTTTTGTTTAAAAAGATAAGTTTTTTTCCCAATGTTGTTTGCAAACACAGGCAAAGGACGCACGCTGCCAAAAAGACAATATAATAGAAAATCTCACCGGCATACTGATTCACAACTCCGGCCTAACTCAAATACTCTCTGTCATAAGAAATACAATCTGAGTTACAATGTGAATGTCACAGATCAGTGAAGGAGAAGGAATAACTATTTATTCCTCACAACAACAGAAGCCAGCAACGGTGTGCTGTGAAACAATCCAACAATGATGGAGCGAACACACGCTGGTACACAATCACATGAGAAATCAATGTCCAGGAGTTGTAACGCACAGAAAAAGAAAATAACGCAACACCAGGCACAAGCTTCCACACAGCGTGATAAGACAGACACGGTTTCTGTCGGAAATTCAAGGTTTGTGTATCTTCGGGTGATTTCTGTACTGGTTGTAAAGCCTCAGACTTCAGGGACACCGAGCATTTGATTAGCTTCAATTAAAATCAAAGGACAGTATTTTTCAAAAGACTCAGGACCACTTTCATTCCATCAATTAAATTCTTCACTATTTCTAAGCATTTTTCTGACTTTCTAATCATTATATGCAGACGTGACATTCAGACATTCAGGCTGGAACATCAGGCTCTGACTCTTCAATGGAGACTTTTTTTCTCTCTCTCTCTCTCTCTCTCTCTCTCTCTCTCTCTCATGTTCACCAACACAAAATCCACTTGGTGTGAAAAGCAGAGGTCAAAGAGTAGGAACAAAAGGAAGCCAAGTGTACTTGGAGTGTGACACACCTGGCAACAGTGTGACAGACCCCTCGATGAGTGTGATTAACCCCGTGGCCTGCTACCTTTGTTTTCTTCAGGCGGCATCTGCTCCAGTGAAGCAGCTCGGGCTGCAGGAGTTAATGTTCCGGCCACCAGAGCGGGCCGGCCGCAATCTCCGAAGGTAAAGGACGGTTCTGCAGCCCTTCCACAAGGCCGAGACGCTGCGCGGAAGATGGCAGAAGATGGATCTGCTTGTCTTGGATCACCTTCGCCGGCGCTGACTCAAAAAGACAGCGAGACATTTGTGCCAACACGTCAACAGTGGGGGCCGCAGCTTGTAAATAAGACATTAACCTCTGTGTTTACCAAGAAGCCATGTGTTCTTTTTTTTTTTTTTTTTTTCAAGGCAAAGTGCTTCCCCAGTGCAGCGCAGCACTACTGTAGCACACGGCCCTCTGTGGAGGGTGGGTGGGGGTGGCGAGGCAAAGAGTAATAAAGCGTGTCAGTTCCTTTCTAGGGATAAAAATATTAAATCTTTCCATTTTCAGCGAGGGGGTCCATTTTCATTTCTCCCCGATTTTCCTCCCTCCCGCTCCGAGTGACTTGCGAGGACGAGGAAAATATTTCAGTCTGGGATATTTGTGCCAAGGAAATCAATCAATTAGCTATAAGCGCTGAGATAAGTCGCCTCCCCATTATGTGGAGGGAGGCTGTGCACTGATGCTGCAGAGTGCACTTACTCGTGCACACAATGAGGTCAGCACGTGACCCCCCTCCAGCACCGGGGACAAACACACCCCTTCTGCAGAGCTCTGGGCAAAACATTAAGGACCATCTGACTGAACCCTGAACATGTTGCTGTCCTGACACATTGCATTGGAAACACAGCGCGGCCTGTTACTAAAAATACTTCTACGCATGCAAGACGCTCTGGAGGATTGGATGCTATAGTAGTAACTCGCCAGTGTGTGTGTGTGTGTGCGAAGCAGTGTTGCATGAGAGGGAAGCCTGCACACACTACATTGTGATGCATGAGTTGCAGTCAAGCTGCTTAAGCTCATTCACACGTTTATTTCCTCTGATACTTAAAACATATAACTGAAGGAGGGAGAGTAAACAACTTTGCACAAATAAATCATAACTTGAGTTTCCCCTGCAGAAAGGTTACACATCTCAAATTGTTTCTTTTCTGTTTTTTTATAGTCATCTGTGTGGGATTTTACCAAGCTCACCATTTGATTTACAGCACATGAGCTGGGTCTCTCCAGTTCTGACGCGTTCTTCATTCACATGAAGCAGACAGCTCCTGACAGCCGCCTATAAATATTCATCACGAATCTAAAGTTCAAGTCACGATGGTGAATCATCTAAAAGACATAACCAGTCGAGAATATTAATTAAGTAAATTTAATTAACCGTCTAAATTACCTAGTCAAGAAAGTCATCCCAGCCGCCCGTGGCTACCCAACCCAGCTTCATCATTCAGGACACATTACGCAGTTTTTTTTTTTTTAAGTTGCATTAAAGCAGGAGCTGTTAAAGTCTCAAAGTACCCCCCTCACTGAGCTTCAAACAGACGGCACCCCCCGATTCTCATGCTGAAGGTTTTGTCTGACACCGGCCGGTAATTTATGGTGGAACGCCTGATTTCCTGATAGTTTTCACATGGGCTGTAGGAATCCGTAGGCAATAAAGAGAAGTCTTTTTTGCATGCTTGCTTGAGAATTTAAGTTAAAAATGTAAACGGGGTCTCAGGTCAACCCCAAACTGAAGCAACAGTGATGCCACCGGTTTAATGAGACCCTTCTCTGAATGGGAAAATCAGCTGAGGACCGCTTTTGATTCACAATGATGATTGGGCATTCAAAACAAATAGCAGACAGAAGAAAACGCAGCCTGCATTCAGAGTGGAAACCTGTGGGAGCAAGTTTTACGCTCCGCAAAGATCGAGGGAAATAATAGACAATTATGTGGATTAGAATAAACTTGAGTTATCATGAAATAGTGATGCCTGTAATCCTCCCGTACAAAGTCTACTTTCACATCCACCGCATGGAATTCCGCACTGTCTACATGACGAGCTAAACAAATGAGTCCACAGCACAAAGGGCTTATTCATGCCTGGGAGATCCTGCTGCCATCCTTGAAGTTCCTTTAATTCAAAATATAACACAGCCCTTAATGGCCGTTTTTGTTGGTGTTTTCCTAAATTTCCAAAAGCATTTTAATTACAAGAAATTAAAAACACAAAAAAAAAAGCAGACGATTTGACTGAGGAGAGCTCTGTTCAAGGTGTGTGGTAAGGCAAACCTCAAAAGCAGATTTAAGCCTTTCATTCTAGGCTTTTTTTAATTTTGCAGGTAATTTTCAAAGGATATCATTCATTATTCAAGCCCTATTTGCAGAACATGGAGAGTTCGCTAAACTTTTGCACACACTCTTTTTGTCTGGTAATGTTGAATAAATCAGACATTTGCACCCAGGATTACTTTGCGAATGCAAACCTGCAATTCCCGCACTCCACACTGTTCCCAGACAAAAGATACATACAAATGACTCTGCATTTAGCACAGTGCTCAGCATAAACGCTAATCCATCTTCTATTTCTTATTCTTTTCTTAAAAAAAAAGAATAAATATCATAATACGCCTCGCCTTCTGTCATCTCACAGCTCGACTTCACTGAAACAGTCAGCTGCACTCTGCTAGCTTGCTTTGTTGCGCTTGTTACATATTTTGAGTTCATAGTGATTACAACTAAATTACACAATTGTGCTTGATATTTTTCGAAAACGCACTGAGAAATTACACATTTGCAACGATGACGACGTGGAGGAATTGACACTGCCTGCAAGTCAAAGACACATTTTGTTGATTTAGAGTTCCATGTTCAGCAGTTTCAAACGTGCAGAAGGAGCACATTCGGGCATATCCTTGTCTGCTTTCCTGAATTTAACTGCAGATAATTTAAGAGTTGATTACAGCATGGGGTCCAAGACGAGTCGCACCTCGTCTTTAAATTATAGGTGTTTTTTAAAGTGTGATGTTAACTGAAGCAGCCACTGTGCCATCTCCTATTTTCCTGAGGATTTTGGCCCACTGCTTCCTCGGTGCATTACTTTTATAATGGCAGATTTTTCAAGCAGTGGAAGATTTTTTTTTTATTTTTTTTTTTTTTATTTTAGAGGAAACAGCTAATGCCTTAAAGTGAAAGCAGCAGCTGTGATAATGCTCACCTTACAAGGACAACCACTGAGCAACAAAGAAGCTGTGGCGCTGCGGCGGATGAACTATGTACACAGATACATTAACCATTGAAAACTGACCCACCCTCCGCGTTCGGTACGATTTATGAGGAAATGTGCATATTATTGTGTTATTATGTGCAATAATTGAGAGAAACTGTGAAGAAAGATTCTGAATATTACCTGGGAGTGGAAAAGAGAACAGGAAGTCCAAAGTACTTCATGATGTTACTTGATGAGGTGTGAAGTGGAGGTACTAAAGACGACATATTCTATAGAATCATTTTCTCTCCTTCTATCCCCTCAACCCTCACCAGAAAAGCAGAAAGTCTCCTCTTCCGCCTGATTGAGTCTGATTCTGCCATTTGTTTTTTTCTGTTAAAAGGGAGTTTTTCCTTTCTGCTGTCAATCTATTGTTGGTGGGTTTTTTTTTTTTTTTTGGTGTTGCATTTGACATTATAGAAATGAAACTGAATTGATCAACGAGAACAATAGACAGCGCAGCACTTGTGCCTGGCTGCCATGCTCAGCAGGGAGGCTGATCACCTGCTAAACCCATTAACCTCGTAGGGTTTATTAGCGAGCTGGGCCTTCGTCCTGTGAGCGGATCTCCTCTGGATCCCAGCGTCTGCAAAGCAGACCGCTCTGCCTATTTGAATTTATTTAGATTAATGAGATAAAGAATGTAATCAATCCTGTGAAGGCCCTACATAATCAAAGATTACTCCCTCCTTCTGCTTCTGCAGTGATCACTTTACACCAGTTAGCCGTTGATCAGAGAGGACAGGGATTCTCACACAATCTGCTGATGCGGCTAAATCTGGCTGAACTATCTCTTTTCCATCTGGCACTAAGGACAGACATGGATTCACAACAAATACTGAAGTGTACAGATGCTGCTATTCCAAATTCTAACGCAGTTTCTCCCAAGTAAGTGTTGACATTTGAAGCAGCGCTTACCAGAGTGTGACGACGATGGTCGGCGCCACTGAAAACCCAGTTTTTTTGAAGACGGTTATCCAAGATGCAGTTTTTTGAAAACGTTCCGACTCTGTGGAAACGAAACTAACTTTGCTACAGCGCATCACAGTCATAGTAAATAGTAATAGCTTGAGTCCTGGTATGGTAACTTCACTGTTTTCAGAGTTTCTGTCATTTCTGTGTGAATGGAGATCGTTTTCAAAACATTACCGTGTGAGTGTGAAACTTTTCTGAAACTAAAGCTCAAATAGTATACTTCAAATGTTGCTGTGTAAACGTGAATTGTTTATAAACGGGGCATCATTTTGAATGCATTCAAATTATACTCATTCTGCGATGCAAGAAACAAAAAAAAATGTTTATTTTCCCCCTAAATTTTCACAATATGAACCTAAAGAACGGTACAATACTCTGCAGATTTGACCTAAGGCCGCGCTTTTTAGTGGTTAATTGTGCAATTACTTTTTACTGAATTGAAAACAACAGTGCACTGGAACGCACTGAATTTCAAAAGCTGCTCAAACAGCACATTAGAGATTTCAACAGAATGCATCCTGGATGGAAAAACAACAAGCACATCGGTCTAAAGTTAGTAAAAACAGTTGTATTGTGTTTGGTGCCATTTTACAGCAGGTGTAAGATAGAGCCCTCAGAATACAGAAAAGAGGAGAGGGAGTCAGTTATCCTACACAATCAAATAAAGCATATCACTGAAGTGTTTATGCCTCAACACACTGCAGTGTCTTAATCTGTTTGGTAAGTAGTTGTATTCTCAGAAGGCGCAAAGCCTTGACGCTTGATGGATTCTCAAAGCGTGAAAAGCAGTTGTGAATGTCAAGATTCCCCTGACACTCGTTCACCAATGATCAATTTCCCATCCTCCATCCTCTGACCTGCCCTCACACATCAGCATCAATCCAACGCGGGTAAATACAGTGAGTGGCTTAATGCATTTTTCCTCTCCAGGGATTCTGCAGCCCAAAATGGCATCGGGAGGGTAAATAAATAAATATTTTGTTGAGAGGAGGATTGGATTGTATTCTGTTGAATAGAGAACAACCTTTCTCCTCTCCGCTGTCCACAAAGACAGAATTGTGTTTCTTTTAAGAGAAGGCTCTTGAGCATAAAAAGCGATGGACATGGCTGCAGGAAAGTCTGAGGTCAGAGGACATTAAAAGTAGCCACGAAGCTAAGGTCAAATCAGGAGAAGGGGGAGGTATCTATTGTACTTGAAATCAAAACGCAAGACTTTCAAGTCAGCGCATTGCACTTAGGAAGAGCTCTTTCCACTTGGCCTTCAAATGAACTTCAGCTAAAAGAGAGTCCGTCCACACCGTACCGTGACAGCACCGTCCTTCGAAGAGACGGTCACGTCAAGGTAAAAATATGCCGTCCATATGGCAATGACAGGGGGAAAAAAAAAAAATGTGTTTGCAAGAGCAGTTAGATGAAATTTCACTTGGTCACTGTTTCACCTCATAACATCCCACTGTATGATTAATCTCTCCAAGCACATAATCTAGCGTGCTACACCCGCCGAGCGCAGCGGTCCTCACCCCACCTCTGCACAGCGGCAGCTGGATAAGCTGTGATAGGACGAAAGGGGCACGGTAGCACATACTACACATCCGGCACTCGACATCGTGACCTTGACTGGAGAGTGGGCTGACAGACGGTCTCTCCATCTCTTCGCGCCGCTGGGGCGGGGGTGGAGGGGGGGTGAGGTCTGCCCAATTACAGGCGCCGGGCACATTGTCTTGTTAACTTCAGCTCTGACTGTACATTTGGGCAGCTCAGAGATCAAGCGCTCACTGGAGTTTAAATTGACAGAGCTACCTTTTCTGCTGTCACAGCCTCCTGTGTTACTCTGTCACTGGCGGCTGATGGAGGAGCAAAATAAGCTGTCTCAGACATCTATGCAGATACTGACGGCATCAAAGTCAGCGTATCCTGGCAGCCTTCGTAGGAGGTCTGACTCCTGTTAAGCAATCGAGTTTCGACACCACAAGGATGAGGGAACTCGTGGAGGAAGTGTACCCTCGTCATCTTAGTTTAGTCTTCCTGCCACATCGTGTTGACGACTACCGGGCACATAAACAAGTCTTAAAGTTACGTCTGAGGCAGAACCGCGACGTGACTTCAAGAGGCTGCTCGTTCTCTCCACCAAATACAAATAAAATGCATATGCTGGGATTCATTTAGGTAATCCTGAGGCAAACACACATAAAACTGCCTGTTTCTAGCTTCAGAAATGTAAAAATGTGCTGTTTGTGACGTGATTAACTGAAAATGCAAAGCAAGACTCAGTCTCCATTAAATTGAATTGCCACATGGAATAGTTTTGAAAATGCCAGGGACTGCGGCTCTTCTGGATTATCTGTGAACTTAAAAGTGGAAATAGTTGCAGCCCAGCAACGGACAAGACAGCAGCTGCATTTGATCCAAACTCCACGAGATTACTAATGAGGTATTGACCTATAAATGGCTCTTCAGAAATGACAGCTACCAATATTGACCTTTAAAAAAGGGAGTAAATATAAAGAGAGTTTCAACACTGCTCAGGTGCCAGAGGTCAATACCAAGACTCCATTAGAGACGTTTAAGTAAAACATTCTCCTGGAATAAAATGCCACAATCGGCTGTTTGGCCAAATGATCTTGCGGAACAGAAGAGGAATATATGAATTCTTAAACGAAAGGCAAGTCGGGCTTGATGCAAGTGCAGCTGACAGACGGGAAGAGCAAGAGGCGACCCGAGTCTGCAGACCACGGCTCTGAAATACGCCTGAGTGTTAATTGGAAACACAGCACAACTGCTTCCTCACTGAGGCGTGTCATTGGAAAGGAAATAAGCAGGAGCAGCAAAATATACAAAGGCACTCATAAGGATAAAAGAACACAGCTCAGTATGATGGCGGCAGGCGGAGGAGATGATGCTAAATACACATCTGACTGAGGCAACACAGTAATCTTAATTCAGACAAATAGCCCTTTGTTTAAAAAATGCCCTTCCAGCAAAAAACCAAATGTGCAATTTGTAAAAGTTGGGAAACTTTGTTTTACCCTTGGGACTGACAATAATTTGAAAAGTTTCCCAAGAATGCAAACAGAGATAATACAACTTTAATTTCCAGTCAACTCTTGGTGTCAGAAGAAATCCATCCTTCCATTTATTCGCTGCGGTAGGGCAGAAATCTGCACACAGAAACAGTCACAGAGGCACACATAGAAAAATACAATATTGAGTTGGGATGTGGAAATGAGGTGGTTTACCTGGGGGGAAAAAAACATAGACAGTCAGGGAGAACATGAAGACTCCAGACGCTATGAGAAACTGGTATAGAACAGAATAAAACACAAGGGAATAGAAGTATCCAATCGGAGCAGTCTGGGATTCAGCGTCTTGCTCAAAGACGAGCGGACAGGTGGAGATGGGGAATCGAACGTGCAACCAGCTACAGCCACCCCTGAGAACCGCTGTGGAGTCCCCGTGGTGAAACCCAGAAGAAACTACATTTTATAGAGCCAAACGGGGGGCAAAAAATAAATAAATAAATAAAACCAACATTCACAAATATTCACCTTGTTTCTATAGATAGATAGATAGATAGATAGATAGACAGATAGACAGACAGACAGACAGATAGATAGATAGATAGATAGATAGATAGATAGCTTTGTGTCCAGGTACCGCTGTGCCGTCACTCGGTGGCTCGCGGTGCAGCTGTGGTCCCCCTACAACTGTCCAACACCCTACCCCCATCCCCTGACCTCCATTTCCCTGTTGGTCAGTCCGCAGCAAATCCGAAAAGCCTCACAGCATCTCCATGGCGACGGGCCTCAGTCGAGCAGATGGCCTCAGTGTGCCGTGCGGCAATTAAAGAGGGAGCGACGAGCGGGGAAAAGAAAGTGGGTCAGGATCGGGGGGGAAGCAGGGCCGGCAACGCGAAGCTGCCGCCGCCTCCAGGCCTGCGCACAGACGTATGCATTTGCGCAGTCAGCAGCGGGCACGCACGCGCGTGCACACACACTCATACACGTGCACGTTCATGCCTCAGTTCACCCCTTCCTGGATTTTCCCAGCAAAAACAAATACCCACCCCACGCCAGTCACAAAGCATGAGCAGTGTGAGAATGAAAAGAGGGGTTAAGCGAGTGCAGGGACGTACGGCCAACTGCTCCAACTCCGGCAGAGGAACTTCCTCCAGAATTATCCCAGCACCAAATCAATGGGATTAACCCTTTAATTCCCACAGAACAACATATAGCACTGCCACCTCTCGCTCTTCTTTTTTCCAACCGGCTGAACCGAAATTTCACAAACAGCAGGGATGAAACACATCCTTGGCGTTGTGGGGGTAAATCCAATCAGCTTCGTTCCCTGACGGCTTTCAGCGTATTTTCAGCAGTCTTTTGAAATACGGACTTTCATTTCATCTCGACTTGGACCCACTTGTTATACAGAAAAAAAAAAAAAAATCTGATTGAGTTTCTGAATCACTGAAATTAAAGAAATCTTTAATTAAACTGATTAAGCAGACAATATGATCTTTAGCACACTACTGAGCCTTTAATTTAATTTAATTTTTAATATGTCTTAATATGCTCATTTGTGTAGTGAGCATTTGTTTGAAGATAGCTTTAATAGAGAGTATCAGTTGATTTTGGGGGGTCTGCTGGCTTCCCGCACTGAAACAAAAAAGACTTAATGAGCTGGAAAAAATTGAATGAACTTTTATTTGCACAAGCCTTTTCTTCCACCGAGCAGCCCCGATGTGCCGAAACAGAGCCTCAGCCAAGAACACTTTTTCAAGGCAAACTAGGATCACCCTTGGAACGTAGCCGTGTTCAGGAACAGCATGATCCACTGCAAACCCCCCTACCCCGCAGGGTTCGCGTATAAATCTCAATTCGCTAGTTCCCCTTTTCCTCTTTACATCTCGGCTGTTTGCCTCCCATGTGGGTTTTTTTTTGCCACATTGCAGGCAGGAAGGTACAGTCCTTAAGCCCATTCTGCAGAACAATTTTAAAACTGGGCAACCTGAAGGCTGCGAGCAGCAGGCTGTAAGAGGGAAGGTATTTTGAGGGTTTTGTGGCGGTATTAAACAGCCTCTATATCAAGTTTCCCATTGCAACATTTGTTCCTCCTTAGCCTCTATTTTCAGTTCCATAATGCTGACAAAGAAGGTACAGAGTGCTGGGAACAATTGCAAGCCCCTGCATCAATGTGAAATAAATATTTACGATGTTTGTGCTCTGAAACAGAGCTCAGCGGCTAAAGTGGGGGAAGAAATTTGACTCAGATAGAGACTGGAAAAGGCACTGTTCACTTTCACTGCTCGTCAGAGAGACTATAATCTCCGTGGGTGCCGGGTCAGTGAGTGGGTGTTCTCGTGCACACTTATATCTGCATAACTTATCATCATGTAAATGTTGTAACTGGTGTGGTGGACATGTGGGTGGGAGAACGGGGAACCCTTGAACCCGCCGCGACCTTCTGTCTCCCCGGCCTGACGCGACATTTGGCATCTCCGCCGCTCGGCTGACAATTGCTGTGAACTACAAAATGGCTCTGTGTGATTCCTTTACTGGTATCAAAGCTTTTTCCAGATTCCTGACTGGTTAATTCTGCTTGCAACCCCATCGCCAAGCAAGGCGCGTGCTGCCAGAGTGGAAGCTCCCATGTGGAAACCCCTGGCAAAGTTACTGAGCTGGAAGCAGCAAAGTGTGGAAGAGGGAGAAAAGAGGCGGGCGGGGGGGACGCCAGCCTTTTTATATGCAGCTACTCTGCATTAGAAATGATTACCTTCAGGGTAAATAGTAAAAAAGTAACCCAGACAAAATGTCAACGCCGACTGGTAGTCAAATTGAGGTCGGCAGTGACCTAAATCTTTCTCTAACCTCATGCAGGAGTAATTTGGTTTGTTTTTAAAACTGAATAATATCTAAAAATAAATCTAATACTGCTTGTCAAGCATGACTTCTAGTCTGACAACCGGCTGAAGAGGATATTTAGCTTAACGGTGGTGTGGAGGTTGGCACAGTGAGAACATGCTCTGCATTCTGCAGTCTGCATGTTCTTCCTGTGCATGAAGGGCTTTTCATGAATACCTCAGTTTCCTCCCACAGTAGAGCTTCCTCAAACTACAATATGAATAAAAAAGATGAACCATACTTGGCCTTAGAGATCCAAATGATGATGATCAGTCAGATGCAGAAGCAGATTATCATCTGGCACACCTCCTTTCAGGGTCATTCATGGTGCACTACAGCAATCCTGTCTGCATGTTCAGAATTGCAGAGGATGGATGTTTCGAGGCGTGTGTGCTGGAAACCATCTTCCAAGGGTAAAACCTACAATTCAAGTTCCTGCTACGTTTATTTATTCTTAAGGCAATACTGTATTATATGTTAAATTCTGACCTCGTGCACAGCATGTGAAGGATGAAATATAATTCAAGCACAACACGGCAACAGAGAGGTATATGCAGTCTGGAGAGAAGAGTTTTAAACAGGTCAGCTGCTGATGCAGACTCAGTCTGTTACTGCCTCAGATAAGGGGATAAACAGAGCCCCTTTCCTCGTTCCGGGGTGGGATTAGCTGTTTGATTACTCACCTTCCCACCCACCTCTTTTTCACAGTCATTTAGAAACAGCTACATATCCTGCAATCACAGCTGCAAACAGAGAGGACATAGAGGAAGAAGGCGGAGGCCATTTGGCACACCTGGCTTTCTGAAAACAATGTACCATCGGAGTGAAATTCAGCCAGGCTTAAAAGTGGGGAATCAATAGCAGACTACATTAGTTGCTTTGGCAAAACCCCCACAAACAAAACAAAAGGATCAATGCCAAACTGCAGGCCATCTTGGCGTTTATCTTCATTTCTCTCACTGAAAAAATGTTTCGCATGTACTGAAAGTGGGCAATATAAAGGCTTTTTACAATGTGTGGGGCTTGACCTCAATCTCACTCACGATGACAGGCCAGAAGAAAGCGGGTGTCAGCTGTGACGAAGGTGAGGAAATAAAAGAGTCTGCTCACATGTAAGCACCAGAAATCCTTCTGAATCAAGCAATTATCTGCAAAGTCGATCATAGCAGGGAAGGAAAGACAGAAATACAAGCTGACCTGTTATCAGTCATATTTTGATAGTCCGTCTACACGGGACAAGGGCGCTAAGGAGCTTTGCACCAAGCCGCGACACACTGGGAGCTTAGCTATATGTCAGGGAGAATAAATAAACCTGTGTGTGCATTTTCTGAGCACCCCCACCTCGCTCCCACCCACCCTCGACCCACCACCAGCATGAGGCTGCCCCCCCCTTACCCATTCCCATTTACAACCACGCTGTTGCTTTGAAGCACAGTCAGCTCCCGGAGAGATATCAGTCCGGAATATTAAATGAGCGAACACCATCACTCATTAAAAAGGGAAACATTTCATGAGACAAACCCCCTTTTGTATCAGGCGCTAACCAAGCCGACGCTCGGCACGCACCGCTCTCAAAGGCACAGTGAGGAGGCAGGAGCGAGACAGGAAAGGGGAGAAGAAAGACAGAGCGAAGGAGGAGGTGCACCCAAGTTTGGGGAAAGAGGAAGAAAGAGGAGGGATGTAAAGTTCTGGCAGGAGATGAGCTCTGAGCCTCATGAAAGCCCGAGTGGTGTGTCACAATGACAGAAATGTTGATAGTGCTTTACTCCTGCATATTTCCATAATAGTAGTGTGGAATTTTTTGCAATATTCCATTCTAGCCTGACCCCCGAGGGTATTTATCGGCAGATGGAAAGCACTGGGGGTGAGCTCCGAGGGCTGTAATGGGATTGACAGACTTGATTTTTCAGGGTAGTATTGATGTTTTCAGCCAGAAGGTCATGATCCCTTAACGTCTTAAAGTTGACGGCAATTCCTCCAAGCAATGAGAAATACCTGATGCTATTATTCATGTATGTAGTGGGAAAATGAGCTGCACAGCGTGGGTTTCCTCTGGGTACGATGCATGCACCAGTATATGCTTGTTATGGGAATCGGTGCCTCAAGATCACCTGTGGCTCTGAGTGTGTGTGTTTGTGTGGTTCGGCTTGTGATGGAGCTGCGGCCTGTCCAGGGTGTTTCTGGCAATCTGCCAAAAGGTTGGTTGGTATAAGCCCCAGCTCAACCCTAACTGGGATAAAGATAGTACAGCAGATGGACGGACGGATGGACCAGAGACCAAGGAAATCAAAAAGCTGAAAAAAACACATCACTGAGGTAGATCCACTGCCATTAAAAGCCGAATAACGTATCACACTTCAAACGTATAGGTGGAACGATCCAAAAGACACATCTGAACAATGCTGTCTGGAGGGAACAAGCGTTGAGTATTTCGTCACAGCTTATTAAAGCTAACACTTGCATAACGCGTCAGTTAACCGATGCATCGGTTGGCCCAAGACGTTATGAGGCAGCGCTGCAGGCCAACTCCTGTCAACAGACTGCACAAGTCAGCATAAAACTCAACTGAGTCAAACACAAGAAAACATGGCGACAACATCTACTGGCCGGTCGAGTTTTTAAAGTAGAGCACAGTTAGTTCTCAAAGTGGAATTGAGAGAGCAACACAGAAGTGTTCCAGAATATACAAAAGTGGGGCACAGAGGTTATGAAACACAACAATCAACAGAACAAAAATAAGGAATAACACTTCTACTGGGTACAAATATTGATGCCAGGACCTGACATGATGGATAATCCACTGCATCCTCAGACTTAGCAGGGAGTTCTCTCCTCCTTAATGGAGGCACATAAGTCCAGCTGTTAGTTATAAATTGACTTGTGCAGGTGGTAGCACCCTGGGAGGTGGGCGCATGTACTGATCAAGCCTGCTTTCTTTTAAAGGCACACGGTCTTAGTGGGTAGACCAGGAATTATCCACTCTCAATCCCCTGATCAGCCTATGACTAAACGCCCCAGTTGTGAAACCCAGACTAAACGAGCGAAGAATGGCATTTCCATATGGCTTCTTCTTTGAGGCCAGTGAAGCAGAAAATACAACTTGACTGCATAAAACACATTAAAATGATGCAATGGAAGCCTGTATTTCCACTACAGGATAGGTTGAAGAGACAGAAAAGAGGCATTTCCTGTGTGGACATGAATAAAATGTTCTTTTTAGCTGAAACATCTGATTGCAGGCTGTAAGTATAGCAGCCGAGCACTAAGGGAGAACTAATGCAGAGAAGCACTGAGAGTCGGTGTCACATGAAAACAGTGCAGCCTGTCACAATCCCTCCAACATGGGAGATTATTTACTTTCTCTTCTCAAATGGTTTACATGGACTCAAGTACTACAACAGGCCTATTCCAAGATGCTGAAGCAGCTATCTGACAAATAGCGAGGAAAATGCGGAACAAGTGAAGTTAGTCAATTCCATTCCCATTCTCAGGAGCAGAATAGGAATTTAACTATTTAATCCCTTGACAAGAGGAGGCTAAATAGAAAGAAAGAGTCTTGACAGATTAATGCAGAATCAGAAAAGCTCAAGGCAAGATTTGATCCCTTTTATTGATTTTCTTTTTCCTTACTTTGCTGATACTGCGATTTGAGTGGAAACAGAGGAGAATTTTAACGGTTCGAAGCATAAAATTTGTTGCTGCAGCTTGCTGATAAATGTGTTTTCCATCTGTCAATATGGCCACTGCCTGGTGTGAAAACAGCAAAGAGGCAGAGGAAGACACCTGACAGATACACAATAATAAAACACTGCATACGATCCCGAACTGCGTGTTCTGACAAAACAAGCGACGCCGCCGTAACCTTAGACAGCCAGTGTCTGGGACAAACATTACTTGTGATATTTGACTAAACTTCCCCATCCCCGAAAATAGCTTCATCCAGTGACAGGGAGCCATTTCATCATCATGGAGACACGCACAAGAGCTGCGAGCGCCCCACTCAAGGCCTCAAAACATTCTCTCATTCCCTATCATGACTAAAGCTCCCAATATAAACAGCGCACTCCAAACAATCGGAGAGGTGGGCTTCATTTAACATTCATTCCTACTTTAATACTATTTGTGCAGTCTACTGCATGCAGGAAACACTACAGTTTGTCAAAACCTCTCCATTATTTAGGTTCAGTGCTTATCATAATGTTTTATTCATCTATTTTGTGTTACGCAGGCTTTATTCAGAGACTTACAAAGAAAACGGATATGTGCCTGTTAGATCATCTGATGGAATCATTTTTAAAAGGAATGAAAATAAAAACAAAAGGACAAATCACTTCTTTGAGAGCAGCTCATGAACTTAATGAAGGGGCCACTCCATTTCCCCGACTCCCGCGAAAAATGAACGTTCCCCTCACAGAAACATTTCACGCGGCGTTTGGAGAAGGATTTGCTAAAGAGCTGACAGCAGAACCACAATGAGCTAAATGCTGGGCGAGATGAAGTTTGAGTGCCCAAGTGCCTCCATTTAGTTCCTACGGCAAAAGCGAAGCTTAATCTCCTGTCAGCTCCCCTCAAGCTAGTCTCCCAGGACTCGGGAGCGCTCACTCCCATCCATCACCTCAGCGGGGACCAAAGGGAAACTCCCCAAAGGAATGAGGATCAAAGCCATTTGCATCCGCACTCGAACCATCAAGGCCCAACAATCCCACGGTGACACTCTCCATTTCATTATATCACAGCTGTCATCCCAGCGAAATGCAAAATGCCAGCGAGCGGCAATTACAGTTTTCTTCAAAGTCGAAGTGCTAATTACAATGTACCAAAGGCCAGCAGTGTTCCTTCCACGGCATATCAGAGGAAACAATTCTGAGCCCGTTTCGGCGCTCAGCGTCGCGCAGCCGTTTCACGAACGTGCCAGCAATTGTCCTCCGAACTGCCGGCTCCGCAATCAATCAATCACTCAGCCGGTCCGGCTGAGGGGCGCAACATTTCCATCACAAAAGTCGAGTTTGGAAGGCTGCAAATGAGGGCTGCAGCTCAGCATGTGACCATTTGCCAATCAAAGTGGAGCTTTGTTGACAAGTTTCTGCATAGACATCAGGTAATGAGGTGCACAAGGAACCTTTATTGAAATTAACAGGAAAGACTCACAAAGTCGGTGTTGTGAGGTTCCAGCATGTAATAGAAGCTCGTAAGACAGACTGGATGTAATGGCTGACGGGACTGATCAACTGGGGCTTGCAGCCGAGTGATTTCCACCTTCCACGCTGCCAAGTTACTACAAAGATTACAATTCACAACCGCACAATTTCCAACCCTGAATAATAGCACATTCAGAGTCAACGTTCGTCTACCATTCAGTTTATTTCCCAAACGTTCAATCCAACTAACACGAGGAATTAGAGCCGGAAAATCTTCTTATCCCACCGCTCAGAGTGATATCTATATGGGCCTGTACAGCTCCGGGACCCGAGGATGGAGCCAAGCCATAAACAACCACCTGGTTGCTAACTCAATTCACACCCAATTAAATACCAGTCTGGAACACAGGAGAGAGAGAGGGCGCTAATGTAAGGACGCAGGAGCAGAGCTGGTGCTTTCATACACACATCCATTATTCCTAATGTTCCTTTTATTTGATAATCTATTCAGCGAGCAGCTTGGAATATTCCTCCGTTTATGAATTTGGCACTGTTGTGTTTTCCACAAATGGTTATTACCATGACAAACACAAATGGTTTTCCCCTGTGGTTAACTGCAACAGGCTTCGCCGCTCCCTGCATGTGTTAGGGCATCTCCCACTTGTCTGTGCCTTGGTAATGAGGGAGGAGTCTGGAACATGTTGTATATCAATCGGGCCATCAAGGGCTTGGGGAGGGAGGGGGGGTGCATTTATGGCGATGCACTTTAACCTCGGGGTGAAAGACCAAATTCTTGTTTTTGCATGTCAAAAGGAATGAACCCCAACAACTGCTTCAATAAAAGAGGGTTTCTCTGTAAAAGATGCCGGAACACCTTGGTTTTAAATAAATTAGCTCGCTAAAAAAAAGAAGTCAGACGAAAGCATATTTTAACAATGTCTCATCACACTTAGAAAACACCTCCTGCTTCCTGAAGTGAGATGTTTCCATGATGCTTTAACAGCAATTTTTAAGACATTTCCCACTCCCTCGACTGGACAGCTTCAAAGGATTTCCACCGTGGATCCCAAGGGAACCAGTTAATCCTGATCTTCTCCACAAGCAAAGGGATCATCTCAATGTAAATCAGACAGGGCTTTTGATCAAAGTATTCAATCAGGCTCGAACACATGACGCCACGAGGAGCCCCACTGAGAGCAAGGTCAACAAATTAGTTGTTCTTAAGCTCAGGAAAATAAAGACAGATAGAAATAAGATGTGACAAAATATTTCCTTTGAAAAAAACTGGAGTCATAAAACTCAAAAGGGATCAGTAAAACATTCACAACACACCATGTAAACGTTTACAAGCCGCAGTCTGACAGTGAGAATGAGGACATCACAGCATCAGCTGACATTTCTTCATTTTTCTTGACCCGTTTGCATTTCAAACACAAGCAGCACGCGATGTAAACAAAACAGGAAACATCCGTCTAAGGCTTGAAACCCCTCCTCAAAAACAAGCCTGCTGTACCCTCATGGCGCTGTGCTGCTGGCCTATTTTGTTTTCCAATTAGAAGACTGTCAATACAACCTCAAATAATGACGCTGCTCTCAATAAGTGTCAAACACGCTCATTGGGCATGTGTTTAAATGATTAGGCCCACTTTGGGACGCTTTAATGTTGGGACAATCAATGCCAAAGCAATATGCTCCATTTATCCATCAATCAATCACCAGCACCGCCCTAAAAGCCACCACCCATCCCAAAAGCCCAGGCTTCAATGTGACACCAGCATGACCCCAGAAACAACAGCCATTACTATTCTTTAGAAATAAAAATCAGGACTTAATGACCAAAAAAATAATAATTTAATGGTAGAGGAGCCGGAAAAGGCTTCAGTAATGACTCTAATTGTTTATTAATTTTCCATTCATCATGACAAAGAAGCGGAGGATGGCATGTTTTAATTATCATTCCAGAGCTCTGTAGTCTTTGAGTTGCCTTCACGGTGAAATATTGTGAAACTTGCAGGCTGCTGCTGGCCTACACGGCTCGTACACATCGCCATCTGCCTGCTGCCCGGGTAAGTTCATTACTCGGCTGTCCAATAAGTATTCTGCAGCCGTTTTTGAACGGGATTGAAATCAAAGATAGACAAACATTTTCCAATTCCCCCCTCACTCATTTGCACATCACATTTTGCCCGACAGCCCGTGCGATCACACTGAGGCGTCAACATTCATGCATTAACCAAGTCTCAGCACATCAACACAGGGGAGAGGGGTCAGGATGAATTAAGGCTGATTTTCTGCGGCTTACCTTGAATGTGCAGCGCCATCAGGAGCGCCCATATCCCCACACACACCGCCATGGCACCTCAACTATCCGGATCTTGTCTGATTAAAAAAAAAAAAAAAACCTGAGAGTGGACGGACAGGGGAGGGGGGGCTCACTCGAGACGACAAAGCCCTCGCATGCAACTTCTGCAAAAATCCCACTTCCACCTAAACTAGTCAACCTC
Source organism: Salarias fasciatus (assembly GCF_902148845.1). Lineage (NCBI taxonomy): Eukaryota > Metazoa > Chordata > Actinopteri > Blenniiformes > Blenniidae > Salarias > Salarias fasciatus. Next base: position 33,066,708 of record NC_043758.1, on the reverse strand, counting down.
CCTCAGTGCGCAGCCGGAGACTTTGTGGAGGATCTGCGGTGCGCGTCTCCGTGCCAAAGCATCAATTTCACGTCTGCGGCTGATTCCGTCCGTTCTGCGCAGAGTTTGCACTGGAGGAGAGCCGGGCTGGGTCCCCGAGATCTGATCCGAGCGGCTGCAAAGACTTGCAGTTTGAGGTGATCGGGCTGCCGTTCGGGAGGAGGGTTCTTCTCATGAAAGGGGCTCTTTCAGTTTAAACCATCCAGCCTTTGTTGCTCCATCCACCGCAGCGGCCGCTCCAACTCTCTCTGCCCGCTCCCCACTGCTGTGGATCAGAGGTAAAGTGGGCGGGAGGTCCTCGATCGATGCTGCGCTGGGAACTTTCCAACACTTGGAGAGTTCCTCCGCAGAAACGCTATCTCCCCTCCGCTCCTTTTACTCCCCCCGCTTTGCCAAAACTGACGCGGCACCTCGCCGCTGAGGTGTGGGGACAGTCCCTGCGTTAGTTCCGTAAGTTCCCGGCTCTTCCTGCCTTCGCAGCCACGGCCGGCCGGGAGGAATCAGCACGTCGGCTCGGTCAAGTTGTTGGAACTCTGGAGATAATGCCGAGATCCGCCCCCCTTTTTTTCCCTTTATTCCCCCACTTTTTTCTGCAGTTTGGATGGAATACAGTGTCGCTCTCTCCCGCCGTGCGCACCGCCCCGCTGCTCTGCCGCCACAGTGTGCGCTGCCGCTGCCGCTGCCGCTGCTGACTATCGCCGCTGCTCCGGGAGAGATCGGGATCGGGTGACGTTGGGTAAGGGAGGAGCCTGGATTGTCCTGCAGGAAGCGAACGCATCGCTTGGAAACACTTCAGCAGCCTCCCTCGCAGGCAGCCTTCCTCGCACACAGCCAAACGACCCCGGACCCCCCCCTAACTTTTTTTCTTTCGGTCATCTTCGAATGGTCCCTGCGTGAGAATGCGTAAAAACGGTGCGCGATGTAATGTCTGTACATCTTACTGTTGTCTTTGTTACGGCTCAGGGACCACAGACAGTCCAATTTCAAAATATACTCTCACATTATGGAACATTCTGATATTTAATTACATTTGTCCATTTTTGCCTGCAAAATAGTTTCCAAGAACAATTTCCTAATATGTTGCTTCCAAAATTCTTTCCTCAGATCGTTTTTTTTCCAAACCCTGTCACTCTTTCAGCATGCATGTTTTCACATATCCTCACTAGTGGTGGTTCTGCACACTATGGGTCAGTGATTAGTGGGTTTAAATAGTGGCTGGACCCTTTCCTCCCACAGTCCAAAAACACACATGTGAGGTTAAATAGTGACCCTAATATGAGGGTGTGTGTGTGTGTGTGTGTGTGTGTGTGTGTGTGTGTGTGTGTGTGTGTGTGTGTGTGTGTGTCTGTGTGTGTGTGTGTGTGTCTGTGTGGCACTGTGATGGATAATAATGGTACTGCAGTAGCGCTGGATTCCACTGCTGCCTCATGGATCTGTTGGCCCTCAGTTTTCTCTGCTACTCTAAAACAATGCAGAATCAGAACAACAATTTAATTAATGTTCAGGTTTGTGATGAGCTGTATGTTTGAAGAGCCATGGTTGAACAGAATGATAAAATACCCGTGGCATAGATCTAAACCCTGTCTGTGGTGTAGGATTTGAATCAGTAGTTCCTTTTCAAAGATTTGTTTTAATCTGCTGGGAAAAGAGAAGTGAGAATCAAAACCAAAAGGAACTGGATGCTACTCTAGACTTCCATATGGTCATCTGAGCTCCATTTCAATGGATGTTATTGATCTAAAAGCATGGCACTGCTCTAAAATCATTTTGAATTGTCCATGTTGTGTTGTGTCACCAGTTCTGTGAATTATTTGATCTTTGTATCCTCATTTTATAGTTGAAAACAACAAAGATGGAAGAAAATAACATCTGCAGAGATAGTTAATCTAGTTGAATAATAAAATAGTGACAAAGGAAAAGTGGCGTGATGCAAAGTTGTAATGTGGACTGGAGATCTGGCCTTCCTGTATCGATTCAACTTGAATTCTATCATTTCAAATTACAACACCGTTATTTCAAATACTGAGAAAAACCTAACAATTCCACATGAGCAAGCAGGCAACATTGGAGTAGAAAACTTGCTTTTTTAGAAATCAAAAAAAAAAAACAAAAAAAAACCCTGCAGAACCTGACTCAGAGGAGACTTTCTTGTGTTCCAGTCGGGGTTCGGGGATACCAGGAGAGTAAAGGACAGGAAAGACAGACAGATTGTAGGGAGGGATTCAAACTGTGGTTCGGGTAGGGGTCGGAATCTTCTGGATGAGTTTTCTTAGCGTTCTTTAGTGTATTCTTAACAATCCTTCGATGCCGGCTCTTCCTATCATTGTGAAGCAGAATTCACCAAGCGTTGGATTCTTCACCCACTAATAGGGAACGTGGGCTGAGTTTAGACCACCGTGAGACAGTTGTACCATACCCCCCCCCCCCCCCCCCCCCCCCCCCAGGGCCGGCGATTAGGCTGGGCATCCGGGGCAGTTGCCCAGGGCGCCGAGCCATAGGGGGGTGCTTGATGTGGCCGTGAGGCGCACCGCCCAAGTTGCGCTGCTGTGACGGCTGTTTGAGCAGCGCACTGCTTGGTTCGCTTGCTCGCGCCCCTCGACAAATATTGCCGACTCGGCGGTCTCCTTCTACCCCCCACCCCCCCCCCGCTCAACAACTCTCGCTGGGCGACTGTCCTCGACACTACCACGGGGCGTGAGGTTTGCCCAGGGTGCCTGACAAGCCCGCGCCGGCCCTGCCCCCCCCCCCATTACTGCAGTCACAAACCAGTTCCACAACCAGTATATCGTGTTGTCAGGACCGTCTTATGATCAGGTGTGGCGCAGGCAGTAAAACACACCAATAAAACAGCCATGTTAATAAATATGTCATCAGCTTTGAATAAATTCAGTTGTGAATATACGTTTGGTTTGACTGCTCCCTTTTTATGGGACGGGTCAACAGAGAAGACTTGTTTTTAAATCATACGCTTGCTCTCACATCTGGGGTTCAAGCTCAGCTGTGGAAGTGAAGGTCAAGACCGAACATGATGCGCCGTCATGGGGGACTTTACACTGTCTTCTCTAAAGTGGGAACCGCCACAGATTGTCACACCATGGAAGCTTCCTGCAGCACTTTCAGACCTTATGTGAAACTGTATGAATAAAAAATATTCAGGGAGCTGGAAAAACTGGATCGGGTCTCTTATAATCCCGCCTATATGGTGCATTCAGGGAGTTCACGATTTGTAAATTACAAACAGAAGAAATGGTACAGAAGGAGGCGTTTCCTTTGATGATCCTAGGAGGCAAAGCATGACTCACATCGAGTGTGTGTTTGCACGTGAGGAAATCTGACTTCAAGCTGACTAAACATTCCCAACACAGCCCGCCCCCTTCTTCTTGCCCCGCTCTCCTCTTCCCCACTGCTACTCAGCCAGTTCTTCACGTCCTCCGAACAGGATCAGACCTGTGGAGGTGAACAGTCGGGAGCATGGATGTGATAACACTTCCCTCTTGTGGACGCTGGTTCTTCACATAATTACAGACTCGACTCATGTCTAATGCTGCAGAGGCGACTGTCATGTTCAGACAGAGCCGGTTCGAATGTGATAAAAATCTTATCTTTGGAGTTTATCCGCGATCTGCACCGCAGAATTATCTGCTGAACAGCACGGGAAATTATCTTGCATGACAAAGGAGCATGAGCGAGTTGGTTATTGAGGTCACGGCGGAGGTAACATAAATCATACAGCGCACAATGGGAAAAAAGCAAGCCACAGAAACTATTCCCTCCAGATGGATGATGTGCAGTTAATAAACAGGCCTGCAATTCTGCTAAATGCAGTAATGCTAGAAGAGTGCATTTGTTCCAAAAGCACCAAGATAAACTAAAAACTTGACGTTTCCTTTTTACGACAAAGCAACAAAGAATAAAACAATAATCTCTGGATTTCTTGATGCTTCTTCCAAAGTAATGCTTCAACAAAAAAATAGTGCAGTCTAGTTGTTTCAGGAAGTTCAACTTTTTGCTGATGATTCATAGAAATCATACAACATACCCAGAGCTTTGTTTGTTTTTGTCTTTCTGGTTGTGAATGAAATACGCAGTATGAATCAACAACGTCAGTTTCCCGCTGCGTTTTACCTTTTGGAAGATAATGACTTGACTTCACCAAACCTTTGCAAGGTCGGAGCTGCAGCGGCCCGGAGGGGCTGAGAGATTGGAAGTTGTCTAAATCTGACAGACCTAGAAAATTTGGGAAGAGAAACATAAAATATTTTGCTTCGAGGAACAGCTACCTTAAGTGTGCCCTTGAGCAAGGCATTTTTATTAGCTATAGCTCTGGAAGCAGGTGCCGGCGGGTCACACTGGACAGCCTCTGTGTGTGTGTGTGTGTGTGGGTGTGTGTGTGTGTGTGTGTGGATGTCTGAATCGAAATCCGAGTGACAGAAAGCCTCCATGCTTGGCTAAACTTCCTGTGACAGATAATGACGAAGGAAAAAAAAACTGCGGCTTTGCCCCTTGCCTTTGGTGCATTGACTCCGATGGCCCCTTCATTGAGCGGCCGAGGTGATTGATTTACAGGCAAGCTGATGAAATTTGATACACTTGTTCTGAACTCCGGCTTGTGCCAGAGCTTAAGGCGAGGTGTGAAGTGCCGTGGCGTTTCAGGAACGGTCCCGCGTGGTGACGCCAGTGAAGAGCAGCGACGGCTGGAGTCAGGAGACGACCGGTAAAGGTAGAGGAACATCAATATCAAACAGAGAAAGCAACTGCTAATGTGTTGATGACAGTGTAAATAGTGTGTTTAAAGACAGAAACGCAGACAATATGTTGCTTCATTCTGACTTGAACTACTTCAATATAATTTTTTAAAGTCTTTACGCATCTTGACAACAGCAAAATTTTAACTATGTGTTAGTAATACAGCCTTTCAGTTTTATTAAATTGTAATCTAATCAATTTTATTCAGACTCACACAAAAACTGACATAAAGGTTTTTTTCCCTAACTTAACAATTTTCCCAATAATAACAATAATCTGTTATTATGTTGTATTATATTTATCAGTACTTCAGAGAAATTAAAACAATTCTAGAAAAACAAAACAATTATAAAAACAGCTTTCTATGTAAGCAAATCACACACATATGACGTGAGGTGACGTGTAGTATTGGTGGCTTAATGTAAGCTGTCACAATCCTGCAATTATGAGCAGAAAAATCACAGCAGAACTTTGGCAAAGATGTGAGAAGCAAAACAGAATCCCGGTTTTTCAGTGGTCCAGAATAGCAGAAAATCTGCATTGGGCCCAGCCCAAGTCTGCTTCCCTGGAGAGCAGACGAGTCTTTTGATCCAAAACTGTTAGCTTCCCTGGCCTGGAAAGCATCTGATTGAGATTTCTTGGAACTACATAAGCAGTTTTTTGGTTGAATGTAGTGAAAAGACTTACAATATACAGCATCATAGCAAACCTCACCCTCACTCCTTAACATATGCAGTATTTTCTTTATAGATTAGCAGACTGGGCTATTCAGACAGGAAGGCATGACAACATATATTCACATATGGAAAAAACAAACACACCTGCCGGGTGTCTTTGAATTGACTTCTCTGAGAAACTAATAAGAGACAATTATACGGTGCTAAGAAATTGCTGACCATTTCAAAACATTTAGTTGTAGGTAATTGTCTCACCAGGATGGAGAAGCCTTCATATCTCTGATAAAACTGTAGAGACGGAAGAGTAACACACCTCTCCGTGGGAACTCAGTTTAATCTCCAGGTGACTGACAGGGTCACAGGCTTGTAAACACAAGGACTGAAACAAGTATTAAAGAAGCTGTTGCCGTAGTACATTCAATGTTCAATCAATGTGACCACATCCTTCTGGCGAGTGCGACATGTACCGACACGTAGCCTCAAGAGGAAAGGGCACATTGTGAACTTCATCCATTGTCAGCTGGGATTAGCTCCAAAATCCTGATCATCTGATTGTCAGATAGATCGGTGGGTAGAAAACCCCAAGATGTAGAAATGTTCAGCTCCCATAAAGACTCAACTTGATTTCAATGAAGCAAAAACTAGTAGAAGTCAATCCAGGAGGAAACCAACCTGATTGGCTGCAGATGGATCAATGTCAGATGTTCAGATGAAGTTAGAAATAAACCAAGATGTCGTTTCATCATCAATTAAAGGTGCTGTAGGCAGGATTTTGCTAGTCAATGCTAATTTTTCTGTTTTCTTTGGATTAAATGTTAGAGTATCCATTGATAATCCTTTAGGAGTGTAGCATAATTGCACTACTGCGAGGGTGCAGCGTTTCCATCTGTCTCTGTTCTGAGCTGAAAAGGAATCTCAACAGCTCCAGGTATCTTTGACCAATCAGAAGAGCCCCTAAGGCTCTAACCGTGATTGGTCGAGGGGCGTTCATCGCACGTTCATGTGGGAGGGGCTTAACTTGGGCGTAATGTCAGAGAAAACAGGAGAGGATTGGCTGTGCTGGGTTGCAAATCGCCATCTTAGATGGGTCAAATCGCCATCTTGCTTAGGTAACCCTAAGCAAGATGGCGGAGATGCAGAATCCTGCCTACAGCACCTTTAAGGTCCGGTTTCCTCAGCGTTTTCACAGAAAGCCTCTGTCGTGTTTTGGCTTTCATTTACACGACAGCGGCGCTCTGAGCCACTGAGAGGGCAACGCTTTGAACATGCTTCCCAAAGTGGAACTTTTTGAAAATGCCCTGTAGATGTGCAGTGGGTTCATTTCAAAAACAAACAACAGCACCAACTAGAGGCCTAACGGGAAAACTACGTCCTTTTCAGCGTTTCTGCCATTTCCATATAAATAGACTTCATTATCAAAACATTGTGATAAATGGATGACAAAGGAGCACAAGCTTTTACATGACAAAATGTTGTCACGTAAAAGCAACATTTTTTCTAAAAAGTAAATGCAAAAGAAAACAAAAATGTGTTCCAGACAAGAACAAGAGCAGCTAAGGACATGTGGAAGATAAAGGAATATTTTAAGAATGTTTGTACATGTGTTGTAGTAAAATCATTAAAAAAACAAGAGTTTAAATCGCTGCACTGACTCTTATTACTGAATCTTATCACTGAATCTTACTACTTGACTAGAAAGTTTTCATCTCAGCTTCAAATGACATGCTAACTACATTGTTTTCTGTGCAAACGGACATCGTTTTCAAAATGTCACCATGTAAATGTGAAACTTTTCTGAAACATAATTACTGAAAAGATGCATTTTCACATGACGTATATAAAGAAAGCCTTTATTAGGTCTGCATAGTTACTCTGGTTGGGTAGTGATGATCAACCTTTTAGAACAGATTTGATTGAACACCTTTAGTTCATTTGTTAATATAGGATCTGATAAAGTAAATACAAAATATTAACAAAAGAAGTATGCATGTGAACTTATGGCGGTGGAGTTATTTGATATAGACTATAACAGAGAGGTCTATGGTGGCATATTCATGAGCCCAGGAACACACACAGCATGGAAAAACCCTCGCATGAGGAGAAAAGCAGTGAACGCCGCTCTGCGTGAGGCAGCAAAGCTTCTCCACAGTCATCTGAAAGGTCTTATCTTAAAAAGACATGGGCAAAAATGAGTTTTTTTTACTGGAAAGAATGGCGGTATCTAGGCCAGGGCCAGACTGCAGCGTTGTCACACTCCTCTGATGGGCGTGGCGGGGGTCTGATCCCCAGATATGGCAGCATCCAGGTCCCATGTAGACGAAACCATAAATGTGTGAATTTATGGAAGTGGGTATTGGGTGGTCAAACCTTAGAGTGTTTTTACAGCCAGCAAATTATCAGTTTTTGTCAAACATAAATCAATAAGGCAGAAAGTGGCTCTTTGCCAGTCGTAGCAGAAGCTGCAGAATCACTAGTGGGAAAATAAAGAGGAGGTGCTGAAGAGTTTAACACTCAGTGGATCTTCTAAAGAAGAAATGTGAAAATATCAGCAGACCAGTCTTCCACTCCGCTCTCCTTCCTGACAACTCAGTGTTGAAGAAATTGAAGAGAAAGTTCCTCCCTGAGGTTGGTTGAAGATCCAACTTTAAACTGCAGCATAGTTACATTGTTTGTATATACAAACTGAATGTCTTCGACGTCGAACCTCCGTCTCTTCAGTTTTGCAGAAATGCAAATGAAAACTTTTTTTTGGCTGTTTTTTTTTTCATGTGTCATAAAATATAAAATAAATTAGGTGTTATGTTCAGTTTTGCTTCCATATTTCCTCAAACTGTCATAGATGTGAGAAGTAATGTTGTAATAAAGTGAAATGGACTGAAAACAGGATAAATTTAGCCTTTTCCAGACTTCGGTGTGTTTATAGCAGTTCCGCTCACTACCCGATTAGAGGCGAGAACGTTAACAATTAAGACTGAAGCTGATGATATTTAACACCTTTATGAGCCATCTGTGGTTTCCCCCATAAATTCCTGACATTTTAGAATCATTTTAAAAATCATAAATCGCCCTAAACATTTACAAATACTAAACCACACACTTGCTGGACAAGTAATTCTCTTTAAAGCCTCTTTAAGGTCAAATCTACAAAAAAAAGAAGTTGTGTTCTTGCCTCTGGCTTTGAGATAAAGTATCTATCCGTCTATTTTTAATACTTGCTTTATCCGAGTTAAGGTCACCGGGAGCTGGAACATTTCCCGGCTGACAGAGGGTGAATGGCAGGCTACAATTTGGACATGTTGGCCGGTCCGTCTCACACACACACACACACACACACAGAAAGGACGTTTCTCAAAGCTCACTTTTAAAGCGTTGCCGTGTAAACATGAAACTTTACTAAAAAGAAAACAAAGTCATGTAAACGGGGCCTCAGAAGAACAGATCAGAAGTTCGATTGATGGATTATATATTGATTAACTTGTCAGTTTTGAGCAAATTGACTCACGAATCAATGGTTAAGAGGAGATGGATTTCACTTATATAGTGTCTTTTTTCAATGTTTACATTGTAAATCACATTCACCCCTTCACACACACATTCACACATGCACTCGGACACTCACTCACCAGTGCGGACAGGGATGGATGGGAATCTAACCTTCCAATCGAGGGATAATCACTCTCCCAACTGAGTCACAGCCTCCCCAATTTACAAAGATTAACAAGAATACAATGATGACAATCAATTTAGAAGGAACGTTATGAATCGGCCGAGCTGAAAAATTGGAGGAAAAAAAATACATTTAAATAAATAAAGATGTCAGGAATATATCACATAAAAAGAAAGGCTGTAAAGGTTTTCTGGCTCTGACACCTGTCACCGCCCGTTCACTGAACGGCAGCCGGAGGAGTGGCATGGTGGTTATGAGTTTTTGTTAAACTGATTCATGTGGTTGAAGCTGGGAAATGTGAACTTATATGATTCATTAATAAGTAACAGCCGACCCCACACATCCTGAACTGCTTCAGCAGCAGCGGCCCTCCGGCAGTCGCGCCGAGCGAGAACAGAGGTGTTTCTGCTACGAGCTGTCAGCAACGGGATATATGCAATACATGTGCAAGAGTATTTATCACTTGTTTTATTTACTAGGTGATTTGACCTTCGTGCACACTTCCATTGACAGGTATGCTCTTAAAACATTACATTTCTCCAAGATGTTACATCACATTTTGGTTGTTTTCTTACACTAGATGCAGAGTTCCTCTCTATTTCAGTCCATGTTGCAGTAAACATACAAAGGGATTTTGTCATATTCATAAGGTTAGATGAGGTTGTGAAAAACAAAATATATGCCTAATAATAATCAAATCATGCATGCATTTTCAGATAAAAAAAAAAAGAAAATGTCTTCAAGATCCTGTTATTTTAAACAGAGAAACATGGTGATTTTTCTTTGTCAGGTCTGACGCAGTCTGCTGCGTCTGAAACCCAAAAACTGATGGCTGACCAAAGAAACACAAATAGCCCTCAGCATTTCGCAGCGCATTCACCGAGCAGGTATTCAGTCTTTTATGAATGCTGATGTTTTTCAGCTGCAAGACGAGGAAGGATGATCTGCTTCTTCATGTGTGTGTGTGTGTGTGTGTGTGTGTGTGTGTGTGTGTGTGTGTGTGTGTGTGTGCGTACATGCTCATAGAGAGGAAAAACTTTGGGCGATTCCTACTTTTCTTGGAGCGTTTAAGAAAAGGCCACTGATTCCATCTCAAGGCGGAAATCAATCTGCTTTAAAGCTCTGAAAGTCGCCTCCTCTTTCTGTCATACTACAAGGAATTGGCCGAGAATGTAGAAGAGCAAAGGTCAAGACAATAAATTCAGTCCCATACATCACAAAAAGTTGAAATTGCAATGATTATATTAAATTTTTACATGAGCCAAGCATGTAAAAATTCACTGTGAATATTACCCAGCTGACATTCCTTCCCCCTGAAGTGCTGTGGTCTCATTATCGGTTCCAGTGAGGGTCCAGCAGCTCCATCTCAGCGCGGAGACGCTTCTGCAGTGGCAGCAGGATAAAATCTCTGCTCTGAGGATAATGAGACGGATCACATGCATGGCAGCACTTGCTAAGTTACATGGTTTTAACTATCCATCAGTAGGCTCGTTGTGGAGCCACTTCATGGGCCTGTATCCCACATAGGCTGTCCCCGCTCTGACTGGCTGCCTTGTTAAAACCGCGACGTTTCCTCACACAAGTGACCAGACATGCCACACATTTAGAAAAAAAAAGAAAAATGACGGGATTAACATTTTGAAGGCGCTATCAGGAATCCCTGAATCACTCACGTTTCCATAAACGTGGCACCATCCTGATGGTAATAAGCCACATTTATTTCCCTCATCAACACTAAAAATAGGCAAGTTTTAGCATAACCGCGTCTCTGAAAGCTGTGGAAGGCAGGTTCCTGTCGCTGATGTCCATGTGTGCCTGGCAGGCACGATTTGCCTTCAATCCAATCAGTTCAAATAGTAAATAGACACTGCCTCATTTACTAATGGTCGAGTATTCATTGTGATGCCTCCCATTCCGGTATGACAACCCTTTCATGCCGAAAGCTTTTCAATTTTTTGAATTTTTGAAGAATATCCACTTTGCTGAATTGATTGCTCGGTGAAAAACGAATTGAATCCAGCTTTTGTGCCAGTATTCAAAGCAACGGTTTAGCACATGTGCTTCATAAATTTGCAGAAAACGCTGCAGGCCTGTCCTGTCTGATAAAAAAATAGTCATATAATTGACTTCCCTCTTGGTTCTATACAACAAGGATTTGCTATGCTGGATAAGAACCTGTGTTTTGCTTTAACGCTCCTCGCTGGGAATAAAGACTCTCCATTACTGCGGCTGCAGGATATTCCAGTCTATTTAAGGACAGTTTAAAATCTGCTACACCCACAGACCACACCTCTAGTTTACAGAGCCAAGCGTCGATGCAAACTTCCCAAGGCTAAAAGTAATGTGGACAAACTTTGTGGACGGATAGACTGCATCAGCAGTCTCAACCCAGCAGTAATGGAGGAAGAAGTGTGAAGACGGTACCTGAAGGTGACACGGCTGCTCTGATTGGTGTGTCAGTCCTCAAGTTTGGATGGCTGATGACTCAGCATTAAGGTAACAAAATGACTTTTTCTGTAATTATATTGTCTATCATCGGCCGTGTCGCCTACACTTGGATCATTAAGCCCATCTCCTTGTTGAGCCGATGTTTCCGGAACACTGCGCTCACAATGCAAGATCACAGCCGTCCGTTACCGCCACGGGAGAGTTTGTTTACCGCTGTGCGTACGACGGGAGGACATTTGCATGCATTTGACTCCAAGTAATCTTGCATAGATACAAGCAGGTGTGTGGAACTCAAAGAGGATTGTTGTTTTTCTTGTACAAAATAAAACTTTGCATTGGACATTTTTGAAACACGCTCGGGCTTTTCGCAACCACTGCCTGAGGCGGGAGATTTCCTTTATTTCAAAGGACTACATCATTAAAAGTGTTTGTAGAGAGACACATGCTTTCTGTTGGTGCCCATTAACTTCTATTTATATTTCATGATTTATTTACCAGCAGCTTATTAGCATACTTTTCTTTTCTTTCTTTCTTTTTTTTTTTTTTTTTTTGACAGGGTGACACAAAAATCCATGCTTGGTTTGATATTAACAAAAAATAATACTTTAATAGAAAGTGACAGTGGCATTTGGAGTTGAAAGAAGACTTTGATACTTGATTATCTGATCGAATGATGACAACCTTTAAATAACACATAATTAGCCCTTTGTAGCCTCCTCAAGAAAGGAAATCTGGCAGCAGGATGGAGGACCAACGCTGGAATTGTCAGACAGACACAAAAACTTTCTTAAATGTGATTCAGAAATAAAATTTTATTGAACATTTCTGTTGAAAAAAAAAAACAACAATAAAAAATCGGTAAGTGGATAGATTTGAAACTCCATGCTTCGTCTGGACTCCTCTGCTGGGGATCAAACAGAAATTACTCTGATATCAAATCACAGTTTTACTGTCACCAAGTTTTGAAGGATCCCTGCTGCAGGGACGCTTCCCAGACGATGGAAAAGTCAGAGAAGCTGCTCCAGACAGTATCGAAGGAACAAACGTTGGCCTCGATCAAGGATGACATGAGGAACTTTAGGGGATCATGAGGCGTTTTCCTCAACACAATCCAGATGTGACACTGTGAGGTGGGAATGACTGAAATATGAGTGTGAGCTCTCAATTTACACCGAAACGCTCACTGAAGGCCTGGTGCTGCTGCCAGCGACAGATGTTACTGCCGAATGGGAGGTAACTTTTTCTTAAAGTTATTTTTTGTGCATTTTTTTTTAAATAAAATCAATAAAAATCTGAATGAAAAAAAAAGAGGATAACTTCAAATATTTGCATTTAAAAAAAAAGATTTGTCATAAAGTGTAACACTAAACTTGTCAATAAATGAAAGATTAAAGATCGTCCAATAGTTTCCATATTTGTTTGTTTGTTTGCTTGAATTTATCTCGGAGTGATTGGAAAATATGGGAGACGAACTGGCGCGTTGTCAAAGCTGTGGGAAAAGGAAGGGAGACAGAAGAGCTTCAGGAAAGAGCCGCAGCCTGGGAAGAAGCACCAGGCAGGAAATAAAGGCAGCGCGTGAACGTCAACTGCAGCATCTCCTGAAGGCTGAGCTGAGGCTTTCTTTCTCCTTCCAAATGTTTTCCTAACAGATGCATTCATATATAACACTCGTGTTTTCAGATGTAGCAATCACGTCGCACCTCCCAGTTTTTTGTGTGTTACTCCATATTACCGACACCAAACGTGCTAATTCAAAACTGTTCATCAGTTCTCAGGAAGTCGGTTTTTGGCGCTTCGTTTAGCAGATCAACTTTTAGTATCAATGTTATTTTTAAAATAATGTTTAATTTCTGAAGCAAAAATGAACTTTATTCAACAATGTGACTGCTAAAACTATCATGATAACATGAACTACAATATGCTGAAGCTGACGAAGTACCATGAAACTTCTCTCAGCCGATGGTAACTAGTGCTGCACTGGCACTAGTAGACAAAACAAGTGTTTTCTTACAAAATCGCCCTACAGCACCCACTAGTGGGCCTTCAGGAAAACTTTCTGCTGTTAACTGACAGTTTTCAAAATGTTGCTGTGTAAACATGAAACCTTTTTGAAACGAAAATGCAAAAACGATACCTTTTTACTCGAAGCGTTGCCACATAAACACAGAAGTGTTGACAATTCCTTTAATGTGAGAAAGCAATACGGGAGTGATACAGCTGCTGGACGTACACATCGATGGATTTATTTATCCAAGCGGCTGGTTATATTTTATTTGCAGGCGCCGTACTGTGTAACCACACAGGATCATTAGAAGTGCTACACTGAGCGATGAACTCTTTTGTGGTGGTTGTTATTTTTTTCCCCTTCCAAACAAGTATGCAAATGCTCTGAAATATTGCCTGGAGTTGACCCTGCAGTGCAGCCATTAAAACTGCAACTGCCTCCACTGAATCGGTAATGTCTTCTCGAGTCACTACAGGATTTTAAAGAGAACAAAATGCGGCGCTCCTCCAGCTGATAAAGAAGAAAATGTTGACCTTGATTATTTTCAGGCTGTCTCTTCCAGACTTTCGTTCCGAATCTCCTTATTTTAAAGCAGGATGGGATGGGATTGGACCCACCCCCGCCGCCCTTGGTTAACACGTCTGTCCTTCTGCTGAATTATTTTTCATCGCAGGGGGGATAAAATCCATCTTGCTCTCACAGTGGTTGAAGCTACTTCACCAAAACACATCAGTTACTGTATCCAAGAGAAGCCGAGCTGTGAACCCTCACCATTCCAGAGGAAAAAATCACCAAGAAGCAAACTGGAATAAACCTCTCAACATATTTCACAATTTGAAAAAATATATATTGTTTGTATATTGTTACGGGGTGCAAGTTAGAGGCTGGTTAATATATAGACCTGCCATCTCTTTCAGATACTCAGCCAGATTTACTGAGATCCTCCATAGAGCTTGCTGATTTGTGTCATTTCACGAGCTTTTAGATCAATAAAGTGACTACAATCAGGAACATTACGTGCAAATGGAATAATAGAATAAGAACAACAAGTACGAGCTATAATCTCATCATCCACGGTTTCTCACTCCCAACTTGTTTCTTCATTAATGCTGCACTACTACAAGTAGTTACTGTTGAAAATGAACCTTTTTTTTTAATCCTTTATTGGAACCCTTGGTACTCTGTATGTCTGACATCAGCCGCTCTCGGTAGATTTTTACGATTTTATTGAGCATTTGTTTGAATTTATCACATAAGGTCATTGGGAATAACAATAAAATGAATTCTATAAAAGTTACCCGTGTAGTTTTAATGATGCATGACGTCTGCGTGACCTCAAGGCCACATTTCCTTCACAACATCTCATTTTACAACAATAAGATAATCAAGGTAAGAAGAGGCCGCCGTCCTTTAAATCAACGTATAATGTACCGGAATGACACGGTTTGACTTTTTAGAGGAGACTGTCTGTTAATTTATACACATAATAAGAAAGACAGACAACATCTGCACTCCATAAATACACTTTAATGCTTTTAACGGCGTGGCGGCAGACAGAGAGTGATTTCATTGCTCGTGTTCCTGCGAATTTCAATGCAGTGTTTGGCGCTGCCATCAATATTAACAATTATAAAAGCCATCAGATGTGCATCCAAACTTAATCAATAGCTCTTATGTTCAGATTTCAGGAAATGCACTGCAGGCAAAGACAAATTTTATCCTGTCATCTGAATGAGATTGCTTCAGAAAATAACAAAAACTTGTAAAAATGCACTTTGTGTTGGGATCAAGGTCGATATAAAACACACACACACACACACACACACACACACACACACACACACACACACACACACACACACACACACACACACACACATACATTCAAACAGGTTTCTAATTCACAATTTATGAGAAAATTGTAAAGGGATTAGTGAAAATGACTTGATTTGAAGCGCTGACCTTTGGAAAGAGTCTATTAGCCGTTTGAGAAAAGGCAAAGAGGGTGTGGAGGAAGTGAAATAAAAAGCGCTTGACGTGATGGATAACTCTCATCAATCAACGCTGCACTTCCACGTATGACGCGAAAT
Organism: Salarias fasciatus; assembly: GCF_902148845.1. Lineage (NCBI taxonomy): Eukaryota > Metazoa > Chordata > Actinopteri > Blenniiformes > Blenniidae > Salarias > Salarias fasciatus. The sequence goes on along the minus strand of NC_043758.1, from coordinate 33,051,036 downwards.
AATGTCACAGTGTTGTACACGTCAGTCCAGCATGTTTCCGTCCGCGGTGGAGCCGAAGACGCCGAGCTGGAGGGAGAAAGAGCGCCGAAGTGCTGCGAGGAATGGCTTCTATCTGCAGATCTTTAATTTCAGTCTGGGGCTTCAAAGGCCCGCACGGAGAAAATGAGAGAGTTGGTGAGTGACCAGTAGGCTATCAGTAAATGGGTGGGCAGTGACACAGGGCTCATCACAGGGACCATTCTGGAGGTGCACACAGGGACAAAAAAAAAAAAAAAAATTACTCTGTCTGAATAAATCCATGCTGTAGGCAACAGTTAGGACTATTATATATTTTTATTACGGCTGAAGAATTCGAGAAATGAAGTCATGGAGCTTCTGCGATCCTCATTCGCCTGGAAGAAAATGAACACGTCGAGGTGAGAGAGTTTTTGTTTTGCGGAGTAAATCAGGATAAACACTTAATGTTGGACAGATCAGATGGAAAGCTGGTTATATCTGCAGCACCCGAGTGCATCTTGTTTATTTTCGTATTATCGCAGCGGGGGCAAGAAATCAGCTCAGGATCAATCCTCTTAAATGCTTATGTGGGAGAAACATCTGGTTTTCAATTAGATATATAGCGAGCCCAGACAACAGGGGGTTACCTCAAAGTAGTGGCGGTGTCACCGGGCCCGCAATAATGTGGCTAATGTGCCGATCGAACGACACGTGGATGGAGAGCTCAGCCCGCCGCAGTATCTTAAGATAGCTCGGCACAGCCTGTTTCTCCTGATAAGGTGCAATCTGATTCAAGGAGATCAAGCGTGCTGCAGGAATATGAGTTGTCTAACAGAAAATAAACCCCAAGTCAACAGCCACAGATTAATAAATCCACACCCACAATCACAAAAAAACACGATGCTGTCATGTTGGGCTCATATTCTTGTCTGAATCCCCCCGACAGACAGTCCAGCAGCATATCTCTGCTGCCTTTTTGCCTGCATGAGTTTGAATAATAACCTCTGAGCATGCCAGGGGGTTATCAGCTTTCACCTCCTGGTAACAACCTGTCTTATAAAGTTGTTGTTGAAAAAGTGTTATCCTTTTTTTTTTCTCTCTCTTCCCCTCTCTTTTTCAGCCGAGGTAGCAGCATTTGGGAATAGGAAGATAGCGGAAATAAATAAATAAGTGAGGATCTGCCGGAGCTGATAAGACCTCAGGATGGTGAAATTGATTACAGCTTGTTTTCCTCTGCATGTGGGTTTTGCTGATCTGACAAAAAAAAAAAAAAAAAAATCTACTGAACAATATGGTATGGAATGGATTTTGACTTATAACAGCTTGTATCTGTGATAGTCAAATAGCTTAGTTCAAGGGCCACTTCTGGGAAGGGATGAGGGGGATGAGGGCCAGTTTACAAAACTCAGGCGTCGCCGCGGGGCTTTCCGCACTTTTTCCTCACCGTTTGCCCCGAGAAGCTCAACTTCCACAATCGGTGAAGGGCTCCACGCGATCAGAATGCGACGAGAAAGGTGGCGGTGTTTTCCCCTGACTGATTAAACCTGGTATCTGATATGTGTGAAAGTGAAGAACGGAGGAAGTGAAGCAGGCATACTCCCTCCTGCTGCACACCACACACACACACACACACACACACACACACACACACACACACACACACACGCACACACGCGCGTCCCTCTGAGGCTCCAGACCTGCAGTGGGAGTTGGGAACGTGGTGATCGTGACGGCGCGCTGTGTAGCTCGGAGAAATAGAGAAAGGATGGCATAAATACTGATCAAAGCTTTGAGAGGTTGAGTCGCCGGACAGGCGAAGCTGCAAACTGCCGCACGGCGTCACACTCTAAAAACATGACGGCCATCGAAGTTTCATGACCTTTTAATGAGCCACAGTTCTGCAAGAGGGCGATGGGTATTTTACATGTATTTACTGTATTTACTGTATATAACATGAGCAAACAGGAAGAAGGAGGATTAAATAACACAAGAAGTATGGCAGCTCTGTGAGAGTCCGTTAAAATATACAGTAATAATAATGAAAATAAATAGTGGTCTTTCATGTTGATCAGATTTGTGGAAGTGAAATTCTGTCCCAGCAGGGACTTTCAACAAATGAAGGTAGCCGCTTAGCATAGCAATTTATTTAGTGATAGATCGCAACATAAACTCTATATACTGCAGAAAAAGATTTATGCAGGACAGTAGATGATTATGTTATGAGGATGAATTTCAACTTGTTTTCGCGTAAATGTAAAAACTTTCTGAAACAAGAACACAAAAACGATGCCTTTTCACTTCAAGCAATGGGTCCAGAGTCAGAATCTGAAAAAGAACTCCAGAAATAAAACATGAACCATGACAAATAAACTGAAATTCACTAAAACTCACAGAAAAGAAAATAATATTGTCACTGCTGCTGTCAGGAGCTATACAGAGTTTAGTACAAATACAAACACTATAACATTTTACTTTCAATCTTTATAAGGAAATAAATGACTTGAATTTAACTACAAACTAACTACTGAAAAAAGTTGAATAAATGTGATCATTTCTCTTGTTATACTGCAGACTCATGTGTTCTAATTGTAATAATAATAATAATAATAATAATAATAATAATAATAATAATAATAATAATAACTGAAATCATAAAATATGTTACAGAAAATCTTGGCATAAAACATACTAATTTGAAAAAGATAATCTTGAAATATGTGGAGCTCAAGAAGCCGCTGCTATTAATACCATGGTGGATTAATCCTCCGACTTGTTGAGAACTCCTGATGTACTGTAACAATATTCAGGTGAAATCACAAACCTTGAGCTAAATATAACACTCGACTCGGTGTAATATTGCAATCTTTATTTTACTGACATAAAGGTCATGTTGAAGAAAAGGATAATTCCACGGCAAAAAAAAATTAATAATAATAAAATAAAATAAATACTGTGCTATAAAGACACGTTTTTGATCAAGGAATTTGAAACATGGCATTTAATCACAGTTTACTGTAAACATTATTCTGTCATAACTTTATATAGAGTTACAGATGAAGAACATGAAATGTACACCGTGTGACTTACAAACCTTTACATACTACATGCTTCCTGTGTGTGTGCGGTTACGCTTTAGAAAAAGTGAGAAGAGAAAATGAATAAATGGATGGAGGAGATGGAAAAGATCTGCGCTCAGTAATTTGATCCGTCAAAATGATAAACAGCCCTTCAATTTTTCTGTCAAGGAAAATTGATCGAACAATATTCTGAAGCGGTGGTTAATGATCAAAACCTCTCCCTAATTTACTAAGATTATGTATTTGCTATTTTAAATTGCAAATTCACACAAATAATTGTATGATTTTGCAGGCAATTCACTGAGATGAATGCAAACAGGTGTATTTAAGTGTGCACTTTGTGGACAATACACAAAAACAGTCGACTAGAAATTGTTTTACCTCTGTTTCTTCTTTTCTTCTTCTTCTTCATGGAGTGAGTGGATGGAACGCTGAGACACCATAAAATATGGGGTTGAATAAGTAGGTGGATTAATGTATTGAACATATTGAATCATTGCAGCAAATACATTAGAAATCATCACAACATAGATGATCTGTTACAAAGTCAAGAAACAGCGGAAAAAACAAACTCATGTTATTAAGTCGTCAAATAGAAGTCGTGGGGAGCCACCTGAGAAGATGCCTCTCCTGACAATAAAAGCAGCGTTTACGTTGAAGGCTGAACTGGTTTGCACAAAAAGGCAGAGTCAGATAAATTCAAACAGACACAACCGTAAATTCTTCAGAAATGTTTAGAGATAGTTAATCATATTGTAGATTATTAAGTTATCATATACTGTACATTTCCCTGTATTTTGGAGGATCTGGAACCCATGCCTGATATTTTGATACTGATGATACAGTCCTCATTGTTCCTGTTAAATAAATCAGCTTCCCTTTTATGGGTCAGGTCCCCTGTAGTGTTTATTTAGCAGTACATTAAACTCAGAAATACGTTTGAGATGAACAATAGAAACATCCGGTTATATAGCAGAAAATTCTTGTCTCCATTTAACTTAAAAAAAAGTTCAAAGTTGCATTAGTCACACCATCAGAACAGTCACGTTGAAAGGAAATAGAACCAAAAAGGTCAGTTTCATTTATTTTGATCTAAGCTTCCTGTCATGAGAGAGCGTTCTGTTTCTGTCCATTCCTCTTCCTCCTCCTCCTCCTCCTCCTCCTCCTCCTCCTGCCCACGACTGCGGGATCACTAACCAGCCAGGCAATAATATAAGTGCGTTGATTATCCTGACGTGGAGATGAGTGATCTGAAGCATCCGCAGCTTCATTAGCGATGGTACCACCTCATTTCTTTGATGCAGAGCATCGCATACAGAATCTCCTGGCGATTCAAAGCAAACATTATTGGCCTCGTATGATCAATTACAGCATCCTGCCACCAGCGCGGCAATAATTGATTAATTTGCAAAGCATCATGCTGTGTTTCTAACTTGTTAAACAGATATGTGCTCTGAAAAGTCTCTATTGACATCACACAACACACAGGTCTGTGTTCACCAATGGGAAACATAGCAACTGTATTTACCTATTAAAAAAAGAACGGACATAATGTATGATTTATATATCTATATATATACACACACATATATATCGTTGTCATGGAAACAGTGAAATAGTGGAATGGTCCGTCCCATAAGGCTGGCACACGCCGATGGTCTGAGACTCTTTTTGATGATAAGCCGACCTGACAATATTTTCACTGTCTCCACGGAAGAGGAGGAAGAAGCCACCGCGCCGCCCCGATCAAACACACCGTTCCACACACTTCTCTGAACGAGGAAGACTCTCATTTGAAAACAAAATCTGCTTCCTGACCTTTCCAAGCAGGAAAAAAAAAAATCTGCAGTGAGAGGGCAAGGGTGGCGTGCTATTACAGCTGCAGCACACTGTAAACACTTGGGTTGTTAGCCACCATTTGTTATCATTAAGAAATACAGAAAATGTTCCCGACCTGGAGAAAGTGTTTCCCTGCAATTTCATTTAAATTTCCATGAAAAAGTCTTTCAAATGACTTTCCATGTCGTCAGAATTGTGGGACGTGCCTCCTCTTGGGAGCATACAAGCAAGAGGAAACTGACAAATCTGAAAACAATATTTTGAATATGGTTAACCCACTTCAGGTGTCATGAATATATATACTTGCTTAAATTTGAGCATTTTACAATTTCAGCATTCTCAACACATTCATACACAAATGTTTAAATCAGTGGGATTTAAAATGTTGAGCCTGCCTCCCATCTTAGGGGAGAAGGAAATGATTCAGAGACAAGCAGCAACAGAAAAAACAAGAACAAAACTACAAAATGACTATTTTTGTGATGAATCTAGATTGCTTGTTAATCCCCACCACCAGAGTGTATTTCTAAAGAAGCTTAATCTTGAGGAGGACGCTTTAGAAGCTTCAGTCAAATTAAAATACAATCAAGACTTTTGTCGCCTATGCTTTCGCGCCACTGGCACTGCACATTCCAAAGGTGTGAGAACCCCACGACTCCACTAAACCTCGGCTCCTCCCTGCTGGTGTGTTAATGACGCCAACTCAACCAAGCAGAACCCAATCAGACTAACATCTGGCTGTCAATTATTAGAAGGAGAAATCTTTTTGGCTTCAGCGGACAGGTTTTTCTGAAAGTGGAAGAAGAGGAGCCACAGATTCACCAGCAACTGATTCTTTTCAATAAAATTATTCGGAAGAGCCATGCCTAATAATTGGCTTTAAATGGAATTGAAATAGACCTTTGTGATGAAGTGTAGCCTGGAAAAGTACATTTCTGAACTTTCCAGGATGAGTCAAATTCATCCAATCAGTCATCAGACCTCCAGCTTCCCTGCAATGCAAGGCGTTCACACGCTGCCAGAACCAGGGTTCACGCAACAGTGTTCACCCTCCTGGTTCTGTGTTAAAACTCTGAATTATGTTATTTCCTTTTCCTCTCTGATTTTGTTTCCTGCTTTCAGAAAATAAAATCAGTGAATGCTTCTGTGCAGTAAAGAGGCATCAGATGGCTTCATGTCTGGGGGAATGGGGGTTCGCAGTCTTTCTAAGTTCCAGGAATTTCGCCGGCTATAAAAGCACCAAACGTCACAATTCCTGCATGACTTACACAAATCAATTGGTGAAGTTGTCTCGGCTCTGGAAACATGTGGCTGCTTCCTGGAGGACCCCTCTGGTACCTTTTAAACATGTGAATGGAAATGTGAGCAAAGCAAATGCTGTGAGAGATTCTGTTTGGTCTGGCTTTTGGAAAAAGAGAGAGAGAGAGAGAGAGAGAGAGAGAGAGAGAGAGAGTGAGAGAAACATACAGCTCAGTGCATCAGCGCTTTGATGGATGCACACTGGGAGAGTGTATGTGTGTGTGATGCTGTTTGAAGCAGGGGGAACCTGAGGAATGGAAGAAGGTGCTGTCGGAGTTAAAGCCAGCTTTGGGATGCGTAGGCTACGCTATCTGTTTGGCCGCCGGAGCACAGAGCGGTGCTCGCGGCGCGACCCAGATAGCAACGATGTTTTGGCCCAGATGTGGCCCACATCCGTAGTCTTCTTACGGCCCACATTCGGTCATGGTCGTGGCGTTCATTCAGGGGTGAGTGTGGCTGCCGGAACTCAGCCACAGGTAAACCGTACATGGACCGGATGCCAAACATGTTGTGGGCCAGGTCTGGGCCAAATCTGGGCCAGATAAAATAACCACAGCGTCACCTTAAATGGGCAACATGTGCCAGATCAGGGCTATACAATACAATAATGACTACCTGCTTTTGCCTTGATGTACAATTTTATTAATATGAACACCAATTTTCCTTTCTATACAAAATTTTCCACATATACATTCAACCAAGTGCTCAAACTAGCAATATCAAATTGTCATTTTCCTACAAATGAATAAAACTCTGAAAACTGCATCTTACAGTTGCCTTGTCTGCAAGACAACACAGATAAAATGTATGACAACTGAAGATAGTTTGCTATCTGGATGCATAAACTGTGTGTGTGTGTGTGTGTGTGTGTGTGTGTGTGTGTGTGTGTGTGTGTGTGTGTGTGTGTGTGTTGGCTGTAAAGCCAACCTGCTTAAACATTTAAAACAAGAACTACTACTACAACAAGTAACATCAGAAATTCTTTCGGCAGAACAGTCAGTTTACTCAGGCCGCTGCCTGGCTCGGCGTCCTCCTTCTCTGTCCCCAGCAAGATGGAGCCACCTTCGAATCCACTGCTCAATATCCTGGTCTGTAGCTGTGGCTGTCAATGGATTTCTTCTTACTGCATCTAAAATGAGACACAAGAAAGTTATTATCAATTTTGCATAAACGTAAGTTTTAACATTTAATATATACGTACATTCAAGTAAATACATACTGCATATTACCTTAGTAATACCACCATGGGGCCACACACACACACAAGTCAAAGATTACACCTTAACTGGTTCTTAGTGTGGTAAGAATCAGTTAAGCTGTAACTAGCGGAAGGTTTCGCGAAACAGAGGAGCCTTCAGCAAGTGAGTAGACAGCAGTGATTTACAAGAAATGAATGTTTGCGAAGGAAAAAAAAGAGCCAGCACAACTTTATGAGAGCTAAAAAGTGGATCCATGAAAAGAGAAAACAATTTAGAAATGGAGATACTGTCGTCCTCTCCCGTTTTAGTCGGGGGAGGGGATTGCGAGTTCTCGGAGCAGGAGCTGCTGTAAAGAAAATCAACCTCAGACAATCACGCGTCTGATGAAAGACTGATTTAGGGGGAGGTTAGAGTAGAGAGTTACTTTATTGATTCCAAACTGGGAAATTCGGTTCCCAGGTTCCCAGTCAACACAGTCATGTGGGGTCCACATTCAGTTTGCATGGGTTACATGGGCTTCAATTGGGCAGTGGGCTTCTTAAGTTTATTATGAATCAATTTTATTACTTAAATTCATATCATGGAGATTTTTTATAGAGCAAACTCCTGGGAAAGCTGGGGTTCATCAGCTTAAATGTTTGATTTTTTACATGTCTGTAGATGCAGATGTGTGTGCACTTACTCTTGTCATCTTCTGATGTAAAACTTTGTCCGCTGGTCAATGTTGCGCACAGGAAAATAATACGTTTAGAGGGGAAAAAAACACAGGTTGAACACGATTAAAACAATTAAAAAAAAAGGAAAAATAGCGCTCACTGACAATCGCTTCATGTATATCTCCAATCTACCATATTACAATTCAAAAATTACCTCCGCCAGCAGAGGTAAAGTGATCGTTGGGGTTTCTTTGTCCGTTTGTCTGTCCATCCGCCCGCCCTTTAAAAGTAAAGGAATACTTTCATTATACACTTACATATGGCACATTTCTGCCTACTGAACTATTATTTTTGTATTACTATACTCAAAACACCGTCACACCAGTTTTCCCACTGTCTGGCCCACTGTAATACAAAATGTGGGATGAATCAGAGTTGCTTTGTTCTGCATCCACTAGGGGTGAATCAGATATTAAAGTACTGTGGTGGTGGTGGAGTCTTCTCTCTAACCTTTAGGGGAAAGCATGCCATTTTGTCCAATAACTTGATTTAATCCATCAAAGTACCAAAAGTGCAAATAACTAGAAATGAGAAACTCTTTAAAAACTTCCAGCACATACTAGAGTGTCAGGACAGAGACATTTTATTCAAAAAGTGTTTTTTTTTTTTTTTAATTGACCCACCCGCCACCCATACCCGCCCGCCCCAGCCCCTCCCAAATCCCGCACCCCAACACCCCACCCGTCCATCCCCCACCCATATCCCACCCCCAGGGGGGCAGACGGCCCCAAGCAGCCAGGAAGCCAGACACAGGGGCAGAGCGCCCCACCGAAGGGACGGCAACCAGCCCATCACCGGACAGGCCGCCACCAGAGGCTGGCCAAGAAGTGTTTAAAACGAGAGAACAAACGTTACGCATGCTGCTTCATCAGACTCGCTCCTGAATGTCCACAGGTGTCTGCTTAAATAATCAGCGACACCTATACTGGGGTGTAGTCATATATTTTTACAGTATTCACTCTCTTTTTTTGAGTTGTAGGAGTTGGTACAGCCTTGTGTATTTTGCATTATAGTTATCTCATTATTGTAATGGGTCTAACAAGTATTACGTACAGTTATATGTATTTTGCATTTATAGTCGACCAAATCATTGTAGTGGGTCTTAACAAGTACCTAAACTAATTTCTTTTTTCTCTTTTATCTAAACTTCTCTCACTCTACCTCCAAAGAAGAGTTGCGATTGCTGCCTGTGTCTAATTAGTTGACCTGATTGATGTCCCCTCCTCCTCCCCCAGTGTAGGTGTCCCAGATTATTTAAGCAGACGCCTGTGGACAACCTGGAGTGAATCTGATGAAGCAACTGCGCCTTGTTCTCCCGGCTTTAAAACTTCTTGAATAAAATGTGTGTGTGCTGACACTCTAGTGGATGCTGGAAGCCGTTTAAATTTTCACTGTCACATTTCTATAAGTTTAAAAAAGGCTTCATGATTCATTTTTTATCCAATCAAGATTTGAATCGTCATTTATATTGACTTCTTTTTTTTTTGTCTCACGGTACATTGTTCCGTTCTTAGACATTAGTGGCCTTACATTGTAGGATTGAGGGTGACAGCTTCTTTGCAGTGGCCATTTCTGGAGGTCTAGGTAAAGTAGATGCTCCCGACGTCTCATCTTCACTATCCGCATCATCTTGAATGTGACACCTCTTCCTGCATTAGAAAATAAATAGGAGAGATAGAATTGTGCAAGGCTGTAACTTGACTCACTTCATCTTTTCCCATTGTGACTCCATTGTTCCTTCAGCTTACATTGTTCTCCGTTTGTGTCTCTGTGGCTGGTTTCTGAATCAGTCAAATCCGTGAATCTTTCAGGCTCTGGCAGTTTGACCCTCGCTTCCTCATAAGTAGCTGTGAATTGAGTGAACATAAAAAAAAAAATTAGATGCAAAATACAGAGTGCAAATTATGACTTACTCCATACCTTTGCCTTATAAAACGCGTACTTTGTACGGAATCCAACGTGTTCCAGGTTGTTCCTGTGATCTTACTGCTTTTACAACATCATCCCATTTGTATGGTGGCCATAGACAGGTGTTTTTTTTTAAACCAATTTGCTGGAACAACTTCCACTTCATTTGTGGAAGCTAATATGACAATGTGAAACATTTCCTTAAAACAAAAAGAACATAAACAGGTTAATAATTTCATTAAAAAGTTATAGTTCAACATAAAACATTCAATTTGTAGAATACTGCATTGTTATTGTACTTACCACATTGATGTAAAGGAGTCAGTGAAAACCTAAGGATATGAAAGACTACATTGAAAACTAACAATAAAACAAATAAGGAACTCTTACAAACAAAACATTTTATTTAACTATGTAGAAAGGAAGACTAAAAACCAAGTGCATTACTCAATGCCAATGAATCAACCGGAAGTTCCGGCCGAAACTCCGAAAATAATGGGTTTCCAAACGTTTGCTCAAATTCAAAGCAAATTCAAATTCAAACTCTCCACGGAACAAATGCCTGAATTAGACCACGTAAGTTGGGAAAGTTTGGAGCAGTTTAATCGAAAAATCTAGCCGGCCGCTATTAAATGAATGGGTTTAGCAACATGAGCTAACAGCTTGACGCCACCCCTCCAAAAACGGGCTTTACAGGGACCTTTCAATACTCATGTGTGTCATCTCAGCTTACTCCTGAAAGAGTTTGATCAAGCCTATTTCAAGATAAGTTGGTGTTTTCCTCTAAAATTGCCAATGAAAAGTACTAGCATTATGTCAGCTAACAGCTAACCACAAAAACGCAATTTGATTCATCTTCAAACGTGTGCTACTCGATGTATATGTATTGTAGTGTGATTTTTATTTTTATTTTTTTAATGTCACTGTGCAATTACCCACCAAATAGTCGGACACGCAGAGCTGACCACCGAGCAGTTCCTCCAGCGAAAGACGAATACAGCCCAGTCCGCCGATAAGCAGTTTTCCCAGCAGGGGTAATGAGATGACTTGGCGCGCAGGAAGAATGAGCGGGAAGAAGAGAGGGATGCTGGGAAATGTAGTGAGGAGGGGTACTTCATTCACACACTGTCGAACGCTAACGGACTACATTTCCCAGATTCCATCTCTGCAGCGCTGTGATAGAATGTTGTGTTAGTGAGCCTGATGAGCCCCTGGATAAACAAGACGTTCCCTCACGTTATTTTAGTGAGAGACGCAATGATATTTTTTTCCTTTTTTTTTTTTTACAACTTTATTAACAGGTACAAACATTAAAGGCATAACACTTATCCAAAGTTGGGAACCAGTAGGATGTAAAACATCACCCCCACACCCCCCCCCCCCCCCCAAAAAAAAAAAAACATCACACAAAGACAATAAGAGGGCCTTAATCCAATAGTACAAATGAGTTCAATAAAGTAAACACTTTCTGAGCCTTTTCAGTCTTTACCAAGTGCAAGGACTTTTTAAATAACTCTAAATTGTTTTTGAAACCAATGATCCGGGGTCTACTTTTCAAATACTTGCATTTATGAATGTAAAATTTGCAAAGAACTATTACATTGTTCACCAGGAAATCTGCATTGTTCTTCTTTAACTGGACTCCACCTTAAACAAATGGCGGTAACAAAAGGAGGTAATTTGTTTATAGATGTCAACTTTGAAAAGACAGCCATAAATCCAAAAAATATATATGTTCTACAGTCTCAATGTTGAATTCACAGGAAACACAAGAGTTATTCTCCTAACTGAAGCTTAAGTGTAAAAAAGTGTTAGAGGGGTAAATGCCATTCAAAAATTAAAATATGATCTTTGTGTTGATCTGGAAAAAGTAGAAAATGTGTCCTACTCCTTTTAGTTTCCGCAACTGAAACTAAACTAACTATCATCACTCAAGATGTAATTCCTTTATAGCCAACAGGGATGGCAACGAGTAATTAGAGCACATAAACTTATTTGAAAATTGTTAACCACTCAAACATGTTCCTTTCACAGAAAGCGGTCTCAAAACAAAAACATTTGCATGTAGCAGTAGTTGTTTTATCATTGATGTAAAAAGAGCTGTAGTGGCCTTTAACACCTTATTGGACAGTTGAGGCTACCACATGCTGTGGTGGATAATTTTATTAAATAGATATATTTAGAGAGAAAAAGATTAAAATCCATCGTATACCCACAGCTTTCAATACACACTGAGATATGTTTATATGAGTTATATATTGCTCAAAAAATAAAGGAAACACTAAAACACACGCAATGTAAAATATAAAAAGTATGTATATATAACATTTAGATACAAGGAAAAATAATAGTTTGACATGCTAAAAGGGCAAAAACTGTTATTTTATGCTGTAATTTTTTTTCTATTAATGCACTTGCAAAAAATTGAGTATTGATTGAGTTGGGATTGAGTATAACAATAAGTAGAATACGGTGACTATGGTGGGCCAGACTTGGCCCACGCAAGGTTCGCCGCAACCAACAAGGGGAGCACTGGACATCTGGGCCGGGCTTGGTCCATGCAACGCTCGCCAAACCCCACGTCGAGCCCGGCGTGGGATGTTTGGGCCAGGCTCGGCCCATGCAAGGTTTGCCACAACCAACATAAAGACCGGCGCGGGACATGCGGGCCAGGCTTGGCCCACACAAGATTTGCCGCAACTCACGGCAGGCACGGCGCAGAATGTCTGGGCCAAGCTTGGCCCATGCAATGTTTGCCGCAACCCACGTCAAGCCCGGCGTGGGACGTCTGGGCCGACCCTGGCCCACTCAACACTTGCCAGTGCCGTAACGGAGCCGTAAGAGCCAAAAGTGGCCCACATTAGGCCCAAATGTGTCTGCTATCTGGGGATAACGTAGGACCCACGCATAAAACAGGCTTAGTCTCCTAGAAAAGTTCTTTAATCAGCCTGATGCGCTTAGTGAGCAAAGACTGAGGGAATTGAAGTGAAGAAACTCAGGTCAGATAATGAGACTTACATCTGTAACATAGAGAATGTGATTTCTTTGAATCCAGCAGAGGAGGAAGAAAAGCTCATTATCCTTATCACTCGTCAGAGAGGCAGGATATCGATATTATGCATATTTTTGTGAGGCTCTTGTCATAAATTAGCAAAATCCTTCAATGTTTTATTCCAAGTATGCATTTTATGTGTCCGCTTTTCACATTTCACGCGTTCAAATGTGCAAAGCCACTGTTTCAATTTGTCTCCTCACTCCATCAGCGCACTTTACTTTTTGCAGCCTTTTCATTCTGTTTCGGAGAAAGCTGACAGTTAATTGAACAGATGGATGATAATCACGTCTGTCGCAAAGCTCTCCCCGGAGACCGTCCTCTCCCTCTGGTGGGGAACAGCTCAGTTTTTTTTTGTTTTTTTTTAATGTCCTCTGAAGCAACAGAGACAAAATAAAAAGCGATGGGTGTTGGGGGAGTGGGGGCCAAGGAAAACACTTTTTAAAACCACGGACAGACATTGTGACGTCCTGTAATTATATCCGACATTGATTAGCACTCAGACTGATCACTGAAACAGTCGAGTGCGATTGCCGCATTTTCTCCCGAAACCCTCTCTTAAAAGGAGACGGAGGCGAAGTCACAGGTTTCTCTGTACGCTCTGCTTTTTATTCATGTAATCAAAGAGGAAGACTGTCTACGGTTGACTTTTTCTTCATGCATGAGAGTTCTCTGGATTCCTCAATGAGGAAACCGCTTTTTTTTTTGTGTGTGCGCAGAGGTCAGAGTGTTGTTCCAACTAACAGCATGCCTGAAGCTGTTGCTGTGTCCTGCTCAAGGACACTTCAGCAGCTCGCGAGCCCACTGTCACGAGGGCTCCAATCTATTTTTAGGGGATCGTCTCCCAACTTACTACGATGCATAATCTGCTCACAGGCAATGTCATGGTCGCTGGAGTCTCACCATCGACGCCTGCAGTAAATAAAATGCAAATAAATTTCATGCATGCGCAATCAGGAGAGGGGACTGGGACAATGAAGCACGGAGGAGGGTCAATCAGCAGCAAAATAATACTGGAGCAGACATAATGTAAGCCTCCTTCTCGCGCAGCACCTGATCAGAAGTGGACCTCTTCAGCATGGCTGTATTACATTTTCTTAAACTGAATTTTTGGAGTCTGATTAATGCCATGCTGGAAACAGGAGCACGGTCATAAAACCTGGGACGTCTGATAACAGCTCACGGCAGCTCTGTGAACCCAACAACACACTTTAGAATTTGTGTTTTTAACTGAGTTTCTGCAGTTTCTGTGTGAACAGACTTTTCTGAAGCTAAAATGCAGAATGGATTTGTTTTCACCTGAAACATCCAGTTAGTTGTTTCCAATTAAAAGTGGTTTGGCTGGAGACAATGCATTCTGTATATAGCACAGCAGCTTTAATGTAAGTGCTGGCTGCCACTTTGATTTGGGAGGATTGGAGCCAGACCCTTTGAGAGCTGCAGCTGGAGGCTGCACCACATCTGACTCCGAAATGAACGCATCACATCCCACACTCTGACTCTGTGATCACCGGGTTGATCCAGCACTGCTTTTCACACCCAAACACAAACTGCAGCACTTGAAAGAAACGACCTGTATAAGACCTGATTTGAGAAACTTTCAAGATGTTTTATATCTTTTTTTTTTCTTTTTAGGGAAAAGAAAAGTTTAAGAAATGATAATTACTTTGCCAGAGATGTTCAGGCTCGGGAAGTGAACCATATAATCTCCAGCACACTGGTCTGAGGAGATCAAAACCTCCACAGTGTGAAATGTCATTTTTCATCTGCTCCTGCTTCCATTAATTCATGACAGACAGCATAATAATGAGAAAAAAACCCAAAAACAAACAAACAGCCAGAAAACAAAACGCTTAGAGTCTTGGTTTAGCTGAAGAATTGTTTGGAGTCTTGGGTTTCGGGTAAAACACAGTTCTTTCTCCAACACAGTCAACACCTCGGGCTCCACACAATGCAAATGCTGCTTAAAATCAATGATGCATGTGTAATGGATTTCCTACATTTGAAATGACTGACTGAGCAATGAGCACTGTGTGCATCTGGTGAGCAAGGCGGTGCATCTAAGTCCATTTGAGGCACACAGGTTGTCCATTTTATTTATGAAGAAAAAAGGAATAAGAAATGAATTACACACGAGGGAGGATCGCAGGGGAGGGGAATGCTTTATTTTTTCGTTAAAATGGCTGTGCTGGAGACGCCGGGAGATGGCTAAAGGTGTGGTTAGATCCAAGCATTCCCTATTAACATTATATAAGAGATGTCAAGGCTGACTGGCTAACACTCCCCATGATGCTACGAGCTACTCATGCATGTTTTACATCCTGTTATGCTGCTGTGAGATGATCTGGAGAATCTCTGGAGGTTGAGACGTGACTCCTCTCATGGAGGTCAATGCCACTGCGCTACTTTTTAACATATAAATGCTACAGTGTATACAATGACTTGCTTGTGAGCGTGTCTTTTTGAGTCGCTGGGTGCATGTGCCTACAGAAGCTTTGACATAAATTACTTAGCGAGACAAAGAAAATATATGCAGCACTTATCGCATTTTTTCCCCCTATACTCAACCATCACCAACCAAACCTCTGTTTTTCTTCTGAAAAAAAGGCTGCTCTGTTTTCTTCCCTCTCTCTCCTCTATGTATAATAAAGGCTTGTTTCCTGGTGAATGATTTGCGTGGTGCGCCTGTTGCAGTCTCGTGTCCTGACGTGAAAGAAAGAAGCTCTGAAGAGAGAGATTACGATTACAGGGCTCGAGCATATCAGGCAGCAAATGTATAATTTGTCACTGGGAATATAGGGCTGTCATTGTCCTGGACCGTGAGTGTGTGTGTGTGTGTGTGTGTGTGTCTGTCCATGTAAACGTGTCTCAGTATCGAGATCTGTTGTGAACTAAATGATGCATCAGAGCGTGGTTTGTTTCCAGTAAAATAGAAACTTCGGAGCTAACTAGACTCCTGATTGTTGCCTACAAGCAATGTCAGATATGCCTCAACTCACGCTGCTCATTTTCCAGGCTACTCAATCTTTGTGAGAGCCGTAGATATTGCATCGCAAACAAACAGAGAGGTTAATGCGATTCTCTGCTCTGCTTTCGTTTCCTACAACATGCTTTCTTTATGCACTGTATACACTGCAAAACAGAAAACAAGGGCATATGCATTACCATCATCAAATATTAAACCCAGCTGAGTTTTTGAAGGTTGATTTGTTTTGTTTGGTTTTGTTTTGTTTTTCTGAGTAAAGAGCACATCTTTGAAAATAATCCAAATTAAAATGAGTCAAGAATACAGGTAATTTGCTTTCAGTGCTCAGTAGCTTCTCAATGATGAGACGAGGGTAATTACAGTGTTTACCAAGGACTGTGTTGTTTATACTTTATTAACATGATTAAAAATTTCATTTATGAATAAAATATAAATGTCCATACTGGGCTGCCGTTGTCAACATTTTTTTCCTCTATATTTGGGTCTTCTCCAGCAATGAGGAACTGTTTGCGCTACACTAAGAGAAATTGCATCGGTTTTGCATTTTTGTTTTAGAGAGGTTCCACATTTATATGGCAGCATAAAACTTCAAAAATGTCTAATCCGTGTGGATGAAAGCCGCTGTTGCTATTGTCCTTCTACTTGCGTACGTGCAGAAGAATCCGCTACAGCCCCGGTGACCTGTGCAACGGCCTGACTGCGCCATTTGCTGCGTGCAGCATGCTAAATGGCAAACAGACTATGCTTTCAGTGTGCGTCTGTTTTGCAGATCGACCAAGAACAATACGATGCTATCTTGATGTCTTGAGCCAACAGGAATAATGAAATTAGGGGTTTTGCATGCATCAGATGATGGGTTTGAAATGGAAATTGAATGTGAAGCCATTTGCAATTCGAGAAAAACACAATATTCAGATATAATCTGTCACAAATTCAAGGCTTCTGGAAAATGAACAACATACTGAAAGACCTAAAAAGTGGTGCAACACCAAATTTATTTTCTAATAAGAGTTGTGGTTAACCAGATGAAGAAATAATGTCTCCACACCACTGCAGGCTGAGCTGGTTTACGTCACCTTTTTGAGCAAGTTACAGAGAAATTCAATCATCACACATTTCCATATGTTGTACATTGTACGATCTGTAACACAAGCCTGATGTGACGGTAAACGTATTACATCGGCAGTGTTTCAATAAATCAGCTTCACCGTGACTATGAGCACACAGTATAATCACATTTTTCTGTGTGCATAAGCCTTTAGTAGATCAGGCTCGGTTAAAAGCTGAATGAAAGTCAAAAAATGCAAATAAAAAAACCAGCAGTTAATCTGGTTTGTGTGTCTTCTCTAAATGGATATCTACAAAATGTTACTCATTAAAAAATAACTATCTTTTGTTTTCTCTCGCTTTCCTGGTTATTGTTAATTTAACACGCAAAGGACATTTACTTAAGGCTTAATACAAAATGTGCCACTGGCTGTGCTATTTGTGTTGGAGTCATTTCATTATAATTAAATTTCAGTGTTTCAGATCTGGATTTGCTGTTCCAAATCAAGTGTGATCGATTTCTCCTTTATGTGACAGATTATATCTGGATTAATGAGGTTTGGTTATTGCGAAGCCTGCAGCACGTTATTGTAGCTTCAAAGCATGAACGTGTTCGTTTTTGAATCTCTTTCAACGGAACAGAAAATTTGGACAATCATGAGGATTTGAATAATTTTTTTTTCTTCAGATCATGTTTTGTTGGGATCAGTTCGGGGTGAGGAAAAGGATGGAGCTTAATGTCATGTGTGTGTCCGCCGCTCCTTCCCCCCGCAGAGAGCTTAGTAATTTTATGCTCTAATTCTTTCCTTTAAATTAGGCAGGAGGCATAAAATATGAAAAAGACCGAGATATTTTGAGAGGTCATGTGATCTTTTTTCTCCCTGGCATAAATACTTAACAGTCACTTGAAATGAAACATTTCATTATGTCACGTGTGCAAATAATGTTGGGCTGTAACTTGATTAAACGCGAGAGTAGTCTCTAATGTGTTCTTCATCCTTTATTTACCCGTGAAATAAGATGTGATGCAGCCATAGGACAATCTGCCAGCCGGTTTTGCATTAATCTGACTGTAATATAATATGCAAACTCCTGCTGACATGAGTTCTGGTCAACTGTAACCAGACAAAACTGAGAAGTAGAAGCTCATTTTCTTATGACAGTACCTGTGTTTAAAAAAAAAAGAAAAAAAAAAGAGGCTACGATGAAACAGCAGAATACACACCAGTGATAAAAGATTTTAACTGCTGATTGTCTTTCTTCCCTTTGGGACATAATTTCCACCCATCATTCACCTCATTATCTGCTCTAACACTTGACGGTCTTTATTTCACACAATGATGGGATCTGGATGTTTCTTCTCCCTTTCCATTCTGACAGGACAGACTCTGATAAAGCCTGGGCTGCCTCACGTGTTCATTTCGTATCATAAGCAGTGTGTTTGTTGGGGATAAATTAATCGCTGTCAAATTCACACCATCTTCCCCTTACCTACCGACATTTATGAGCTGTTATTTCTCCCATGGATTAGTAAATTGTATGCATGCAGTTCATTTCCCCCTAGGCACCTTGTCGTTTTTCTCATCTGAGCGGAGTGACTGGGGCAGTGAGCTATATGGGAGATGTATTAGTGTCCAGGAGCACAGCGCCGGGAGGGGCAGGGCCTGTCTCTGTGATTTATTCCAAATCCAAAAGCCCCGCAGGAGCGTGTTGTCAATCCCATTGGCATCACCTTAGGGTCGCATCAAAGCACTGAGACGGAAAAAACAGAGACAGTTGTTTACAAATTCAGCCGCCTGTTTTGTTCTTTGTTGGAGATGGAAATTAAAAAGTAAATTGAGGCTGCTGTCGTGGCATTAAATATGAAGAGGAGGTGACGCGTGTGTGAAATCACACTGGCATTTTCCTTGGTCCGAATAACAGGCAGCATTATGTTGACATCAATCGGCAACGTTGGACTGGTTGTTTTGCATTCACACTTTCGCAAGCAGGCTCTGCAGCGACGCACCGGACAGCATTTTCACGTGTAGTTAATGCATGCCAGATCTAGCAGGATGAGTAAATTGCAGGACATCAAGATGAAGCATGTGGAAAAATTCCCAACTTAAAAATAAACAGGACATCCGGTTCATGGCTGGAGTCACAGTGTGCTGCTGAATCATGCAGCTTGCATGCCTGAGTCATCGCTTTTCCACCACGCAAAACAATCCAGGGGTCAATAAGCTTATTAATCACCAGAAGCCACACTGTTTTCTGCTGCACCGTTACCAGAAATAGTCAAATTGCTTCATCACTGAGTGCAACTTCAGAGCAGACACCAGCAATGAGTAATCAGGGGGACTGATAACCCAAGATATTTGGATTTTCATGGAAAATGATGAAAACAATTTAAAATAATTGAATGAAATCCCTTATAACCAAGCGAGGACCCAGAGAAATTGCTCATGTGTGATTTCTTCTTTTTTTTTTTTTAACGTTTTAGCTGCACTCAAACATTCGAGGCTCTATCTGCTGAGGAACGTCAGCCAATAAAAAAGACAAAACAGAACATTTATCATATGATTGTGACATTTATGGGCAGGCCTCCAATGTCTTTAAAAGTCAGCATCTGAGCGCTTCTGCCTCCCACATCTCTCTCCAGAACAAAGGCAATGCCCATGTTTCCATGTTTAATATACTTCCTTCTGACATATAAATAACTCCATATGAGGCAAAGTCAAACCTTCTCTTCAGGAGTCAGTGGGTCAAAGGGAATTTAGTTGGACAAATCTTTTGAGTCCATGCCAAGCATGACAGACACATTTCCATCCAACCATCTGTTCGCCTTCCTTTAGCTGGGGCCTGATGTTCGCTGGGTACACTCTGCATAGTTCACAAGTCCATCTGAGGCCTAACATATGGAGACACTTACACGCCCACATTCACATCCCCGGGCAAACTGGAGTCAGGATTTAACCTAACCCAATCTTTGAACGGTGAGAGGGAAACAGATCCACCTGCAAACATCAATCAGAATCCAGCTTGCCACTGGGCAGCCCGTCACATATCATCCTTTTGTTTTTAAAGGTTCCAGGTTTAGTTTCTATACCTGTTGGGCATGCGATTCAGAGGAAGTCGTCATCTGCATATAACACAAACGACACTACGTCTAAAACACTAATAAATACACTTAGTGACCAGTGCAATACAATCACAGCATTCTTCAGACTTAACCGTTAATAACAGGTAAGTAGCCCTGCCCCGCCCCTCCCCAGGCACCGCCTCACAAAGCCTTATTGTTGCATGAGGTGTGGTGATGTGAGTTGATGGGGTGGGGGAGTGGGGAGGGGTAGAGTGGTCCAGTTCCCAGCCTGAAAGTGGACCCCCTGCACTGCCTCACTCCGCCCCTGGATAGCCAGGCTTTGACATTCAGGGACCACACCCCACCAAGACACAGCAGGACACTGCGAGAGTACCCTGACCAAGAAGCCCCCACCCAAGCAGCAGCTGGACTGCAGAGCTCTAGAAAGAAGGGCCCAGCATGAGCCCAGCAGGAGGGCCGGAGCCAGGGTGTCACAACCCGTAAGTGCCCAGCTGCCCAATACAATCCCCAACGCACATCACCCAACCACTCACCCATGCTCCATGCTCCCGTAAAAGCCCCCCATCCTCCACTTCCTACCCACCACCCACAGTGGCCCTAGTGTTTGTAGGATTCTGATTCGTCTGTACCTGTGGTATAAAATGAGTGGCGTGCACCCTCACCCGAACCCGTCTCCATGCAGCCCCACCCAAGTTGATGCACCATCTGGTATTTGCTCAATATAGTCGCCCATACTGTAAATTCACTGTATGGGAGGGGGCAGATTTTAAAGGTTTTCTTGTTATTGACTTGGGGGTGATGGGTGGACACACCCATGGTTTTCCTATCATTTTCACCAGGGATTGAACCCAGTCATCCAAACCGAACCAAGCTCAACCACACCATGACAACTGTCTTGAATCACACCGATTCATAAATGACAATTATCCACAATACTGTATGAACGCATAGAGATAGTATGAATCACCGCAGAGGGAGGAGAGCCTGAATGAAAGTATGTGGTCTCTCTTTTTCTCTCACTGTGTCTTTGTCTCATAAATTAGGTAACACGCACAAAAAGAAAAACTAGTTCAGCTGCATACAGAATGTGATAAAGTCAGACATATTATGTATAATTGAAAAATATGTAATATATAATAGCTGTGGGGATTTCTATACTTACAAAATTGAATTCCAGGCTCTGGATACAAAAGTAGTGAAGACAGTGGAGGGGTAAAAAGAGGTTCACACACTCAGGACACACACAGATACAACTTGGTACCGCGGTGATAAGAACGCTGCGGTGCACAGCGCGATGCTTCAGAGAGAGCTGGCGTTCGGTGAACACACACAGGGCTTTGAGAGATTGCACAGCACATTGGTCGGGAGAGTCAGATGGGAAACCGTGAATGCTTTAAATTTTACATAAAGCAGCGAGCGTTCGTGTTTTGAGTCATCAACAGCTGATCGGACTGCCAGCTGGCACAGGTCTGGTCCGACAGCAGTCACCCCACCCTCCTCCAAAAAACACCACTGGGCATTATTCTCCCATTCACTTCCATACTGTAATCCCAGTGGGAAGCATTCATCCCAGCGCGCTTTATTCATGAGGACAGGCAAGTGCCCCATGCATTATAAATAGAACGGAGCTCTCAGCCCTCGCAGGATCTGACTGCATCTCGCCGGTCGCTACAGGTTTGAGCTCTGAAACGCAGCCGTGCTGTAAACACAGCGGCACAACTCCCGGAAAAAGAAACCGGCTTTGCTCACTCTTCGTGGGAATGACAGGACAATGACGCATGATCTGACAGTTTGCTTGTTATGCCCCACATTTAAGTCAATATTAGGCGACAGGCTGTGAGTCTCACAACCTTGAAATGATGTTTGCTTTGCTCACATACAAAAGGCAGATTTAATATTTATTCAGAGTGATGTTTAAACTACCTTGATTAGCAATATTTTCTGACTTTTTCTCACAATAACGAGATGAATTGCGTTAAAAAAGCGAAACGGTCCTTAAAGCTGCTGGCAGCCGAGCATCTTTTCAGGTTTGAGTGTAAGTGACTGCCTTTGATGCATGTTATCTCCATCTCTCTAATTGTACTCTGCTGCTGGAGGAAAGTGGAAAAAGTAAAAAAAAAAAAAAACAACAAAAAAATTTAATAAATAAAAGATTCAACTCCCTAACCCCCTCTGGCATTCATAAGGCCCCTTTGATTATTAGAATTCTACCCTGTTTCCCTTTAAATGGCAGAAGCTGGTTTTAATCTTCAAGCATATTTAATTCAAACGGCCATGTCGCAGAGATCCTCCCTCCCTATCAGACCCCCAGACCTGTGAAAGCCTCCTTTGTGGTGCGTTCTGTGCTTCCAACTTTGATACAGAGTTAAAGTGATTGCACCATGGAAAAAAAAAAAAACAAAAAACCCAAAGATGATTATCCTGATGGACTAGATAGGAAAATGTAGCTTATTATGTCTGGTGAGAAAAGGTTGATTAAAATGAGTTTCGAGTTAACTCTGCTTCCCTTCGTTTAATCTTTCCCTGCCCGTCCACAAATCGCCCGAGGCTTCAGAACGTGAATAGCCCGGACAAACTCGATATCTGGAGATTATTCTCCACCGCACACAATGATTGAGATATGTGCGACTTGATTAATGAGATCTAAAGTCTTCGTGGGAACCCTGTGGCGTGCTTTTGAGTGTGATGATCATTGATTTACAGACGGTATTCACGGCGATAGTGGAAACGACACTAATGTTATGAACGGTCCGGAGAAATTTGTAATCATTTTAGTCAGTTCATTCCTGTTTGGGATGCAGACGCGGTACTTCCTCCAGGGCTGGGCCACATATTGCAAATATAAAATGAATCGCTTGGCTGAAAGGGGAAGAGTCTTTACTCTTGGAACATAAAAAAAAAAAACAAGATCCAGAGTGTCTCAGTGCTCATGAGGTAGCTTCACGTATTGATGTTGAATGGACGCCCTTGAACACAAAACACATATGTCCCTGTGTGTGCAAAGAACTGTTGTGTATAGCAGATGGTAAACAAGCAGCTCCCTGTTTCTCCTTCCATGTATTCCACACCGACCTGAACGTCACGAGCTTGAAGAAAAGAACATATATTTGACCAAGGCTTTCTCTTTTCTCTTAGCAGATACCGTTATAGAGGTGACGTTATCTGCTCTGCTATCTGAGCTCAAACGTTTACTCTTTTAAAATGCTGCCCGCAACAAGCTGTGTGTGGCGCACACATTGTCCCAATCACAGGCATTCTTACCTTTTTAATCCCTATTTTATTTTGCCAAAGATAAATAAAAGCCAAAATGGTGAGATGAGTGAGATTTTCTATTGTGGGTAGTACAGAGGAAGTGCTGCCCCCAGCAATGTCAGAGTAAGTTACAGTCATCCCGAAATAGGTACCGAGGATAGGAGGTGAACATGTCATCCTGACTTAGGTCAAACCAACAGGAGCTCTGCACGGAGAACAAAGGCAGCCTAACTGCTTCTCTCGGCTACACTAAACCTTTGTTTGAAGCAGCGGGCTGCAACTGGAGCGCTCCAATCAGATCAGAGTTTCAAATGCATTATCTTCTCCAGCCGAGGCTATCAATATCTGCGCGACGAGCAAAGAGGGTTGCAAAAAAAAGAAAGAGAGAAATTCAGTCAGCCGGTGTTTTTCCACAGTAACGTCTTGATGGAGTCGGTGTGATTGCATCATGAATCTCCAGGCAGTCATAACTGAAAACATCACGGAGGTCCACAGAAACACTGTCCAAACAGACAGATCAGAAAGGAGGAAGAAAAAAACACACGCCGTCTCATCCAGTTTCTCTCTATCAGCTGCATGAAGAGCGACAGCTGTGCTGCGACTGGGAAAACAACTGTGTATCATTACATCTCGTGGGAGCTGTTAATGTTCCCAACGTCCAAATGTCTTTAGTGTTCAGACATCATTTACATGTTAAGGATAATATTTAGTTTAGTTTAGTTTTTTTTTTTTTTTTTTTTAATGAAAGCCACATCTGCAAGTAATAAAGGAAGGTTAACGGGGGACTTTATAGAGTGTTAATGTCCCCAGTGTTCTGAAATGACTCTTTCAGTTAGTTGAGTGTAGATAAATACAGAAAGAGAAGTAAATAAGTATTGATATAACTATATGTCAAAGCTTTCAGACGATCACTTAGTTGAATATCAGGACAAATCGCCTCCTAAAAGCGATACATTTTTAATAAAGATTTGGTGTTATCTCTATAGTTGGGTATTTTTGTGCTACATGATTTATGTTTACACTGCAGAAGAAAAAGACTTTTTTGCTTTGATGTAAACAGCTGGTTCATTTTGTTTGGTTTGATTCTCATATTTGACACTGATGCTAAGAAAAAAAAAACTTCTCCTTTGCTCAGTGTGGAAATGTGGCTATTTAGCTGTAATATATGTCGAGCGCCACTGTATTATTAACATGTATCACGCTGAAACAGCTGCACGCACGGTCAGTTCATACAGCACCATTCAGACACGCATTAATTCACGGTGATTTACAAAGCAAACAAGAACGCAGCAAGAATTGAAAGAACAGAAATACATCCAAAGAAAACAAATAAGAGAGCGAGTGGGACATATTCCTGCATATAGGCCCTGTTTAAATAAAGGGAATAAAAGATGAAACATGTATTATTTATCAGAGAACCTGAGCAGACATGAATGTTTTTAATGTCTGATTTAAAAGAAGTGAGTCGGCAGACATTCAGGATGCTCCACAGGTGTTGAACTTAGAAATTAAAAGCTGCCTCCGCTTGTTTCTTAACATTGAGTAAACTCCTCATGAGGATATCAGGGGCCTGGATGTTTCACATGAGTAAAAAACTGAGATGAATATTTTATGGACACATTTTAAAGACACACAGATATCCAGTGCAGTAATTTCAGCTCAACTGTCTTTTTTTCTGATACATTTTAAACACTGTTACGGTAATTTAACCTGCTGAAAATGAATGCAAAAACAAGCTGCACTGAACTGTGTTGATTCAGAAATGCTTTATTCTCCATCTGCCATTAAGCTGGTTTTGTTCCTGTCTTAATGTGGTTGTCTGGGTCCATGATCTCGGTGCACAGGTCTGTGTGGCTTCATTACGAAACAAATAACAGCGCCCACTAGTGGTCCAACATGAAAACTACACTGCTTTTAGCGTTTCTGCCATTTCAGTGGAAATGGACGTCATTAGTGTGGCTATTATTTCATGTTTACAGTTTTCCCAGAAGCTAAAGGGAGCGTCTCTGTGCATGGAATTATAAAATAAGACGTTCTTAGGTTACAATAATAAAATGGAGTTGCCACGAAAACCAAATAAAAACGATAAGATGAGAAGCAAAATGGTGGATTCTGGTTGTAATGTGGTTCAGTGGTCACTTTAACAGAAGACCTTCAAATCGGGTTTTATGCAGACGGTGTTGTTTAATGCTTAATGTGAATTTGGATGAAAATGACTGATAACTTCTATAAAACCAGATTATACTCTACTCCAAAATTAGTTTAGAATTGGTTCCAAACATTAACAAGTCCAAAGCTAATCCAGAAACTATGAAACCAAAACCAAACACAAAACCTGTGATTTCTTTTGGCTTCATGAGATAAGTTCATATGACAAAATCTTAAGAAAAGCTCCAAAATTTAAAGAAAAATAAGAGTAATTATGACATTTTATTGTGTACCTGTGTCTTCTGGAGTCGCTATGTTCTTGTGTTATGTGTTTATGTTCCTGCTCCATCTCAACCTGGACAAAATCGTGCTGGATGTAGCACCAACACTAAAATGAGTTTGACGTCTCTGCTATATGATCAGTCACTCACACGTCAGAGGCAGCTTCTCTTTCCCCATCCACTTGGCAGCTTGTTTGTTTTATGTTTTCACAGCTCAATTATTTAAATGTAAAAATCATTTTCTGTCTTTTCTTTTCTTTCCGGTTCTACAGTCAAGCGTGAGTCTCTAAACTCTCCTCAGATTGTTTTTACTGCCATGTTATTCTTTACCATCACACACTGCCAGACATTAACCATGAAATTTGCCTTTGTCTCACTAATTAAAAAAAAAAAGATGGACAGATTCAGTGAGTTTAAGAAATAAATCATTTATTCAATATGACAGAGGGCTTTCTTCCCTCTCCTTTCCTGTCTTTCCGACACACTGGGGTGCGTGTAGCGGTCGGTAACGCAGCGTCGGCACCCCCAATTATCTGCTGTGAAAATCTGATGTGCTAAAACTGAGACAGTGATGGCTAGCGGACCATGCTGCGTTTTGTAAGCAAACAAGCTGATACCGTCCTAACACAAAATCAATCGACTGTATTAGCGGCAAATCAATTTGCCGTGTCTAATAAATTCGGCCGAGAAAACACGGTCGTCACTTTGTTTCCGAGCCCAACCCACTGGAGACGGGCGCCGAGGCCCTCCAACATGGCTGCCAGGAGTGCATTAAATCACCTGACAGCGCGCTGCTCGAAAGAGGAAGAAATGCCAACCTCGCTTTATTCTCTCATACTGTTGTCGAATATAATCTTCCAGCTGTAAGTTATTCAGCTAGAGAATAACAGCCGCATGATAACAAAACCGGAGCCCCTTTCTCCCCTGCCTGCCTCCGACAGCACAGATGCTCAGACAGGCTGGGACTGGTCATAGAGTGTCACTCACAATCAGCCTCTCAGTGCCAAAGTGCATTCATCCAGAAAATGCCAGATTCCACTCTAATCATTTTTTTTCTTATTCTATCTCCATCTCCTCATACCTTGGCTATCGCAAATTCTGAAGACAGACTATTGAAAATTTTGACCTTCAGGATGACAGTTATCACTGCTCAAAGATTTGTGTGTGCCACCAGTTTGTGAAGTACATTCTGTGGGGTTTACTGAAGCTTGCAACCGTGTTCAGCTTTATTTGACTTAAATGTTTTGGCTCACGGTTGGAATTATGAAAATAACCCCTGGCGATACTTCTCACAAAGTTCTTTCTTGTATTCATTCATATGTTTATTTCCATGGACTAAACTGTGTGTGTGTGTTTTTTTTTTTTTTTTTGCAAATACACAATCAGATGAAGGATAGCCGCTCTTTGTGTTGGAATGGAGATCATATGTAAAACCATTTCAGCACGGCTGGAGAATCTTCCTTCATACAGTTCGAAAAAGGAGGGACGGCAGAGAAGACATTCTTTAGTGTGATTATGGGTTTGAGAGTGAAGCTGCGAGGTATGATGTGCTTGTTCTGACTGCATCAGCATCACAACAGGACCTCTCCAAAGATATCGTTTTTCATCCTTTTGCATTATGCAAAGCTCAGCGTTGCAAGGGTACTTCCTGAAAACTTCTTTTTTTTTTTCTTGATCCTCCTTCAGAGGAAAAAAAAAAAAAAAAACTATGGGAAAGTGTGTAACCTCTGTTGAGACCAATCAGCCTCAGGATGAAGATCACAGAATAACATTCAGGTCAATCAAATTGTGTTTCTGTAGCACTGCATACAAAATTCAAAACAACAGTTCTACATGTTGGTGAAAGAGAAAAACCCATTTTTACAGGAAGAACCCTGCTGAACCAGACTCAGATGGAGACTTTCTGTCTCCAGGTTGGAGATAGAAACAGAAGAAGCAAACGGACAGATGGACAAATTGAGGAGAGGGATTCAAACCCTGGTATGGGAGGCGGGTGTCGATTCTCTCTTCAGTTCTAAAACTGTCAGTGTGTTACAAGCAGGAAGCATGGGTAAAGATTTGATTCAGTCTGATGAAGGCCACTGGTTTTTAAAGCACGGGGCGTGTCTCTCCTGGGGGGCAATGAGGTAAAACAAAAGGGGCGTCAGACAGTCGGGAAATGTTAAGGCGGAACTAATGCTTCACTGTGTTTTCTATCTTCTGCCACCGCCAGACAGAGAGACGGAGCGCTTTGGAAAATGGAAATGTTTATCAGAGACATATTAAAGAAGAGAGAGAGAGCGGTTCAGAAATAGAGGATGATTATAAACTCAAATCAAAGAAAAGACGATATGAAGATGCTTATCCTGCTCGGGTGTGCCGTAAATGCGGGAGGAAATGAGGTTTTCTAATTTCTGTTTGAAAACACAGGCACAGATTAAAAAGACACCTGCAGACATCACACACCCGACTCCCTCCACAAAGCCACTCCACTCCTTTTGAGGCGAAAATCATGAAATTTTGTAAGCAGGAAAATCGTTTCATATGGAGCGGCATCAGTGAACAACAAAGAGGCGCAGTGCAAAATAGGCCCCATGCAGTTATTAACACTGTGACTCAGTGACTTCAGCTGTCACACGTATGCCTTTCATGCAAAAAAAGCCCATTTTAGGTCTCATTAAGTTCTGTGATTTCAAAGACTTGGACCAAGTCAAGGCACAAGTTCGAACCTACACAAAAACTGAATATAGAATATCAGACCTGAGCACCTGATTGTGCAAAACACTGAAGGGGTCTATTCATAGATGAATTTACAAATCGTAATACAACATGTGAAAATGTTGCATTGTGGTTGATTGTGTCTGTTTTTAACTACATTTGAAAAGTTGTCATGAATCCGTTCAGCCTTCAGCTGTGACGCTGCTTTACTGTGCTGAGAGATATTTCCTCAACTCGCTCCTCAAAACTGTACTCTGCAGACATTTCCTGTGTTTTGCGTCTTTAAATCTCATCTGTTGTTCTTCTCCCCCAGCTTTAACTGTGTGGAAGATCATGTCTCACTTGTAGTTATCTCTCTGGTGAAATGCATGAAAACAGGAAGCGTACTCGCAAGCTTCATAACGGATTTCACACCAAAAAAAAATCCTTTAATCCTTAGATGGGTGAACTTGTTAATGTTTTTTTTCACTGCTTTCAGTTCATTTCCATTTTGAAAATTATTGTAAAATGCTTGATTTTTTTTTCAAGTATAGTTGTGAAAAATGTATGCAGAAATATGGCAATAAATTGTCTGTTTCCTTTCTTATCCAAAGGTAAATTTGACTGAAGAATGTTGAAAACCAATGTCTCTAATGGCTAAACAACACAAACAAGCATTCCACCAGACTGCTGCAGTCTGCAGTGGTCAATACCTACCAACAGTGGTTCAAGGAAGAAATGGTGACGATCCAGTCCCAGGGTCATGAGCAGTCAAAGCTCACTGATGTTTACGGGGATTGAAAAGCGACTCAGTTGGATTGATCCAGTAGTCAAGCTGCTTTTTCTCAGATTGCTCAAGACGATCATGCTGGTTCAGACGGAAAGTCATCAGAATACACAGCTCATAGCAGTCTTGTGTCTGTCAGCTGTCCATCGCTGCAAGAACCAACAATGAGAATGTGGGCATCAAAACGGGAGCACAGAGCGATGGGAGAAGGTGGTCTGGTCTGATGAATCATATCTTGTCTGACTTCCTGCTGATTCTCAGAGGGGTTTGCATGGCGTACCCCAGGAACACCAAACATGAGGGTGAACACTGTGAAAATCTCAAGCCAGGGGTGCCTGTGTTATGCTTCAGGCAATATTTTTCCAGAAAACCGTGGGTCCTTCTGTTCATGCGGATGTTCCTCTAACATATACCACCTACCTTTTGCAGACACGGTGATAGAAAGGGTATTCCCTGATGGCATTGGCCAACCTCTGTCAGTGGACACCGGGCAACAAAGTAGAAACAGTCTCCAAAGTGTAACAACCCTCCACGTCTGTTCCAGACGCCAGAACATAACTTGAAAGATCTGTGGGAGTCCATGTTGTGACAGGTCAGTGCTGTTTGGCAGACAAATGTGGAGCTGCATGCTATTAGGCCGTTGGTCATAATGTTCTGGCTGGCTGGTGTGCGCTACCACTGTATAAACTGAGAGAGTTGTTGCCCCTGGCTAATGCACTGTTTGAATCGGAGGGGGATTTTTTTTTCTTTCAGAAACAGCCGAAAGAGGTACTGTGTGTTAAGTATTCTTCAGGAGGTAATTTCCAGCTCTGCACAATGCATTTTGGATGCACAACACCCCAACCCAAACACGCTGTAGATGATGTCTGCACCCAAGCGTAGCCAGCGGAGCAATCCCTTCATGCTCAAATGAACAGGATGCATGATCTTTTATGTCACCAAGAAATGCTGCATGCAGGTACAGTGTGCCAAAAAACGCATTGATTATTCTCCTGCATTTATGAGGATGAATATCCGATATGAAATATGGGGATGAAAAGCCATGTCCTCTGCCCGGGACTCGGAGTTTGATCAGCATGCAGAATAGAGATTATCCATGTTGGCAAATCCTCAAGGCTGGACGTTTAATGAAAGGAAGTGACCGACCTTCCAGCCAAGCAGAAATGCATTTTTCCAAAAAAAATAAAAAATTTAAAATGGAAAGTTCAATATCAGCATTCAATCTTGAAACAAAATCTCACTCATTTACATAATGAGAATTTGGCTCTCCAAAGAGAGTCCATCCCTGCACTTCACTGTTTAGTATTATGTGCTGCAGGACATCAGGAAACCTTCGCAGAGGACAAATGAGAGGCGTTTTAAAAGGGAGATGAGGCACCGTGCTGCCGGGACTTAAACATGAGTTCAAACCAAAGGAGACACCTCTCTGTTGAGGATCTGATTTGATGTCGCTGCTGGGGAGAATTTACTGTCTGCCCGGTGCAGTACGTAACTGCTGCATAATTCACCCCTTCTTATCTACCCATGTAACACGTGCTGATCTGGGATAATGGCATTGTTTGATGAGGCAGCCAAAAGAGCAGACTGCAGAGTCATAAGATAATGTACATCCTTCACACAGCCGCAATATGAGGAGTGTTTGACTTCTTCTTTTTTCTGTTTTTGCCCTTCGAATCGGGGAACAACGCTGCATTCACTGATTGCTGTATCACTGAAATGATACAGATTTCTGCACTCACGTCAGCACATGTAGGCTACACGCTGGAGTGGAAAAGATAAGAGATGCGCTTTACTTTGCCCCAAGGAACAGTGTGCAGCCAAGTGAGTCATGTCTCAAATCGCAGGCAGTGCTCAAACAGTGATTGTGTGTGTCGTCTTAAAACATATGCAAACATGTCACAGGGTGCAGCAGGAAGTCTGGCAAAGCGAGAACAGCGAGGCGATCGCAAAGCTCCGTGTATCCTGCATTTTGATGTCAATTTATGCGAATTAGAGTGGGAACACCTTTGCCAGCGATGTAAATGGAATTAATTAATTCCTGAGAGACAGCCATATGGCTGTTAAAATAACAGCCCAATTCACAATTCATCATCCCATTAAAAGTGAGCGGTATTTAGGACAGATGTCAACCCAGATTGATTTTATGGAACCTTGTTTACCAAGTTTATAACTGGGTGGGCATCTTGGTTTTTATCTTCATTCCTTATGTTGACAGTCAGATTCAAAACAGATAAAACATTCACATCAAGGAAACAGTGAACCAGGTAATAGTCACTGTATCTTGAGCCCTGCTTACACAACAACTCTTCAATCTTTATCATTTTTGCATTTTTGTTTCAGAAAAGTGTCACAATCGCTCAGTGTGTTTTCCCTCATTTACACGGAATTGGAGCGTTTTAGAAAAGTTCCACCTTGCGAACCTTTTTCAAAAAGTTGCATTTTCATTCCCTCCAGGTGCCACTGTCATGTAAACAGACGCTCAAATGCTACGAAAGTTTTGCATTTTCACTTGAAAACATTGGTGTGTCGATGCGGCTTTAAACTATTCCGACTCCAACTCTTAACAACAAAGGAATTAAAACTTTATGCTTGTTTTCCTTTTTTTTTTTTTTCTTTCGAGCCGAGCCAAGGACTGAAAACATCATGCTGACAAGCGGGGTGTGTATTGCTCTGATATAAAGGAAATTCTTTAAACTGGGTAGAACATTTCCAATTCCATTCTGTCACCGTTATCACAACTTTGTCATATTTGTGTATCATGTCCCAACACTCTTTAATCCCCTGTGACAAGGTCTGCAAAATGTACTTTTTACATTCTCTCTCATTTCTTCAAAGAGGCAGTGAGTCAGTGAGGAGCACAAACTCTGACTCTTGATATTAGATGTAGACTTTTTCTTTTTTTTTTTTTCATTTCTAGCAACAATATTCTCCTCCTGCGCTACAGCCGAGAAACTAAAAGACAAACACTGAGGCGTGTTGTTCTGTTCTGTCAGAAATTATTGCTGGGAGGACGTTTCAGCCTGTGTTGGGCAGGCGTTCCTGCGGGCTGTCATGACTGTTAGTCTGACACCCGTTGGCTGTGTTACCTGTTTAAAAGTCCCTCCGCAGTGCGGGACAACGGCAGAGCTTTCCAGCTGGCAGCGGAAGGATTGCGAGCTTTTGATGGAGAAGTGCAAGGATGGATTTGATGGAGCGCTCTTAAAGGCTGATTTGACACACAACTGATGGCTTAACACACCTCGGGCATCGAGGCTTCTGCTCCTTGCTTCTGCAACATCTCTGCACAGGGACAGATGTAACACGTTGTTTGGTCGCGTTCGAGCAACGACAGTAAAAATGGAATAACATCAACTGTTTCATTTTTTTTGTCAAACCATTATCCAATGACAACAGGGAGCCGTGCAGATGATTGCTGTTGTGCTGGTGGAGGTTTTGGCAGGTTGAGATGAGGCAGATCCCCGTCCTGCCTCTTTGCCTGCCTTTTGTTTCAATAAACGGCCAATTAAAAAAAGGAGAGCGCCAAGAGCGGAGAGGTGTTCCAAACGGCGCAACTGGAACAAAGCATCACTCCACAATCCCTCAAAATGTCACGACAGAGGGATTGCATTTCTATACAGGATTCACAGTCATACAAGATTCTCCTGAATCTGAAAGGATGCAGGCAGTGTTCACTTTTGAAAGAATAAAAACAACAACAACAACAACAACAACAACAACATTGCATTTGAGCAAAACAGGAGCTTTTCTTCTAGGCTGAGAAGATGAATCCGTTTCATCCAGTAGAAAAGCAGAAAGCCTGGCTGTTTACTAAGCAACAGGATGTGCCCAGATATGCTGTGTGCTGTGTTTCCACTATTCATCACTTCAAACATATCCTCAGCTCGCTGCCAATACGGCGCCTCATCCACGATGCAACTCAACGGTGTGACTGCCACTGCTGCTTTCAGCCCACGAGCCACAGCCTGTGATTTACTATCTCGCTGTACTTTGTCTCGCTTGGCTGCGCGCGGCGAGCCACACTGTCGCCCCGTCGCAAGCTGCCCGGCCGCGTTTGTGATTCTGTGTAGAGCCGTACCTGCGCGGCGGCATCGCCCATGCATTCATCAGAGGAACGCCGGGATGCGGCGGCTGCCGTCTCGTCCTTGCCTTTGCAGGAATATGATGGATGAGTGTGATGAACCAGGAGGGAATATATTTTGCATCTCGCTAATCAGATAAAGTTCTGAAATTACTTGCTGTGAATGTGTGCAGTGAATTTGGCCTTTGTCATGAAAAAGTTGGATTTTTTTTTTTTAATCTCAGACTGCGCGGAACAGTCAGGACCACATTAAAAGTGCTCCGGACAAATTGAATACTCCAATTATCCCTTTTATCGCCTCGAAATATCTAATGGATTAAACTAAAGATGTTGAGTGATTTGAAAGTCTTCTTACATTTTGTGGAGCATTTAATTATTGAAGAACAGGCAAGGTGGATTTTTTTTTCTTCCTACTTCTCTCTTTGTTATGTCTGTCTTCTTTAATGCTGAGAAGGAACCTGAAAGAAAACACAAATGAATGTGTAATGGAGGTTCTGCCACCTGTGCCCACGGGCAAAATGGTCTGTGCAGTTAATTCGCCACTCAGAAGTGAGCTACAGGTTTTTTAAAAAACAAAAACGCCCTTTCCTAATTTCACATGCACATTTGTTTAATAGCTTATTTATGTCCGGTCCCTTTCATTCTCACCCTGGGGGAGCTAATTCAGACGAAAGACGCACATGGAAGCTTCATAAGCTGGTAATGGTAAGAGTAATTTGCACATTTGGAAGTCCTGTTAGCAAACACAACACGGACTGTTCATGTTTGCAAATCTAATTGGTCTCTTATCACCTGATGCTAAAATGGATGCAGGACAGCTAACATTCCAGAGTTTGAACTAATCGGCCCCTGGTAACAATTTTGTTGGGTTTTTTTTTTTTGAGTCTTATGGTCTGTTTCCATGAACTTTAACAATGGCGAGAGCATGGACATTCGTAAGGACGGATGACCAAGTATGATTGCTATTACAGTGGCTCTCGACCATTAAACTACTGGACTGTGAGTCATGGAACTCTGGAGGAAAACGTCGTTATTGTCCATCAAAGTGGGGTCTTCAAGGCTGGAGGTACAAGTGGCGGTGGTGCAGAGGCTGAGCGGAGGTGGCTCGCGTCGGTGGATAACTTTTATGGAGTACAGAGTACTCGTGTCAGCAAGTAGCTACAGCTTAGAGCTCGTTCTTGTACTCATCTTTTAAAGAAGTGGTATCGATGCTTCCCTGCTTTAAAGACGCAGGCTGGTCACAGCACGGTGACACCAGCTGATAAAAAGACGCACCATCCACCCCCTGATAATGTTTCTGATGAAGACAGGAGAACATCTCGAAGGAATGCTGTAGAAACCTACTTGCCAGAGGACTCCATACACACACAGGGAGAACATGCAAACTCCAAAGAGAAGCTCTCCAACCGTCACGGTCTCCCACTCCAACACCTCGTGGCTTGTTGATTATTTCACTGGTTGATGGACGGATGCTTTCATACGCCGTTATCTCTGCTTCTATGTGCTTCACAGGAACTTGGGACGGTCTGAACTTCAAAGCGACTCGCTGTGTCTGCCGCTCTGCCCGGCTCCTCACCCGCAGACTAATGACGTCTCAGACACCGCATTAGGTTGTGAACTGTGGAGTCATAAAAACATCAAGGTAATGAATTAAATAGTGTAATTGGTTTCTGAATAATTGAAATGGATATTCAATTCAAAGGCCCCGCACAATGAGGTAAACACAATTCATCCTGCCATTTAGGAGCCGGTATTTTTAATCAGCCAGACTGCAGCTTCCTCACATAATATGACCTCTGGCGCCTCTCAAGAGCAGGACACAGGTAACTTTCAAAGTAAAAACTCAAAGTTTTACCCCAGCGGAGCATAAACAGCGCCCAGAATCCTTCAGCAGTTTTGTGTTGGAGAAAACTGTAAGGCGTAATAAGCAGATTTTCCTATTTCTATTATAAAAACATTAATTCAAAGATCTCTCACGGTCCAAAATACAGAGCGGCATAAATCATGTCACACTGATGTAGTGTGGATTTGATTATGCTCCAATTAAATGTGCCAGAGGCATTTATGCTGCACATTCAGTTTTTTTGTTTTTACTTTATTTGTGTGTGTGCGTCTTTGTCCTGATCCAAACTGAAATGACAGCCCTCTGTTTTCAGAGGTAACACAGGATGTCAGCAGAGAGACAAACGTCCATGGGACCAATTCATTTTAGAGAGAAAGCAGGCTAACTGGCTTGAAGGCCACAGTACCGAACGTGTTGGATTAATTATGTTCATGTGAAGCTCTGCTCTGTGTCTTCGCGCTTTCGAGACTTTTTGTTTTTATGTTTTCCAGCAGATGAGATACAGAAATGGTTGTTAAATCATTCTGTTCTTCTCTGAGACTATAACTCTGAGAAGATGGTGAGGATTGTTCAAGGCTTCCAGATGACAGAACCATTACAGACGCAGCGGTTTGGTCAAGTCTCGTGAACACCTGAACCTTGAACACCTGAACCTTCGAGGTAACATGTAATCTGTGTGGCATTTTCTTAAAAATGTTGTCATTTTGCTCACCTAAAACATTTAATACATTTCTTACAGTATTCATGATGTTTTCCTTAAATACGCACAATGTTTTTTTTTTAAATTTTATTATGATTTTCATAAATATTAAACAAACTTTTCAATAAATGGTCTTTACTATAATGTGTACAGATCCCTTCATCTGCTTTTCTTCTCAATTCCACTAAAGGTCCCTCCAGCTCCTCAGGTTTAGAACCACTGCCTGAGAGGAAATGGGCCGAATGCACGCCACTTCATATCCACATTATGAAAATTAATCAAGTTACACAGCGTGCCGATGAAAACGCAGCTTTTAAAGACAGGAGAAAACACCTCTTCTGAAGCTCCACACATGCATCATTACATGACCAGTTACATCCGCACTCTCACACACACATTTACACAGCAATGGTGATGGTCCATTGAGCATGCTGTGATGTTCGGTGTTATGCAGACTTCAAGAGGGCGAGATGGGGGATCCAACAGCCGACCTGGGAAGATGAAACTATCTGCCAGTTGCTCAATACTCAGTTAAACAGTGACTCATAACAGTCTGTAGGCGAGAGTATATACATGAATCTGTCTGTCCGAATTTTCCTCCAGTGGACTGGTGATCTGTCCTCCCTACAGAACCAGAGGGGACTGTATAAAATGGTTCCATGAATGGGGTATTTCAGAATTGCAGCCATTGCGTCTGTCCAGCAGTCTATTAGACTTCAGCACTCATGCAGAGATACAGTATAACAGTGGGGTGAATCCTGTCAGTGCACTTTGCATTTCTACAGAATGCATAACCACAAATTGTAGGACTTACGTAAAAGACGACGCAGCGTGTGAAAGGAAGCGCTGAAAGGCACTCTGGGAATCGTCACACAGAGGACAACTGGAGTAATAACAAGAACAGAGAAAATACCTATAATAACAGCAATAACAATACTCGTGCGAAAAAATGATTCATTCCACTATATGCAGAGTCTTTTACAGCAAAGCAGGTTGTCCCTGCAGTTTAGTGAATCTCACAATACACAGCACTTTAAAGTTTCATAATAAGTATTCTTTCAGATAGCATCCAGACGCACAACCCAGCAGCCTGGACGGTGTGACACCGAAAGTCCTTTTCATCCCAGCGAAAGATTTGGAAGGAGATTTCATGATGACAGGTTCTGGTGTCGTGGGGGTCAATGCTATTCAGACCATGAGTGGCTTCCTGTGGATAAGTGATGCACAACACGAGGAATGGAAAACAGCATTCATCTTAGCAAAAACTCCTAGAAGGAGCCGGAAGCCTGCTGTGCTGCGCAAAAGGCAAAACACTCAGAGTGAAAAAAAGCCAAATCTCAAGGCCCGACAGCTCTTTTCACCACTAACAGTTCCCCATAAGCAAAACCTCCTTTTCACTGTCTGATCATTTATTCCAACTCAAATATACATCAAATACATGAACTTCAAACACTCCAATTTAAATCATTTGTGCTGAGGTGCAAAACTTGCACAAGAGTAAAATGATTCCTGCACGGAAATGGTGCTTGATGCATTTCGATGGAATTCAGTAAACTCATAGCTAAATGCTAAAACTCACACCTGAAACTTGAGACGGAATCTCCTGATAATCTGAGGCGCGCATCGCCGTGGAAGTGAATTAGCTCGAAGCGTCGAAACACGACTGCGGCCGGGCCTGCTGTATTAAGCAGCCGTCCATCACACCCGGCTTGTGTTCGTCACACTTTCCCCTCTATTTACGGACGTGTTAACAGCAGAACTCAATTAATTCACGTCGTGCTCGTTCAGACGCTTTCTCAAACAACATAATGGTCTTTCATCACGGCTGAAAAACAGACAAATATTCAAATACCTTTCAGTCAAATGATGTTATTTGCTCATCTCCTTTTTCTTTTTTTTTTTTTTTTGAGAACAAAACATATGTTGGCCAGTTTTCACAGCCTTCCTCAACACTGAAGCTCAAACATGAAAGAAACTAAAGGAGTTCACAGGAAGGAAGGATGGAGCGTGCACAAAGAGAAGCTGTCTGCTCTCTTGTTACCTTTGAAATGTTCCTGGGTCAACTGCTGCTGGGTAAACAAAGCTCTGAAAATGATCAGGGAATCACAGCGTTGTCTCACGTGTGTGAGGCTTCAGGGGGGAAAGATCCTGAGCGTGAGCCGCCCCGCTCTCTATTCTACTGGAAGCCTGTAATTTTGAAAATGCTGATGAGCCGCACTGGCTCTCATGGTAACAAATGGCCTGGGATATTAAAATGAACACCTCACCACAAAAAAAATCTATTCACTCTATGCTGATGTGAAAGAATCCCAAAAGAAAAATGAATGTATTCCACATGGCTGATAATAACAGTGCAGTGGTATTAATGAACAAAACACCTGCCTTCTTTTTTTTTTTTTTTGGCCCTTTCAAGTTAGAACTCATAGCTGCTCCCTTCAAACATTTTATCCTTTTTAATACCCCTGCCAGGGTATTTTATTGGCTCACATAATATCTCCTAGTCTGCTTACTGCTCCATGGCTCGACTCACGTGACACATGTAACTGGATTGAGTTCTGGCTACGACACACAGCTCCATGTTTATGAGACGCTTTTTCCAGGTGTGCTGCACGTTGATGATACTCTCCACATGTAACAACATGGAGAATCAGTGGTGTTGTGCTGCTTGATCGGGTCATATCTTGCAGAATCCCAGACAACAGGTGTTCAAGACACTGCCTGCAACCTGGACAGCGTGTGCAGATGTGCATGTTGTGTGTGTACCTGTGTGCGTGTGTGTGTGTACCTGTGTGGCTTTTCCAGTTTCCTCCCACAGTCCAATGGCATGCTACTCAACTGAAGTGTGTGGGTGTCAGTGGGTTGGACAGTTTTCCTCTTGGTTAGGCTTGTGGTCAGGGCTCTGTAATCCACAGGGCTCCCTGAAGATTTCACAAAATTATATGTAAATGATCAAGTGATTCACACACAAAAAACACCATAATTAAAAACGACTCACTTCAAAACTTAACATTTAAAATAAAGGATGTTTAAATATGTGTCCCATTTGGTTAATGTCTATTGCATGGCAACTTGTGGAACAAAAAAAAAAAAAAAAAAAAAAAAAAATATATATATATATATATATATATATATATATATATATACTGAAGCTGTAAAACTGATAAAGCTGCAATGGCTACAAAAGAACAAACAGCTAAATCTACTTGAAAGAAAAAAAGTAAAACATCTGAAATGGTTCAAAAAGGTAAAACTGATGAAATTGAAAGAAACAAAAATAGCTAAATCCATGATGAAAAAAATCAAAAATTATGCCAAGGGCTGTCAGTGGTGATTGCATTAATCGTGATTCATTTTTGTAGGGATGACTAAAGATTGATATTTTTTAATAGTGATCAGTCACATAATTAGTCTTAGGGGTTTTTTTCACTTTAAAAACTTCAAGCTGTATTTTTAACACAGACATTGTATTAAGTTGGTCTACATGACACTTTATTTTGAAAGGAAAATCCAGCAAGGTCAAAATGGAAATTGTTTCTCTGTGTTTGATTCACAATCAAGATGCTCTGGTAGGAAATCAGTCGCTGCAGGAAGTCGTGACGCTGAAACTTCAACAAGTAGTTAGAATCCAACTTTCAAACTGATTTTTTTGTATTGATGAATGCTTTACGTTATGGGTTGGAAACTGGTTTTGAATGCAAAACAACACAATTTAAAACATGCAGTTAAAAGGGCAATTAGTCATGATTAACTATGGAAATAATGTAATTAATCGTGAATTGAAAAAAATATCTTTTGACAGCCCTAAGTATGACAGAAAAATTAAGAAAACAAAAACAAACTGCAGCTGAAACAGCTTGAATGGAGAAAAAGGTAAAATTGCTAAAATTCCCAAAGACCCTAAAAACATCTGACGATGGTAAAACAGCAACAACAGCAAATAAAAAACCAAGACATCAAGTAATCTCATATCACAAAAGCCACATAAGATACAGGTTTGTATATTGTAAAGCTTTTTCTTCTGTGTAAAGCATTTTAGTGGTCATTCAGCTTTTGTGGCTCCAATTGAGGTGAGAAATATTGAGCTGCAAAGAAATGCTTGGTGAGTGTTGGAAAGTGCGTACTCTGGTTCGAAGAGGAAAAGAATCCCAAGAAGCATCTTGATTTATCGCCTCATCAGGTTCATTCAAACTTGGCCAAGAACTCTGAGAGTCAACAGCATGCGGGACGAGAGCAGAGGAGCCCTGGATAGCAGCTTTAATTACACTCATCTTCTCCAGGCGGTTATTCTTCTAACGCAGGAGCTACACCTATCTGGCCCTCTTGGTCCTTTGCTGTCAGTCTCCGGGTGTGTCCATGCAACGGTGGCGCCGTGAGATACCGCAGAACCGGTCCAAGCCAGTTTTCCCCTGTCCTTGGCGAACGCGTGTCTGTATGAGTGTGTGTGGAAGGATCTTGTGCTGAGAGTGCGACACTTACAGTATGTGCTTTGTGAGTGTTTATCTTGACTCCCTTTGTGCGTCTCCTGCCTTTAATGAGTCCGCCGTCCGTTATCTCTGCCCGTGCCCTTGAATCACCAGTCGCCAAGCTGTGGGAAAACAATCACATTTGTGTGATTACAATAAGAGAGATCAAATATTCCTTCACTGCGTAGTGAGTGTAGTAATTTTATTATGTGCTTGTAGTTTATTGTAAAGTAGAGAGTGAGTAATAGACCAACTGTTCCTTCCTTCAGACCTGGGCGTTCTGGCTCCATGTGTTTGTCCTTCGTACTACAGGATTAATGCTTCCTTCACTCTCTACTGATCAGCAGGTCCCACAACATTTTGGTTAATATGCAATGCCTAACATGTATTTTAATCTAACAATGTGTTCCTAAAACAACAAGTACTTGTGCTACGGTGTCGAACTGAGACACAAAAACCACAATCAGAATGTTAATAATGTTACCCTTTAGTGCTGTAATATAGTGACCTTTCTCTGCGCACAAACTCAGAGCCAAGCCCATTAGAGAGGCTGATTATCAGTCTTTAGAGCTCAGAACCTGTTTGTCTTTAGACGGAGGTGCTATAACAACAATAAAGGAGCGTGGATAAAGAGATACAATCACTTATATATGAACAAACAAGTTTACATACACTAATCATGAGTACATCCAAAAAAAGGATGATTTTATCTAATGCAAAACTTCACATAAAACTTCATGAGCTCATCAAATGGTGTATTTGCATTTTCAAGGTTAAGGGTTTATCGTGGTTCCAGTTCCAAGGGGCAAAAGGTTTTTCTATCCTAAATTTTGCAGACCCTGCTTGAGGTGAACCACAAACCCGAACCTGTGAAAAGCTGCAGGAGTTGTGCTGGACGTTCTTGCGGTTTGTCATTTCAACTGACAGAGTCACGGCGGAGAAATCTGCCCTCTGTAATCTAATCTGTCAAGATGATGGATGGAAATGATGGTTCTGTCATTGTTCAAATGCTGCTGTGAAAGATGTGCTAGAAATAAAAAAAAAAAATAAAAAAGTGTCCAAGCATCATGTTTACCATAAAGATGAGTTATTTTAGCTGATTTGTTTAAGTTCATGAAGACTTTGGTTTGTTTATAGGGATCCTCTCTTTTCTTCTCTTTCATGCAAGTAGGCTTTGGCATTATACCAAAGGTATGGAAACCGGTTCAATTCAAAGTTTGAAAAATCTATAGCCATCGAGGATTTAATTTCATTGAGACATTCAAGTAAAGGTGTAACTGAGCTCCAGTACACATCCTTTTATTTCAGACTGACGTATATTTGCCTGTCACAAGTATAACAATGTAAGGACAGAGCGTACTTTCTGAGAATTGAACCCAGGGGATATAAATAATGTGAAAACAAAGAAGCAGAGACCCTAAGATTAAACCCTGAGGAACTCCACATAACAGCATAAAGGCTTGATGTGATCGAGTTAAACAAGGAACTCTGAGATCGCATTACCACAACACATTTTCTCGCTGTAGCTCATTTCAAGATAAGTGATTGATTATTACAAATCACATGATTGTTTGATTTTTTTTTTGTTTGTTTTGACAATGATTAGAGAAGAATTAAAGAAGTTTATACAACCACAAGTTGTTTCTCCATGTTGTACAGATGACAGTGTAGTAAATGTCCACTTTATTGGAGAATGCTCATGAATTCAAATGATCTCCTTGCATAGGAGCAGAAGGACTACTTACTATGACCGTGGCGCACATGAGCAGTACTCCATGTTTCTGAAAAGTTCCGAAAATACGGAGACCCATTCAAACATGTCAAAGCTGTTTCCCATTGCCGGTTTTGCAGTCGTAAAGTGGCTGATAAAATGCTTTAAGCACCATAAATCACAACCTTCAAAATTAAGTAAGAACATGAATAAATAAATGAAAAGACTTGTTCCACCATCAAACTTTAATCCATTCATTGGACTAACATTCAGAAGTTGTCTGGGAGCCAGACGCTTTAAAAAAAAAAAAAAATTCTACCCATTCAAGGGCTGAACCTTGAATGCTTTATTATCAAGACATCATTTTGAATGTTTCCACTGATGTGATATCCGCAGTACGTGGTTATCAGAGTTCAATAAACAACCCGGGAGCTGAGGACCGATTTTACATCCTATTAACATTGGACTTTTATCAGCTGCAGTTAGAAAGCAACACTTGATTCCTGAGCAGGTTGTTGTGGTCTCAGCAAGTAACAGTTACACAAGCGTCTGGGTAAAGGAGGAAAAGGGGGAATGGATCGCTGCATATTGATTTACTGGTAAAGCAGTGCAGCTTTCTGTCCATAAATATGTGTATTCTCAGTTTATTTATTCCGGACATTTATGTTACTGCGTGGGTGAGTGATTGTCTGCACTTCCCTCACGTCACAGTTCTGTGTTCTGTGTTCTTCCATGTGATAATTGCATGTGCACAGACACAATCACGCAAAATGTAGGGATCATTACAAAGACCAAAACTCACTGATTGCCAATCTGACTTAAGCAGGCAGAATAAAAAAGAAGAAGAAAAAAAAACCCAATTCATCTTTATGTATCGTGGGTGCAATTATATATATATATGGAAAATAAGAAGAGTGGCAGCACTCAGAGAATCTCCATGACGGCTTCGTTTGCGTCTCAAAACATTTTCCAATATTAATCCAGCTGGATGGTTCTGGTAAAGCCACACAGGCTGCATTTTCCTCCAGTGTGTTGCATTCAGACCGAGATGCTGAAGTGACTCTCAGAGATGAACTGCATGCATGTTGTTTCTCCTCTGCCTTCCACCTTCCTCTTTGCGTTCACCGAGAGTGGGCAGCTGCACTTCAGCTCTTCCTACGAGGTTTCTTGCGTATAATTGCCTGACTGCAGGCGAGGCTTCTGGATGTCTCTGTGGGATGCAGGCATCCGCGTGTTCACTGGCATTTCTCACACATTTAACATTTATCAGGTCCTTTAATATCGATTGTTAACATGCTATGAGCAAATGAGTGACCTTCACACTCATCCTGGGAAACTGAAAACAGCTTCCATCTTGTGCTTGATCTCTTAAAACTGGCATTTGTTAGCACATTAAGAAACTGCGTGAAAAGGCCTGGGCCAGCGTGTGCTGTTTGTAGGAAAGACCGAGCACTGCTTGAATGATTATTTCCTCTCAATAATGCAAAAGCATCCTGCTCTGATTGAAGATCAACGAAATGGAGACCTGATAGTGAGCTTCAAGTTAAATTCACAAGGTCAGGAGAGGCTTGACCTCTTGGAATGAGAAGACATTAAACATTGCTCAGGAAGAGGAATACAATGTGCTCCACTCTCCTCCCAATCTTTGGACCACTGAGCACAAGGCAATCTCTTCTCATCTCTCCTTTTCACTTCTCTCAGGTGGATGTTTTATTTCCTTACATCGATATTGCTCAAGGACAATCAGTGCCAACAAAAATAAGAGATGTTGTAGACTCTCAGGAAACAATAATCTTACCCACTTTTGCTATTTACCTATGTTTAATATGCAAGAACAGGATGATGTAGGCCAAAAAACAGACTGTGTACAAGACAATGGGAAGTACTGAGTGGCCGATCCAAATGAAGATAGCAGTGTTTTTATTGATGCAGTTTAATCCGAGTGATGAGGGTTAACATGAGATTCACACCTCTGAAGCATG
Organism: Salarias fasciatus; assembly: GCF_902148845.1. Classification (NCBI taxonomy): domain Eukaryota; kingdom Metazoa; phylum Chordata; class Actinopteri; order Blenniiformes; family Blenniidae; genus Salarias; species Salarias fasciatus. Next base: position 33,006,913 of record NC_043758.1, on the reverse strand, counting down.
AAAGCTCAAACTTCAAGCACCTTTTCTCAACACTCAATCAGCACAGCACACACACTCAGTAGACATTTCCACTCTTTAGCTTTCAGATGAAAGTACTGATGAGGCTTTCTTCAGTGGAACTTTCCTCGATCCGATCCAGACATTCAAATCTGCAGCATCAACACAATCCTGACAACGGCAGCCGGCGGGGCCGCGAACGAAATAGGTGGAAATTAGCAAAAACATCTAAGCGAGCACTTTCATCATTGAAACAACTACTTTAATCTCCACAAAGAGGATGTTTATGCTAGCTGTGCCTCAAACCACTTTTCATCTCATTAGCTCAGATGGATTCTTGTTTGAAAGCGAGATCTGAAACAGGACGAACCTCTACACATCAAAAGAGAGAAGCGACAACTTACTGGACGCATCATCCGGGTATAAAAGCTTTCCACTGCACTCTGATTCTTCACGAAAGCACACGCGTTGAGACGCGGGTCATATCCATCGGAAGAGGACGCCGTCTGTGAGCTCTGTGACGAGACGTTATCTGTTCCAGGAAAATTCATCTCGGTGGCAGGTGACAGCTGAGATTCCCCCACAAAATGTTTTGATTTGTGTAATAGTGTGATTGATTTCCTGTCCCGCTTCGGAAATAAATGTGCCGACATTTTGGGCCCAAGTTCCAGGTAAGAGTCTCTCCCATTAGAGGGCATGTGTCTGGAAGTACTCAAACATTTTATGTTCCTATTTTCCTAAAAAGCATTTTACATTATATCATCAGTCCAATAATAAATCTCTTCTTTGGTCTTGTCAGCCCCTGCACCATCTCTCAACAACGGTGTGAGTCAGACCTTAATCTATCCACCACATTCGTCATTCTTTTTTTAAATAGTAATGGCAAATTCACATTGTCTGTTTGATCTGCTGCACAGCATGCGGGGCTTGCCAGATGCGAGGAGTGACGAAAGAAGGAGGAAGTAAGGCATGAGGATCACAGATGAGGCGAAACTGTGCATTCCATATAACGAATGCACACACACACACACACACACACACATACAGTATAGATGAGTCATTTGTCAGGAACATCCATTTCTTGGAATGTACAGAGCTGAGATTCATGAATTATGAAAGATGATTACTAAGGAACACTTTAAAGCCAACTGTTCAGATCAATCATGCAATACTTGGCTGGACCAAAAGGTGGTGTATTGAGTCACTCTACCAGTCTTCCTGCATTCAGATGAAAAATATAATCAGCAGATTTCCCCCAAAACTGAAGCTTTTGGCAACAGTGAACTGATAAAACATTGAAGCATTGTACACTGAGTGACTCACTTCTACCACCCAGTGTACAAACATAGTGTTATTCAAATCCTGCATTCTGTAACTTCAATGCTTTTCAATGTGATGAACAGCCGCAAGTAAATTTAGAATTATTAATACGGGTCAATACATCTTATTACCCGTTACTACAACGCTTTAGCCGCATGTCAGTTTTTCTACACTTGGCTGACTGTCAGTTCATCAGTTTCGATTATGGTTTCACACCCTTTAAGGATGGAGAAGGTGAGTTCAACTAAAAGTTTCATGCGAAAAGAATGGATTGAAATCTTACTGAGTTCCTTTTTATAATTCAATCAGACTTTTAAAGGAGACTGAACGAGGTTTTTGTTTCAGTTTCAGGTGTCCACTTTCACTGTAATCAATAAATTTCACATTTTACTTTTTGTCTTATTTCATCTAAGAGGAAGTCTCTCCTGGTGGGAGGTCAGCAATAATGTTTAGAGTAGCTGATGTGGTTTTGGATCAATAAAAACATATAAGATATAATAATATTAAGATATTAGAAACTAATCAAGGCTACAGAGCTGGATTTGATGTTTTTAATTTATTTATTCAAATTATTTAGAGCCAATGTGCAACCTATACAAATTTCACATAACCAAGAATACAAAACAACTTTTGACAAAAAAACAGAAAACATTCAGGTCCAATATTCAACTTCATTCATTTGAGCTTGAAAAGGAGTGTGTAAAGCTAGAAGAGGAACAGATCCTCCTACGGCAACGATTTATTCATCATTGCAGTTTATATTCATCTTTCTGTCATCAGATCAACTCACTTAGCAGATTATAGGGTTTTTATTGAAATATTTGGAACCATTAATATTTCCATCCCATTCTCAGAAATGATGTATTTACCAACAATTTCTCTATGAGATGTAATTCCAATACGCAACTCATCCAGTATGAATCAGATACAGAATAGAAACTACACCACAGAGGCTTCAAACAAACCAGGAGATGTATTTACTGCCCACATCTGTTGAGAATTATTTGCACATATTTTGGCTTTATAAACACACTAAAACCTTCAGCAGACTGCCAGAGATGCTCGGCTTCAGTGTCCCTGTCTGCCCAACAACTACAACACGAGCCGATACTTGGACATTACAGCCGCGCAGCATTTCAAACCTTTGGCATTACCAGCAAGGACCACTGCCAAAAACTGTAATGTTGAATTGGAAAGAAAGACAAGTTATACACTATTCTCCAGTTAAATCATTAAAACTTCGAAAAACTAAAACCTGGTTATCATTTGTAGGATTCCTACAATACTGAAACCTCTTGGCATCCACAGAACTCCCACAAACCATACTGTTTATTTCAGACTATTGTAGTTGCTATTATATATCACTACAAGTTGTCCTGTGTTCAGTTTCTTTGTCTGTGCCTTTACCGTCTCTGTTGCATAAAAAAGACGACACCCATGATGATCGCTGATTCCCTGAGGTCGTGACGAGATGGAGATGTCAAACTGAGGCGTCGAGAAAAGAATTCCACCCATCTCAGTGTTTAGTGCATCTATTTCCTCCTGTATTGTGTGGAAGTCACTAACACCGTGTTAATATCTCAGGCTGTGAAGAAAAAAACTTTAAGAAATGTCAAAGTGACCAAATATGATGTCTAACTGTTATCAGCACTTCACTAGTCACCGGGGAAACGTGAACGATTGTGCTGCACCTTGAAGAAGCTGTAATTGATTTAGACACAAAGATACTCAAAATTACGTCTCAGCATTTCGTCTTTACACTTGAAAACATTGAATTTCACTTTATCAGTTTCTCCCAGCTCACTTGCACAGATTTTTTGAAGGAACATATATAGCAGCTGTATAATGCTGTTAGTTGAAATATTCTGTTGCCATCCCTTCATTTCTCCATGTAAACGGGAACAGAGCTGGTTCTGTTCAGGCTCTGTGGGGGCCAAACTCTTCGGACCCCTTCTCCCATCTCACCTGATGATTGAGGTTGTTCTCCTCTGCCGCAGAATAAATTTGGAGCCAATCAGATCACTGCCTGCTGGTGTTGCATGATGGATAAGCAGCACTATATTACATCTGCCTCAAACTCCAGCACGGTACTGTACATACACATCCACATATATCCACAGACGCATGCACCCAGACACCGGCTGGAGCCAATAAAGCTTTTCTCCGGGATTGGAAAGTATAAATGGAAAAATGTATTTCAAATAACCTTTATCTTTCACTGTCAGAACTGAGACACAGTCAATCCTTTGAAGTGTAAAATTTCCCTTAGAGTGTAAACAACTCTCCTCCATCCATGACGCTTACCTCTCCTCTTTGTGCTTGCAATTTTCTACATGAATAAAGAAGCTGCTCCTTTTTCCCTCTGGCTAGACCCTGACTGGAGTGCAATCTGTTATAATATCAACTCAAGCCCCCATTGGCAAGCATCATTAGCCTCCGCTCTTTCTTGCATATTTAGTGCTGACACCATCCATGTGGCAGGAGATGGCATCACAATTGATTCTGCACAGCGTGGCGATTAGAGCCTGATGCTGTTCTTTATAGGTTTTTGCTCTTATCTGATCATCACAACTGCCCAAAAAGTGGAAATATCCATCAGAGAATCTTCTCTGCGCCTGAACCAGAACCCTAAATCTTTGTTTTATCACTGCTTTGCCTGTTTTTTTCTCGCCCTCATAAAACATAGTTTGTTCCTTTTAAACAATTTTGCAGCAAGTAAGCGAAGAAAGCTGTGACAGCGTTCAAAACGAAGAAGAGTGAAATGCCTTTTCCTCTGCCAGTCAGCTTAGTTTCCTGATAAGGCTGCTTGCTGTACACCTCACACTGCACTATAGGTAGGCAGCCTGGCTTAAGATTTCACACACATCCCTGTCATGAAAGATTGAGCTTGTGGGAGTCATTGAAATGTATTCATGCTCACAATGTAGAGGAAGCACGGGGCCACAGTAATGGTTGTCAGGGGCTGGTATGCCTCAGTGAACTGAAGACGACATTTTCTGTCTCACTGGCTGCAGGGATGTTTGAGTTATATAACCCTGCAGGAGGGCACAGATGAGAATGTCACATGTGAGCTCTAATAAAATGCAACGTTTAGTATGTGTGCCATGAAGAAACTCGGATCGCCCGAATGATTAAAAAAGCTATTTTTGTACAGCCGCTGTAATATTGGGACAGTTTTTTAGGGAATAATAATGTAACATTACGATGCACTGTGTGATCTGACTCACTCTGCTGCGAGGGAAACTCAATCTGATGCTGGCCAAGAGTGAAAAAAAAAGAAAGGAAGAAGAGAAAGAAATATGTGGGGAATGTTTAGAAATTGGATAATATTATCGTAAATGTCGCTGGAAACACCGACGAGTTTTGACCTTGAGTGGTTCACTCGAGATTATAAAAGCTTCTATTTCAAGTCTGTTTTCTTCCCGGACTGCCACAAACATCCCTGTTTGGCTGTGAGTGTTAAAGAGGTCTCAGATAACCTCCGTCTTATCTCCTGCAGGATTCCACATTATCCAGGCTCGGGTTAGGGTGTCCTTTTCAGAGATGCAAATGTTGTGAAAATGAGATGAGTGCATTTCTGCACGCTCCAATTACATTAATGAGGCAGAAATAGGCAAATAATATCAACCATAGGTTTGCTGTGGAGAGCCAGATGAAGGAAAGGGACTGCCGTGTCAGAGAAGGACATTCACGTGGCGTCTGGAAACGTTGCTCTGCTTTCCTTCCTGTTTTGAGAAAAATAATTATCGTCAGTTGAAAGGCGCCAGTGGATGTGGCGGCTAATAAAACAATGTATGGAGACGCCCGCAGCTCCACTGATGTGTGGATGCTTGAAGTTGTCCTCATGACGGCCCAAGTTGTGCAATTAACAGAAAAGAATAAATAATTCATTTCTTTTACAACTGAGAGTGACAGAGAAGCATTACATGTTGCTGAGAATAAATAGCAACCACTCACTTACCGTACATTACTTATGGGTAGCTGCACATAGATGTGTTATAGTAGCGCTGCTGTATCACGTTCACTGAGCTGACAGCGCTGCATGGGATTTATTCATTACACTGAACCCAAGTCACAACAGTTAGTCATAGGAAGATGCAGAGAATCGATTTATCGGGCTTCAGATAACAAGCCGAGATAAACTATCAACATCTATGTGAGCTGATGTTTGCACTTGTGCATCTGCTGCTACAGGCTGAAGTAAAGCTGGAACCAATTAGGCTGCTCTTACATAAAATAAGTTTGCATTTAAGATTGCAAAATCAAGTTAGGTACAATGAATCCAGGTAATGTTTGTTAAAATCAGGAGGAGTGAATTAGGTTTGGATGACTGAGAGACAGAAGCTCTGCCAAATCAATCACGCATTCAAACACTCACACTCAATCAGAATGATAGTAACTGTGATTCTTCATATTGGATCAATGACAAAACAATGTCTCTGAGGCTCGGTGAACATGAAAAGGGAAAACTTTCATCGTTTTCAAAACCTCATGTAAACAGAGCCAAAGAACTCTCAATCCCTCATTGACGATGTGATTCATCCGCTCAGCGGTCTCTCTTTCCCTCTCTGAGGATTACGGCTCACTCCTGCACTCCATCCAGCACTCGAGCTCTTCTGTGCTTCCTTATCCTGTTCAGGGTCAGAGAGCGAGACAGATAACCTCACACACTCACGTTCAGGCCGAAGAAGAATTCACCGAACATGCATGTTTTTAATCTGTGGAAGGTAGAGGAAAAGTCTATATATACATGCTGCAACATGCAAGCTCCACACAGAAAAACCCGACACAGACCTAAACCCAGACCTAAACCCACGTACAAAAATTCATAACTTCTTTAATGATTCGCCTCAAAACCTGTGGCTTCTTATTTGATAAAACCGGTTCTTACACTTCTCTGCCCCCCCTTAGCTTCTGTTAGTTGTTTGGTTGCGAACACAAGGACGTGTGGCTTTGTAGCTTTAATCTGGGATCAGGGCAGTTAAACTTTCATTTTTTTCTTAGTGTTGAAGAGTCTTTGTTCCTTGTTGTTGTCGTCTAAAACATCAAACTTCTAATTTTAATCTTCTGGATTTGAAGTACTTTTGACATTATTGTTTTGTACATCTTGCATCCCCCAGTCCTGCGGCGAGCCTTAAACAACCTGGATAATCTGGATAACCCATCCCGTTTCCAGGCCCTTTCCCCAGACAGCTCCCAACCTGCACATCCCTCTTCCAAAATCACAAATGTCACAATGCCCAGCTGATCACCCAACCTAATCATTCACTTTCATTCTCACCAGTCTCCATCAGGCAATGCTGCATCTCCAAGGTGAACCGCACATCATCGCGGTCTGGTATTTGAATAGGTTAAATCAAAACACAATCACCACACATTCACTGAATTCCGAGCAGACGGACTTGGTACAATGCTGCATTACAGCTGTGTGAACAGAGCGAAGCACACGTATGTATATACAGTGACTTGACAATGTTGAGCATTCCATGCACATATCTACTTTTGCTCACACACTTTGAGCCGTTTATTAGTAATTTAAACATGCTACTTCTTTTAAAATCAACCAAACTGACACTAACGGTTGTAAATGTGATTCAGTTTAGCTGCAACTGGTAATGACAGTGAATTTGTCCTTAATTCAGCACTGATTAGCGGAACATTTTTGATGAAGCTATGCATAATTACAGTTGGAATTAAAACAGCAGAAAGCTCTGATCAGGAAAGACACAGCTGCGACTGTCACTCCAAACAAGGCTGAAAACTTTAACGTGACACAGAAGAAGCCTTTTCTCATTGCTTTAAGTGGTGGTAAGCCGGGTTGATGTAACAGAGAAGCTAACGCAGACGACAAGGACGCGGACAAAGAAAGTCTGTGATTGCTGCACTTATTATTACGAAAAGTTTGATTGTCTCATCCAAACCCTAAATAGAGTGCTGCATCCCGAATAAGAACAGCATCATTTAAATGCAAGGTTCACCCAATGAATTCATACAAAATTAATTTCAGTAATTCTTTGTAAAAAAATAAGCAATTTTCTCACGTAAAAACAATTAAAACGATGGTTAATGTTAGGTAATGAGTATAGGCTGTCTGAGCTGTTTCTACATCAGGGTATCAAATGAAAGTTATGAATGCAACTATGGTTCTTTGAATCCCAGATGTCCTCTTCATGTATGCGCAGTTCAAGTATGTATACCAACAATGTCACTGGGTGACACATTCAACCCCGCTCTTAACAAATCTTCTCGCATGATCGTGAGAACACTGAATGACAGAACTGTCGTCACATTCGGAACTCTCGTTCTACTTCATCCCTCCTGAGCGATGGTGCTGAAAGCACTGAATGACTAATACCAGCATAGTCACGAGGAAACCCTCAGACCAACCTCACTGAGAAGCCTCTGCAGAGCCAATGACCACACGTGGAGTGGTGGTGTTCACACTGTACAACCTAGAAAAGGGTGCCTGGCGTCGCATGTATGTCATCCAGTGGTACTCTCCTCAAGGCAGCTCAAGATACGGACACTGCTCTGGTGGAGTGGCAACACACCCCTGATGGTGGAGGGCGGTTCACCACCTGATAAGAATGATGAATGGTATCCATGATCCAGTGGCGCATAAGTGCTGCTTGAAGAGAGCGGAGCCTCCACCAGGATCTCCATAACAGTTAGAGGTACGAAGGTATGGATTCCTGTAGAATCTTCAGACTCTTCTCCTCTGCTGTTCCCAAATGGTGGAACAAACTACCAAACTGTGCATTCTACCAGGTCCCTTTCTACTTTTAAGAGATAATTGAAGACTCAATTGTTCAGAAAACACCTAGGCACTTAATCCGAATCCACCTTACGGGTAGAATAGGTCAGGTGGTCCAAAACCCAGCACTTATTTAGCACTGACTAAGTTGCCAAAAATAAAGAAATAAATGAATAAGTAAAATAAGTAAATAAAATTTAAAAAAAAATTTGGGGGGGGGGGTGTAGTTGGCACTTCTTCTGCAACTTGATGGCAGCTCCTTTGTCCATTCGCACTTGAAGCAATTGAAGCACTTACTAAAGGTTTCTTTCTTATCTTTGAATTCTTGCTTGTGTTGTACGTCGCTTTGGACAAAAGCGTCTGCTAAATGAAACTGTAGAATTGTTGAAATGTAGAAGTGTCAATATAGCATCGAAGGGCTCTTACTGAGCACAAAGGTTCCTCCCCGTCTCGAGGAACTTTCAATGAAGAGTCACACTGTGCGAGGCGTATAGACTGAACAGCCTGTAGAACCAACAGCACCTTTGGAAAAAGGGCAGTGTTCAGACTTGGAGTGGCACCCCAACATCCCGATACCACCTCAGGCATAATGGGTTGACGGGCGAAGTGTGTATGTCACCCACGCATTTTGCCAGGGTAATGGCCAGCGAGAACGTAGTCTTGCATGGCATCCACTGTCGCTCCACTGTTGCCAAGGGCTCACAGGGAGGCTGACACAAGCCCCCTAGAGAAAGCCACGACCTGGCGTCGGCTTTCTCAAGGGGGCTCTGAGGCTTTGCCCCTGAGGCCCTCAGACCTCAGCATGGGACTTGCACTTAGTGCCTCAACTTGAATAATAATAGATTCATCCACCTTACTGTCTGCCAGGAGGTTAGGAATGAAACTCTCAACTGAAAGACAGCAGTGTCAATCTGCCTTTGGTGAAGAGGAAAACAGGGTAGCTACCATCACAGCCTTTGGAGGGCAAACTCGCTGATCCGATCGACACAGTCGCAAGGCTTCCACCAGACGGAGCTTTATGATGCCGTATAGGCTCGTCCCGTAATCTTCAAGTTAGTTCGAGCTGCATACGAGAAGACAAAAGGGAGCTGAACCTGGGATGACACCAGAATTAATACCTTTCTAGGGTCACCCAGAAATCTCAAGTGACGTTGTTGGTACACATACTTCAACTGTGCATGCACAAAGGGGATTAAATAGATGTCATTTCAGTTCATGGGCCACATTCAGGCCAATCTCATCATGAGTGGTACAACTGGTAAAATAGTGACATGATAAGGTTTAAATTTAAATTTCAAAGTTTTCCTTTAGTAGTGCAGAAAAAGAAATGATGACGATTCTCAATTTCAATGAAACCTTCTGGTGTAAAATTCAATGAAATGTCTAAAGAAACTCCTCCTATCCTGTTGCATTATGCATGAGTGGCATATTCATTTTCATATTGTGCTTTTAGATTTTAATCTTGTTTTTAATAGAATTTACATCTTTACAATTTCATTGGTAGCTTGCAAGGCCAGATCAGCGCCTCATACAGGTTGGTTTTGGCCCACAGGCCTTATGTTTGACAACACTTTTCTTCAAGCACATTTTTTTGACAAGTAAAAGTGTGAACCAGTAAATTTTGCCTGAAAAGTATGTGCAGTGAAAATTATGGCTCAGTCGTTGGCACGAATGACCTGCAAACTGTAGAGAAAGCCAATCTTAATGAGAGAAAACCACTCTTAAGTAGTTACAGTGACATGTTTTTTTTTTTTTTTGTTTTTTTTTGTCATTTTCTGAGCTAAACTAATAAAGTGAAGCGGAGGTTAAAGTCGTGAATTTCAGCCTTAATATTTTGAGGCTCGGTTGATCTTCTTTCCACGGTGTCCTCACTTCAACACCTCACACAAAAAGCTGATGTCAGATAAAGTGTCTGCAGTCACTCGAGGAGGGAAAACTCAAGTTGATCTCTGAATCTTCCTGTTATTCAGCCCAGAGATTAATTGCAATCATGAAGGACTCTCTCCCAGAGCAGGAAATGGGGCATCTGCTGCTTGATTTAAACCTGCAATGCCATCAGCCTTTAAAAGCAAAGCTGCTCATTAGAGACCAAAAAAAAAAAAAAAAAAATCTTTCAAAGTGACTGCAAGAATGCCAAGGGCAGTTTCTGGGAATATTTATTTATTACAATCAAACATTTGAAATTTGCAATGTCATACAAGATACTGTAAAAACCCACAAAATGCTAATGAGATCACGGCAATAATCAACAGCACACTGGCTATTTTTAAGGGGCAATAATAAACACGCACTCACAAGGTGAGAATGAATGAAATGAAAAACTTACTGCCCCTTTTGTCTTGCCTCAAAGTTAGAGATGCATTTGAGCGCTTTCAAACATCAATGAATGAATCATCAGTGATTATCCTTGTATTTATATTTAGAACTTTTTCTCTCCCTTGGAGAATAGAGCACAAAGCACAAATCCAGTTGAACTTTCATGAGAAGACTCAAATTCCGTTTAATTTCTTTTCACGTCATTTTTTTTTTCCTGACAAGGACAGTGCTCAGCAATCAGCAGAGAATCGACTGTAAATGAGCCAGACTCAATCCAAAAGGCTAATTTTCCTCTCTTATCCCCGATCATTCATTCTGAAGACAAACAGCAGCCCGTCTGCACATCCAGAATTGTTGTCAGTTTTTTCTCCTCATTTCTATTTCAGAGCTACAACTTCCAGCTTGGGAAGCCGAGCTAATAATTCATTTACACCCCTTCATGTCATCCTGGTGCAATCGGCCAATACTGTACGAAGCACAACTACAACAGGCGCCAGATCAGCGCGGTGAGTGCTGCTGCTGAGGTCGCACCGACCCACACTCACGGGATCATTGGTCATAATCCGAAGCAGAGATGAAATGAAATGACAGGCCTGCTTCTGGGAGTCTGAAGGGAAAAACAGCAGAAAGTAACAAACCTGACGCGGGAACATTCCCGAGTGGGAAGGCCACGATATGAAATCCATTAACTTTCACGGTAACCACAGGACACACACTTGAAATGAAATCACCAGGTAACAAAATTGTGCAGCACGGAGTTGGAAACTTTCAGACGGACTGTGGCTTTGCATTGACTTGCTGATTTTAGGATCCGTGCTCTTTATTACATTCCACACTGTGCGGCAAGAATCTCATAAACCTGAGTGAAACTTCAAGTCTGAAACGTGCAGAGTGCACAGCCTCCACTGAATCAAAGCTGACGGATGCAACGTCTGTCTACAAGCATGAAGAACTCATTCAGACAGTGTGATGCATGTCTGTTGGTTACTGAGCACATTTCTCCTGCTGCTACTGGAGTGAAACTGCTAAATAAAATCCTCTTCTGGCTGGTACACACTACAGCAGTCTTCAAAACTTTCCCCGAGTCAGAGACCACACACCTGAAGACTCCAAAAGACTGATCTCACAAGATCTACCCCGTCTGATCTTATAGTGCGATGTGTGTGTGTGTATGTGTGTCTGTGGTGTGCACACCAGAGCACACCACACACTCACTCATTCTTCAGCAGAGTGTCAGGTCCTTCATGCTCAGTCTTCTAAATCTTGCATAGTCAAACGTGACTTCGAACAGTTTTCCTTCACTCAATTCTCAGGCATTCCGGTCATATCATTTATATCCACTATTAACGATGAGCAGGGAGCTCATTCTGTCAGTTCATTCATTTATAGCTGCATTAATCCCCACCCCCACCCACACACAAAAGCCATTTACTCCCCTTTAATGACAACGATCGACTGAAAATGTATCGTTTTTGAGTTTTCATTACAGAAAAACTTCAACAAAAATATTGCCCACCAAGGCATAAAATAAAAAAAATTACCATCAGAGGTCCTTTAAACTCTCGTTCCTTGTTATTTTGACTCACTCAGTTACATGTGATCCAGATGACGGTGTCAAAAATTTCAACAATCAGATATACACTGTTGAATTGTAAAGACTGAACAGCACACAAAAAACAAAACGCCTGGATTCCTTCAACACTGTTGACGATCGACCTGGTCTAAGGCCACGATTAGATGACTTTTCCAGTGAAAACTCACTGTTTTGCATTTTTGATTTTAGAAGAGTTTCACCTTTTCATGGCAACATTTTTTCAAAACGATGTCCTTTGATACAGAAATGGCCAATATGCTGAAAATGATTTAATGTTCACGTCGAGCCACTCATTAGTGCAATAACAGACATTCATGTGGACGGATGGCCAAGTTGACTTGCTCTTCCAGATGAGTCCCAACAGAATTTGAATCGGGAGTCATGACGCTCTGGAGACTCAGGAGTTGTTATTGTTGATCTACTCACAGATGTGCAGAAGAACTATTTACTCCAGCAGTGGCACACAGAGGTCGCGTTATCAGAGCGTTTTGAAAAATATCCCTGTTCCGTGACTCCGAATATCATCATGGCGTAAACGGCTCGAGACCCAAAATGCAACGGAAGTGTGGAAACCCAAACTTGCATGAAGCGTATCCTGAACTGGAAAACACTGAATGTCTACATTTATATTTCATATGTTGTCCGATGCATCTGTTCAGACTAGTTTGGGGAACTAGACTTGATGAACTGGAACCTTTTCAAGTTTTAATTACGCAAAAGTGGAAATGAATGAAAAATCTTATCTGTCAGAGGAACTTGCTCTTTATCCCTACAAAGATACCAACAATTAGAACATCTTGACATGAAGAGAGCCACAGAAAGATGGAAAGTGAATGAAGTGAACTTGTTTCGCCATCATTTACCGCAACCGATTATGATGGGTATAATCTGGAGGCGTTTACATTTGACTTTAATTCAGTGAAAATGAAAGAGTAATAGAAGTGGAAATGAATGACTCCTCATCATCTCTATTGATCCATGCAGTGTGACTGTGTGATGGAGTGATCACATTTAGCCACGGAGCAATTTTTAAATGGAGTGAATGTAAGCCGAATGTAAACCTAAACGCTCTTAAACCAACTTATGTGCTAAACTTTGCAACTGATGACTCCACTAAAGTGTCTAAAGAGGAGGAACTATTGATTTGTGTTCAGCATCCAAACAAATTTAAATCCTTAATTAGCTCTGTGGCATGAAGCCAAATGTAAATTAGACATCTGACTTGTGATTCTGTCAAGACGTTGATGAAAGGTTCCAACACTGGCTTCTGGCGGAAACAGCATTGTCTGTGGCGAAAATAAATCTGATTACCGAAATTAAATTGTAAGTTGTGTGTGTGTGAGAGAGAGAGAAAGAGAGAGAAAAGGAAACGGGAAGGAAGAGGAACGCAAATGTAATATAATGCACTAATGCAAAACTAATGCCATTGAAAGCGAAGTCATTTCTTATCTTGACTGTATTTTTTCTTTGTTTTTTTTGTTTTTTTTTTTAACTTTGAGTACATTGGATCCAGTCTGCAGTTTAACATTATCTCAAATAAAGAAGGCTTCCAACAAAGTAATCTACTCACCCATGAGTGGCTGCTCCACTCCCATCCAGACTGATTTGCTGTGTAAATGCATCACTTCTGACTAAAAGCTGTTGCTTTGCTTACGCAATAACTCTGCGAGCCATGGATGATGACTGAGAAAACACAAATACCTTTAAAAAAAATAACTACCTTTGCTGTGACGCCAACCTGACAACACTATTACTGGGAGAGCCACATGTTTACAAGTGCAATATGTGTTTTTATTATGGCCAGGATATTGACCGAACTGCACATCCAAAAGCAAGAAACTATCATCCTGAACTGCTGCAGCAGCTTGCTTTCCACTAACTCAGCCTTCTCTCACTTACATCACTGAACCTTTTCCATTCATCTTCCTATTGTCGATTTTACAGCTTTTGCTTTCCTTGAACCATTTTTGACAGATATCGACAATACAGGCTGCAAACGCCTCAAAAGAGCCGCAATTCTGAAGACGCTCTCACCCGGTCGGCAGGCCGTCACATTTTGACCCTCCTCACACTCGCTCACATCTTCACACTTGATCATTTTCCAGCTTCTGAAAGAACTGAGCGTCTAACGCAGACTTTGAGAACAAACTGTTTGCTTCTTGCCAAATACCTCCCGAACCACTAACTATGAACTACTATAGAGACATAACAAATGTCATCCACATCACTCATGTCAGCAAACACAATGTTAGCACTGTATTCATAAAGCCATTAATTCCCATTGCTGTTGTTTCCATAATGAGATGAATTTGCTTGAACATTTAAAGGATCACACCTCAGACTGTGGACACCGACAACACTGTTGTACAAACCTGCAAGGAGACAACGCCTGTCCACAAGCTGACAAGACACAGCCGAGAAGTAAATGTTATCTGACACACTATTAAAAGTACTTTACAACTCAGTGTTGTTTTGACATGAGAACAACCAGGCCCAGCCACTCAGCCCGTTTAATCAAACCCGAAACCCTCAGAGGTTTAATAAATGTCCCTGCCAAGATTCATAAATGGGGGATCAATTATAATTGATTTCACAGTCTGATACATTTATTAAAGTGACATCCATTTATGCACACGCTCACCTGTTTTGCCATCAGCCCTGGCTCACACAGAATGAGCTGAGTAGCTCATACTTTATTCAAACTATCGCTTTCGCCATTTTCGTTACACTGGAATAATTGCTCCGCCGACAAGGCGGATTCGATACGAACGGCGGGCTCCACTTCATTTCTCACTGTGGTCAGCGCGTGAGACGTCTCTATAATTTGCTAACTACACGGCGTGCGCCGCGCAACAGGTGGAGCGGAAATGGAATTTCTCTTAAGAGCGGAATAAATTAGTTCCGGGGTGTCACCTCCTGTCATGTTAGGTGGCGCGCCACGCAGACCAAACCTGCCACTCAGCCGAGCTGCAGACAATCACAGATTATCTCATCTCACCGATGCTGCCTGGGGCATGCTGGGCCGAGCGCTGAGTTTCATGGCTCACTAGTAGATGTTTGGCTTTTTTTATTTTAGAGCTTTAAATTATGTACATCCCATTAAGTGTGAATATTACTGGATTTGTGTGTGTGTGTGTGTGTGTGTGTGTGTGTGTGTGGTGTGGTTTCGTGAGCTGTGTATTAGTACAGAGGGTTTTGCATTTTAAAGGCGTTGATCAAATATAAGTTTAAAGATGATTAAAAGAAGATCAATCAGGAAGTCCACTGAACACAAAAGCAATGATATTTGCATTATTTTTAAACAAACCTCTCTAGTTGTACTCAGTTTATTAATTGTTTTGATTTTTGATTTTTCTCAGTAAAACTGGCTAAAATGACTGTGCTGTACTTGCTGCTGAGAAATGAAGCTGAATTGAATTGAATTGAATTATTGAATTAAAATCTTTCAGATTGCAGCCATGTCCACTCTCTTCCGGCGTCCCTCAGGGTTCTGTCCTAGGTCCCTTCCTCTTCGCTATCCGTCTCCTCCCCCTTGGCCACATTTTTCACACATTTTACACATATTATTCAGTTTCAGTGTTGTGCAGATGGCACCCAGCTCTGGAACTCACTTCCACCCAACACTCAGTCCCTGAACATTTTCAAATCTCATCTTAAAACAAGTCTTTTGAAGCAAGAGTATTCATGTTAAACAATATTGGTCTGCTGCAATGTTAATGCTTTAAGAAAATATTCAAAATGAATACATTTTATTCATTCTTTGTATTTCCTCATAGTAGCAAAACTTTTAAGCAAAAAAAGTAATACTATAGGAAAATGTCTTTATTTCTATCATTCATTCAAGGCAATAATGATAAAATGTGTTTTTGTAACTGCTTGATTCATTTCTTAAACCACATTTCCAAAGATCCACCGTCCACGTTTAAAAAGCAAACAAAACATGAAGGTCTATATATACCTCTCAGGCTGCTTATAACTTATGAAAAAGTGAATTTACTTGAACAAAATATCTCTTCACTTGAAAAAATCTCTTCCACCACAAAACTACAAATGCTAAACTTCTGCTTCTTCACATTGCCATTCTTCTGGCACATCTGACTTAAAAGAAAGATAGACTGTCCAATGTGCAACACAAGCCGAACATTAGTTCCTTGTTGTGAAATGGTTCCAAATTAAACAGTGTTTCCAAAACAACACGGAAAAAATAACAAAATAAACAAAAACAATGACATCAATTATATGTATTTTAAACTTTCCTGTCAGGTTTGAATGACAATCTGTCTAGAAACTCAAAGAAGAGAGAGAAAAATTCAATTCAAACAAGAAGAAGGGATTTTATTTATTGTAAGAAAGAGAGAGAGAAGGAACTGACCCGCTTATATCAGGCTGAAAATGAATCTGTGCATATCGCAGTCACCTGCCTGCTATTCCCAGACAACACTGCCTTCTGACCTTCCATCTACTGATAACAATTCCAGGAATGTGAGGAAAGCAAAAGCAAATCACAAAGAAACATTCGAATCAGTGAACGTTCAAAATTGCAACCTTCAGCGTGAGAAATAAAGTTTAAGGCAAAATGCTTTCATGATAAAAACATGATTTCTTTGACTTTTTCCTGTCTTGAATTCCCCAGTCTGGGATTAATAAAGTATCTCTCTATCTCTATTTATCATGCCAAACTTTTGGATGAAGATGAACATGTGTAATGAGTATGTCTGTTGCATCCATGAAAAATGTCAATACATGCTGCTGTTCATGGATTGGATGATTCAAATCTTATGAATCAACAAAAAACAGTGCTTTAATCACGAAACCATCAGACATCCTAAAAATCAGTAGAAAGCAACATTTAGGACCCATTTGCCATTCAGTTTATGGCAGCATTTTGAAAATGATCTCTGTTTACATGGAGATGGCAAAAACATTGAAAAAGATGCAGTTATCATGCCAGGCCACAAGCTGGCACTGCTGGTTGTTTTTGTAATGAAACTACACACAAATACAAGCAAAGAACTTGTAAATGAATGTTAACAGCGACGACTACACAGACGTTCAGACACTCAAAATCGCCACAGAAGTTCTCTGTTTTCACTTGAAATCGTGTAAACTTGGCCTTATACAGTCACAACAGCGCAGACTGCCCGTGTTGCTAACCGTCCAGGTCACACCTACACATCTCTCCAACAGGTTACTGCCAAGGAGCTTTGCTGGAATGAAAATCATTTCCCAAACACTAATTCCCTCGCAGCTTGAGTTCTATTTTATGTATTTTTCTGTTTCCTCTTGAATACTTGACTACCTAAAGCTGGCACTTGGATGCTAATTACTGTTAATGCGGGCGCTAACTAAGCCTCAAATCAATCCTCCAGCATCAACTTATTTCCCATCAGTGGAAAAGATGAAGGAGGCTGTTGAACAGCCTCAGTGTAAAATTCTCTAGAGTTAACTCACCGTGGCATGTTTTTCAGAAGTGAATGGAGTCACACAGTCACCTTGTATGCACACGGCTGTTGCATGATATTACAGAAACCTGTCATAAAGTGTTACGATAAAAATATAATTGCATTTCTGTGTATGTTTTTCTGTTTTTCCTCTCACCCCTGTTTTACACCAGTTGTGACTAGGCCATATTTTTATTATTATTGTTTTTGATTTATGCCCTTCAGGCATGGAATAGTTAACAGTGTATAACAATACATGCATACTGTGGAAAAGATCATGTGTTTGTTTCTATAATACCTGTTGTGGGCATCTGGCATTTCTTCATGCTTTCTCTAAGAAACAAACTACTCCACAATATTAAACCATAAGAGATATGCACTTTCTTTCACTGGGTGTTGGTTACTTATTGCCCTCCTGCATGTTGTATGTCAGAGGTGTCAAACATAAGGCAGGTGGGCCAACATTTGCCCACAAGAGTCTCCAACCCAGCCCATCAAACAAACACAAAAATGGTAGAATGTTAAACAAAATCTTTTTGTTGTTTGGATCTTGTTTTCTTTGTACTTTTCATTGTGTTTTGCTAAAGAGGAATTATAAAAAATGGTTTTATGTTGGGATTGTAGTAATTTTCCATGGTAATTTTTTACTTTTTTCAAAAATAACATTTTCATGACATATGCTCTGCGTCACAGCAAAGATGTTCTTTACATTTTAAATATAATGTATTATATCTGTATATATATTTTTTTATAATATATTTATCATATCATCATATATCATCATATATAAATATATATATATATATATATATATATATATATATATATATATATATATATATATATATATATATATATATGTATAGGTGGTCCTTCAAATAAAATGTGTTTGACATCCCTGTTCTATGCAGTTGTACACACACACACACACACACACACACACATATCAGCTTTGTTGTCATCCTCCATGATGACAGGACTGTCCAGTTGTTGTTGGATGTCTGCACTATACCTTAATTGTACACGCTGACAAATGACCACTTTTGTAAAAATAAAATGCTTTATCCAACAACAAGAACCACTTGATTTTTTTCCCCCCACGCCAAATCACTGTGTAATTTCCATCTACACTCCCGGAGTGGTGGTACTTGGAAAAGATTTGAACACCTTTAGTCAGCCATAGGGGTTTGAGGGAGGTAGATGATGGATTTTCAATGTGGGGAAACTTAATTTGAATCTGGTCCACTGCACAAGCATTGACTTCCATTACCGATAAAAACCAAAATGACAAGAAGTTAATGAAGAAAAAGTATCAGCTGGAAATTCAAAACATTTCCAGCTACCCCTTTCTTTATTAAATCACTTGAATGTTATTACATTTAACACTGTTCTAAGATTTGTTTCAGCGAGTGGCCAATAAAAAAACAAGCCTCTGCACTGTGACCTCGGATGAACTCCAACATGTAACGATACACAACTGTGCCTGAATTGTGCCTCATTCCCTGCAAAGCAATGGGAGATCAATATTGATGCCCATGTGGTTAGTTCACTTAAAACTGGAAGAAAAAGCACTCTGGGGGCACAAAATTGTTTTGTATCATCGCCATCATCTCTCCTCTGTCGTCTTTCTTTCAAGGCAGTGCTTGATCGTACATGGAGGAACGAGTTAGTAACAAATGCTGCTGTTTTACGAACCATAAGCGACCGGATTGAACAGATCAGATTATAGTGGTGTAACTTTGTTCGCGATCCGGTCAGACTCCATGTAAATCTCACATCAGACTGCTTCCCGCTGGGCTCTGTGTCTTTTATGTAACGTCCTGCATGGTGTTTGAAAAAAAGGGCTGGTGGCGGAGCAGAACTGGTTCAAATGGGAGACAAACACCATACAAGTAACTGCTCTTTGCTCTTCATTCGTACAGCTAACAAGTCCGCATCTCACAATGCAAGTCTCACATGGCCAATATGAAAACATAATATTGATGGTGCATATAAAATTCAATAAGATTTGCATAAAAGTGACCATGTAAAACACACAGATACTATTTATAAAGATGAATTGTGCAAAAGCATGAATGCATAATGCTATAATGCTCACAATACATTAAAACAACACAGCAGGGGAAGCAGAATGGGGGATTTTCTGCACGGCCAGAGTCTGCATGAAGCAAATTCAAATGAGCGATGATTGCAGCCCTATAGACGAGTCCACGTTGCCAAAGATGAGGAACTGGATTTTGTCTCACTATCAACCAGTGAAATAGAGCACAAGATGATGCTTGGCTGATTCTCACTCTCAGATTTTTGCACTTGACAGTGTACCTTTCCTCCGCTCTGCACATGGCAAGCTGTATTTTCTGTATTTTCACATCCTCGAACAGAGTACACAAGACAACTGTGAAACAGATGGTTATTTCTCCCGGAGATTCTCTGACCTTTGAAAAAAGCAGACTTGTGGCTGGAAGGACTATAGTTTGAATTCAGGAAAAAAAAAAAAAAAAAAAAAAAAAAAAAAAGGAAAAGATTGGAAAGTGAATAAGAAATCGTCTCTCTGTCCTCTCTGAAAAATACTGCCCAGATGCTCAAGGGAAAAATAATGAACACCCAACTCCACTGCTGGAGCCGCACAATGGCACAATGGCAGCTTAAAGGCGGCGAACATGTGGACCTAATTACAGCGAAGGTAAATCTTTCTTGATATCATCCTTCCTCATGACTAAACCATAAAGTGCCTTGACAGAGTGTTTTCAAATGTCTCATATAAGTGTTTTGCCCAGAGACACATCATATTATTCCCTGAATATTGACAAACAACTATGACTGAGGCACAAAAAGTCATTATGCAACCAAGGCTACTTGCTCGAAGTTGAGGGAGGATTCTGACAAATATCCAAACATCCGCCACAATCTTATTTAATCAGGGTAAAAAATAGCGATATTGATATCTAACATTGAGATTTGTTATCTTAGCATTGCTTGATAACATCTCTGTAATATTATATCCTCCGGTCTCAATGTAGCATCATGAAGGAAGACATTTTTCAGCTGGATAAATCGAGGCTTGCTGTAAATTTGAAAACTTTGGTTGTGAGGGCTGTGACAATCGCAATGAACGCCGGGGTTTGTGTGACTTGAAAGGATCGATTCTTCAATGGGAGCTCACAGCAGTGATGTCTTTAATCTGGTGTGAATTTTGGGTCACACTTTTCACAAAGATGAAAAATGTCACCCGGCATCAGATCCTGCAACGGAGCAAAACAACTGTAAAACACACCAACATATAGATTGGTTTGTGGGTGATGAATCAGCAGCGGGAGAAGACAGGAAAAAGAGACTTTGTTGAATGCGTTGGGCTTCATTCTTTTACTCACTCTCAGTAGTTTGTGTCGCCATTGCATGTCACAAAGTTTGCTGTTTGGTTGTCAAACCATCGCAGAACACTGGATGATACAGCGTGACAATTACTACCATATTTAACTGACAGCATAAGCAAAGCTTTCACCAAAAACAAAAATATATACAGCAGAATTTTGACCAAGGATAATAAAATATTCAGCAGAAAATGGAAATGAAGCAACAGAATAAGAGGTCAGAGTATGTAAAGTGGAGAGGGACGGGTAAAAAGCAGATAAACTGTGATGCAAAAAGAGCTGGAGGATTGAATTCTCACTTGGTTCTTTAACAGCAGCTGCTGGCTGAAGTTTATCGGTGGCAAAGTCTGCAAAAACTCCAATTGGTGTTAACAGTAAACCACCATCTTCTGCTGGAGCGGGAGCGTCTGAAACATTTTAGCTCATTAGAAACATACAGCTCAAGTTCATCTTGACTGGACCGAACGGGTTAATTAATGCCAGAATAAGCTTTAATTCTAAAGAAAAAAAATGATGAAAATCTCAGCATGAAGCCAATTTTGACGACACCTTCTGGTATAAAATCCAGTGAAATGTCCAAAGTGTTTTTGCTAAAACTGTTCCATTATGCATGTTTTTACAAACTCATCCTGAAAACATGACTTTGGGGCTAACGTTAGTTCGTTATCTTTCATGCCATCACTGATATCTTAGCTCAGGTCTCGGCGCTGTGCCTTGTCTGCTACTCTTAACAACTTTGTTTTTTAAAAAATCCAGTTTTCTTTGAAATTCTCTCCGTTTGCTTGGTGGTTTGGGGGCCGGACTGGAGCCTCTTCTGGGTTGGTTTTGTCCCACAGGCCTTATGTTTGACACTCCTATGCTACTTGTAGAAGTTTCTTCTTTGTCAAAGGGACTTTTTGCTTCCTGATGAGGCTCACGCTGGGTTTTCTTTACATTTTTCAAAGAGAACTTTGTTTTGACTGCGGTTAAATGAATAAAGCTTAAAATAGAACAGTGGAAGTGACTGAAAACTGTCGTCGCTGCAGGTTCTCTGTTGTGGTCAGTGCTGATATAACGGTTTACTTTTAAACAGCAGCTGAGAGTGGGTTTAGAAAATCAGTGGGCTTCATCACGCCGGTCTGGCCTGCGCCATTTATGATCCTCTCACTCCCATAAGGTTAATGGTGTGGGACGTTGCGCTGCTCCGTTGATTAATTAGAGCTGGACTGAGGTCAGTGCCTCCAACCTTTAGCTGGAACTGCAGCTCATAACAAACAACTGTATTTACATGGGAGCTGCAAGTGGGCGGACGGCTCCAAAAAAACCTGAATCAACCTGAGCCAGATGAAAACAGAGCTGCCGCCAGATATAAATGTTCTGAGTCAACAAAGAAAGAGGCCAGTAAATCTGCCATCGGTGCGTTCCCTTGTTGTTTCTGCTAATACCCTATTGACCTATATTAACCTTAGAGGTGTTAATTACTTCAATAAAACCCAGGATTTTGCATTGGGAGACGAGACTTGGGAGTATCGTGATGCTAAAAGAAGATATGTCAGATGCAAGCTTGGCCTGATGGTGATGAAATGAAGTCCTGATGTTGTTGTATAGCTGAAGGCAAAAGAAAAGCATCATGTTTTATTCAGCCTGCATGCATGACGCTCACAGACAGGATCCTTTTAAAGTGGCCAGCAGCTCCAGCACCGAGAAGCTCTGTCTTTGGGCTCCATCCTTTGGTCAATTTTCATAACTGCATCAACAAACATGGGATTTTGTACAGAAACAGAACGTGCGGGTGGTGAGCAGCACTGAACATCATCTGTTCCACGTCTGCTGCTCTCTAATGGGTTTTTGCATTTCCTGTTAGCTTTTTGATGCTTTCAGAGACGACAGGATGATTGAACAATATCTCTGTGTAATGGAAAGTTCCTTTATGCAAAAAGCAAGTTTCCAATTGTCACACAGCAATACTTAGTCGTTCAGATGATCCAGCCTGACACACTAACCAGACATTTTTACACCCTGTGGACCGTCTGACAAGAAGTAATCTACAAACCATGCAATAATGCGGCCGATTAGAGCTCCCACATCACTCCGAAGGACTTTTCATTTTCCAAATGACTTATCCCGCCTGCACAAATGATGTAGCCGCACGACATCAAGTGTTAAATAAGCTTTGGACCAGGGCTATCCATTCTATTTTGTGGCCGGCCCTGTAATGTCTACTCCACCATAAAAATCTTATTTTCTATGCAGTTCAGGTAAATGACCTCCTGGGATATTCATGTGCCTATTTAACTTTCCAATATAAGACTTTAAGACGTGAAGATGACTCCACACAAAGACCATCGGCGCCTTGTCAAGTGTATCCTGGCATGAGAGGAGTTGACTCTAAAAAATGCATGAGAAATTTGTGCGATAGATGCATGCAATCCAGGGGAAAAAGCAAGTAGGGCAACATTTTATATTTCCGTCCTTTACCTGGGTGTAACAGCAGTGGGAGACCGCATTATCTGAAAAGACACACTTATGAGTACAAGCAAAGCAAAACTGCACCGACTTTATGAATGCATCTGTTTCAACTGACAACGTGTATTTCGGTGTGTTTCTTGTTTTAAAAATGTTACTGTTTCCACTGAAGATATGCCCAACGCTATCCGAGACGTCAGCGCGTCCCTGGAGCTCGGCGACGAGACTCTTACTCATGCACATAAATCCAGACAGAGCTGCCAGATGAGCGAGAGAATAACACTTGATTGAATAGCGGTGTATGTGTGCACTGTCACTGTGGCGGGAAAAGGATAATACCTGCATTATACGGGAATTCATAAATCCAATAGCAAAAATTTCATTTGCCTCCTTAATAGGATGCTGCAAGTACTTTATCTCTACTGCTCAATACAAAGACATAAATACAACAGATAATCCACCATGGAAATATATTGAGTGCATTACAGTACAACAAAAAAAATAACGATGAAGTATCATTTGATGCACGAATTGAGGTGAAAGCGAAATGTGTGTGTTATTTGTTCATCTATCATTTACATTTTTTCCTACAGACAAATTGTAATGAGATTCCTCTTTGAGACACTGCCTCTAACTATGATGTACTGTGTAATTTTTTTGCAGGTATCGCACTCGGATACATCAGCCAGGATTAATGCTAACAACTCACACAGGTTAAGTGATGCCTCAGAAAGTACAGCCGCAGAGATCTGCGCACGTCTCTGTATTTCTCATGAGAAGTTAAAGCCAAACGCTGTGGATATTGTTTTCCTTATCCTGTATCAGCAATTTGTGTAAGTCTGCAGTTTCTGAAACAAAAGAAAACAGGCATATCTTTGGTCTCCGGTGGATCCATTTTGATGGTTTTATTCGCTTCCCATAGAGCCACCGTGGCTTCGTCAGGACTGGGAATTATTGCTCTGAGCCTCAGCAGTGCCGCCGTTTTTTTTTTATGCAACAGGAGCTGTGGCAGAGTGCAGTGCATGCAGATGTTGCTTTACTGCACTGCGAGGTAAACAGTCCCTCCAGCTGCGGCGCTTTATACAGTGCTGTCGGCAGCGGCCCGTGAGGTCAGCCTCTCAGACGTGCTGCTCTTGTTTTTTGTTTTTCAAACAAACCGTTGCCTTGACCTCGCCGCTAACAAGAAGCAGCACGGAATAATTTGAGTACATGATTCAAGCCATGTTAAAAGTGTGAACGGATTCTTTTAATAATGCAGTTTCGATGAAGAGATGACGCATGTGCCATGTACAGGTCACAGACTGACAGTAAGTCACTATCTCACACATAAACACTAATGAAATAGCAGAGATTGATAAAAATGTAAATCAATTGTCATTTTAATCAACCATTGCAATTTACCCATTTATGACTTAAAGAAAGTGAGACTTATATTGATTCCACTGCTGTGCAAAGTATTCAGTATTAGTATTTTAATGATTGTTAATATGAACTATAAGTACTTAAAAATTATTGGTTATGACACTAACTACTGAAATAAACAAAAAATTCATATTTACAGTTGAAAAATGTATGATTGCTACCTGTAATTGTCTCCCCCAGTTAGGTCTGACAATGTTAGTGGGAGGAAGGTGCTCTATAATCTGGATGTTAATGGAGGGAGATGCTCTATAATCTGGATGTTTACATGCTGGTGGAGTTCAGAGGAATGACAGTCACAGAAACAGCTTTGACTGTAGCTAAAGAGAGTTGTCTTTGCCCTGCTTTTATGTACAACAAAAGTGATTTGTGATAAGCATTCATCATCAAAGAAGTGACATTACAGTAATGTTTTAACACACAATGTGTTATTCTGAAGACTGAGCGTAACAAAACATGCTTTGCTTTCCTTAAACAGTATTTAATATCCCGATTCCATCATAATAACCATAACAGTTGAGCTCTCTAAGTATCACTTTGTGTTTGTTCCTCAATTACCATAATTTTGGACCGACTAGATTCATGTGCTTTGAATTTTAATGGTGGACTGCTCCTCCTGAAATGCTGATCGTATGAACAATGAGACTAAGTTGTGAATTCACACTATTGATTGGGAAAAGCACAGCCACAGTGTCAGAAGACCCCCACCTAAGAGATATTCACACCATCACACACCATCAATCTAAACCAAAGATCAAATCTCACTGGAAATCTGCAAAAACTTTGCAGCAGGCCTGGACTGTACATCAGCCTGGGGAAATCTATCGGAGTGGCTCACCCCCACAGTTTGTTCTAAAGTTTCATTTTGTTGTGTTCTATCAGCTGGAAAGAGGTGCACAACACCTCGAACAAAGAAACCCACTCCACTCGGATTCTACACTTTTTGCCACAGTTAAAACCATAAATCATCGCCAGCTCTTTATTATGACAGGCCGGGATATGGTTCATCACATTAGTTTGGTAAAACATTATAGTTACATGTCCAGAAATTCCAAAACAAAACCTGCTGTTTGGTTCTGCTCGATGTTTTCTCTCGACCTCACAGCTTTAATGATGGATGAGTTTCTGGAACAATGAGCATATGTGCATGTCTGGGCCTTTTACAGTTTTGGACACAAATTGTGAAGCAGGGCTCCTTGCTTATACGTGCACATTATTTCATTTACCACATCCCAAAGGCAACATTTTGGGATTAGGATCCGGTGACAGTGGAGGTCCGATGAATGGGAATTACCAATTATAATGTGGGCACACTGCGGCCGTAAGCGGATGGGAATGGTCAGAATCATGCTCACTTTGTTCTGAAGGGACAAAGGTGTGCAGAGTAATGTTTCTCACACCATCACATCACAGCAGCAGCCTGAACCACTGCCATAAGAGTGGATAGATGTATGCTTTCATGTTGTTTTCAACAAATGCTCCTCTGAGAAAATGTCAAGGCTGAAATCAAGAAACCCATACTTTTCTAATCCTGTTTCATCCTGCCTTGGTAAAGCTGTTTGTAAATGGTTTCCTTGTGTTCGGTGGCAGGAGTGGCACCCATGTTGTTTATTACTGCTGTAAACCATATGAATAAAAAGGTCGACATGTTTTTGTGGTCTTCTGCATACTGTTGTGATAAGAGATTTCTACAAGTACAGTTGATTCTCCATCATCTCAAATCAGTATGTCTAGTTTATGGTGACTTCTGGGATTAATAAGGCATCTTCTCTTTCAGACCTTGCTTTTTAAATTTGAAAAACAGTGTGAGTGAAAATATCCGAAGGTCAGCCGCCCGTGAAATACCAACAACTGGAGCCACAGTTTTGTGATTTTGTCAGAAAAATTTTGCGTTTTCAGGGAAACATTTTGAAAACGACGTTTGAAGTTGGATCGTTATTACGGGCAACACTCAACTCTAAAACTACCAAGTCAAGGAGAATGTGGACTGGGAGTCATGCCACTCTGGAGGCTGCACATTATTGTTATTGTCCATCTGCTTGCACATGTGCACAAGAACCATTAACTCCAGCAGTGGTGTGCATGCGCAGTAGCTGCGTTTCCATGGAGACGCACTGGAAAGTTTGGAAAAAAGGTTACATCGTCTTCATCCCTCCTTTATTCACATGCAGACTAAGCTTTTCTCCAAAAGCTGTGTTTTCCCATGTTTACATCGTCATTGGGTCATTTTTAAAAAGTTACACCTTTGGAGCCTTTTTTAAAAAGTTGTGTTTTTCTGTAGCTTTCAGCGCCGCTGAGCATCGTGTGACCAGACTCCCAAAACGCAACAAAAGGTTTCATTTGTCACTTGAAGTTGTGAAAATGGGATCTAAGATCGCCTTTCTTCTTCATTCTGACGCTCGATTTCTGCCTCAGCAGGTCATTTTCACCGTGGATACTTGATTAAATCTGATGGCTTTCACCATGAAATTGGTGGATTAGCTGAACAGGTGTGCCTAATGTTGTGACTGATGAACTGCTGTTTAATTAGAATCCAGACTTAAATTCTTTTAGCAGATCCTCAACCCAATGAAAGCAGTGAGTTTACAATATGAAAAAGCCCTAAAGACAAGACCTTGAGTCGAAAAATTACACTTAATACCTCAACCCACAATTATTCAGTATCTCAGAATTGCAGCAAAGTTAGAAAACACCTGCTTGTATAATTGGCTCAACAAGTACAAATCAGATTAAAAAACACACCTATTTTGATGCTGCCCTCTTAAATCCAGGAGAGGGATTTTTCTTCAACGTTTATGTATTTGTTCTTTATCTAAAAAAAGATATTGAGAGTGTTCAAATCCTTTAATCTTAGTATCAGACTCAGAAAAGTGTCACTTTTCTGAGTCTGATACCTCTTTTGCACAGAAATGTCAGCGATAACTAATCGCGCCGACAATCTCCTAAGTATGAAATGTATCTTAAAGTATGGATAGTTTGTCAAATGCAGTCAAATGTTCAGTGTGCAAGCTGTGTTAGCAGCGTAAAAAACTCCTGAACTGTCTTATGATTTCTGAGTTGGATCTCACCAAGTACATCCACGTTTTACAAAAACTAACAGCTTGCATTTAATTTGCCATAAAGCTATCAGTTTATTTCATTATTTTATCATGTTCCACACAAGATTTCAAGAAAATTCTTGTTTCCCAAGCAAAAAAGTAAATCAATACTGTCAAATTGGGAAGTGACATTAGCAAAAATAGGATATTTATGGGATATCCAAGAAGAAGTCGACAGATGGCATTTATTAATGGATAAAACAAAGTAACATTTCAAGGCAGTTTGGCACAAAGTACACAGAACATCACAATCATTCACTTATATTACATAATTACATAAATGTTCTCATTTAGCGTCCATCAAATTGATGATACTCCTGGGTCCTCTGCACCGTAACTAATAATAAAAGTCAATATAGTCAGAACACACACGTCAGAAAGGGCAAAGTAACATTGTAGAAGACAACAATGATGCAATAAAAGGCAGAAGTAGTATTATGTGGTCAGGCACGTGCCGTGCGCTCCAGGGTTGGGTAGGCAGGCAGTCGCAAATTGCAACGGACACACCAATGACAATTTACATGTGTAGGCAGGTAAGTGCCAGCTTACTCTAACAAAATCAAGATCGTATAAGACTATTAAAAAAGCTTAAATAATGACTTAATAGCAGTCCCAAGACTCTCCCAATTAACTTTGTATCTCATGACCACACAGCGCATTCCTTGTTTGTGATCGAGACGCAAAATGAGTGAGAAAATGACAATTCCGACACGGAGCTGTCCGCGGTGCTGAAACGTCTCTCTACAGGGCCCACACCCCAAAACACATTTAATGACAGAACACCTGAAAGCAACAACCAAAAACAACAAATAGGTTTACGCTCAAAGCTCTTCTGCACATATGTGCCACTCTTCTTGCCCCTAATTCATGCCATTCACACAGTTATCCAGCTGACATCAGCTGCTAAGAGCAAGCATTTTAAGTCCATAACAATGTTGACCATAAACACCATATAGCTTACACAGTGAAAACCACCATCACGAGTGTGTGTGTGTGTGTGTGTGTGTGTGTGTGTGTGGGGGGGGGGGGGGAAGAAACAGAGAGAGAGACTAGACTTACTTTATTTGAAGATAAAGTCCATGCGCCTGTCCTTCTGGACAAAGTTGTTGATCACTGCGTTGTAAAATTCCTCTGTCTCAATGGATATCAGAGCCAGAGATGAAAGTCTTCCTTGCTCTGTCCTGTTGCAGCTGTAGGTTTTGATGTGTTTCAAGGCAGAAAAAGACCTCTCCACTGATGCATTGGTGGCTGGAATGGTCAAAACCAACTTTAGGAGTTTTGTTGCCTCTGGAACTGTTTGTTCAAGGTCATTTTCAACGACGAAAGCAAGCAGTTCATGAGGTGATTTGTTTTTGATCATTTGTGAGCTGTGCAGTCCAATGAGGTCGGCCTTTAGCCTCACAAAATCAAAATGCTTGCCATATTTAGCGAGGCTGTGCAGTTTTGCATCATCAATATGAGCTGACAGTTCATCAAACTTTTTACAGTCAACTAAAGTCAGAAAATCAAGCTCTCCCAAGTTCTTGAATCGTGCCTCCATTTGTAAATGGATGTTGTCCAGGATGCTGTGAAACAGCTCTCGTCTCTCATCTGCGGCCGGCCGCTTGCTGCGTGTGTTGCTGTCGACCAAGTTCAGCGCTTTGCATCGCTCCTGGAAAAGTTCGTAAAATGAGTCAAACGACTCGCGCTGCTTGCTCAAGGCTTTCATGGTGTCACTGACCCGAAGGGAGCAGAATCCTATGTCCATCACCTTGGCCTGAAGAACACAGAACAATGCGTCTGTCTCTGTGAAAAACCGCACAGTACACCATGAGCAGGAAGCAGGTTGACGCTTTAGAGAGCCAGACGCTGAATCCAGAGGCCATAGTCAGAGCTTGTCCATCCCAGTCATCGGGGTTTTCCTGAATAAGGTTGAACACCTCACGAAGCTCTGCATAGTGAAACATGACGGTCTGAACAAGCCTGGAGTTCGAGTTCCATCTGGTAGCCACTGCGCGTGGAATGCGCCTTTTCACCACTTCATGAAGTAGATTGCTGCGTTTTGTGGACTAGCTGAAATAAGCTGCAAGGCCTTCCAGAGTCTTAAAAAAGACTTTACATTCAGCGATCATCTGTGCAGACTGTGAGAGGACGAGGTTCAGTTTGTGCCCGTAACAGTGAGTAAAAAAACGCTTCCGGTACTTTTTCTCTGATTTTCGCCTGCACTCCATTTAGCTGGGATGCCATCACTGATGCGCCATCGTAGGTTTGCGCTACCAACCTGTGTGTACAGTTTAACTTCTCCAGCACACCTAAGACATAGTAAGCGATTGCCGTCGCTCTCCTGTCATCACTGACATCGTCAAAGCCCAGAAAAGCCTCCTTCACCTCAATACCGGGCACGTATCGTAAAATAACAGACAGCTGAGCCTTATTTGTGATGTCTGTCGTTTCGTCCACCTCCACAGCAACAAACTGTGCCACACTCAGCTCTTCTTTAATGTTGTCCCTCAGAACATCTGCAATCGCCTCAATCAAGTCGTTCTGAATTCTGTTTGACGTGCCGGAAAACACCGTAGATGACGCGAAGTGGGAGGCAAGATTTGCATCCTTGCTGGCTAGCAGGTGCAGCAGTTCAATATAATTTCCCCGATTGGATGAACTTTCAGTTTCACTGTTTCCACGCAAAGCCAGCTCTTGTTTACCAAGGAAACACACAACATCTATGAGACTTTTAAGAATTTCTCTGTTCTTCTTAACCTTCTCATTGTGTATGCTAATGCATAGCCGCGTTTGCTCATCCAAAGTCAGGTCAATTGTGCTGTGGCCAAATGTTTTCAGAGAAATCTGGCTCTGAATGTGGACCACCGATTTTTCATGTTTAGCTATGGCACAGGGCAAGTTGTTCAAATCACAATATCCAGCATTAGTCCAGACCTTGTCAGTGGTGCCGCCAAAAAGCAAACGATGGAAAGCAGAACAGCTGGTTCATTTTAGCGCATTCACAGAGCCAATCCTTCCTTTTGTACCATTCACTCTGAAAAGTACGAACAATTTTCTACAACAATTTTCCTTTGCAGAAGATCCGGTAGCTCAGGTGTTGGTCTCCCATCATTCAAAAGTTGACGTTTTTCTTCAAAAGAAAGACGTGCAAATTGTCTTAATCTCTCTAGCGATGTCATCCTGCCGGTGAGCCCGCCGCCAACTAGCTTCAAACTGATTCGGTCTTTTGCAGACACGTGACCAAACCAGCGACACCCCCCCCCCCCATGCGTCATTTTGGAGGGGCAACAACAGAGCAGTGAGCCACATCACAGTGATTTCATTACCGTCTTTTTGGCATTTTCCCATATGGAGAAGAATAAGAGCAACGAGAGGAAACGGTACATCTCGACCGAAGGGCTGGAACAACATAGTCATCTCAGCAAAGGTAAGCTCACCTGACTGTCATCAGTCCAGTCCAGGATGGAGGACATGCTGGTTTTGTCTGATTTGCTTTACTAGTTTTTAACTTAGGGTAATTACAGACTCGTGTTATATTATTGTGACAAAATGACCTCACATTCACATCCTACGTGCAAGAAAAAAGTGGTCATTGTCCAACATTGAAAACCTTGCTGTCATACTCAAAACCCACCTGTTTCAATCTGCTGTCACCCGTAACTTCTCTTTTTGCTGTTAGGTTGTCTGTTGTTTTATTTGTAATGTGTTTTGAACCTTGTGTAACGTGTCCTTGAGTGTTCGGAAAGGCGCTGTGAAATTAAATGTATTATTATTATTATTATCATGCATCACTCAAGTGTGAAGCAGTTATAAATGAATGCTTATAGCAGGCATCATTTTGTCTAACCACAGACCACCTGTCACCCTGTCTTTGTTTTGTAAACCAGAAACAGTGGTAATGTTGGCGGTAATTAAATTAAATGTGTTGTCTACAGGTCTTGCACTCCCACCGTCTGTATGATCCACCACTGAAGGCCTGGGCCATCATGGAACCATCAGGAGCCAGATCATCAGGTCACATGCACATTCCTATCAGCCCAGGGTAGGCACTGCCTACCCTGCCTACCCTGACTGCACGTCACTGCTGAACAACTGCACTCCATGAACGCCTCACAGCCCAAATGATCCAGCGAAGGGAACCACTCACAGTGGCTGACCAAAGGTCAAACAGTCCTCATCATGAAAGACCTCCAGAAGGGAACAATACCGTCCAAGTACCGTCCTATAACCTGCCTCAGCACTATGTGAAACCTCCTATCTGGCATCATAGCATCTAAGATGAACAGTCACACGGAGGAATACATGAGCAGAGCCCAGAAAGGACTTGGCAGCAACAGCAGAGGACCCAAGCACCAGTGACTGGTTAATACAAGACTGTAGGACCAGAAAGACCAACCTGTGCACTGTCTGGATTGATTTCAGGAAAGCCTATGACCCGGTGCCATACACATGGATACTGGAATGCCTTCCAGGGAACTGAGAACCTTCCCAAGAAACTCAATGAGGCTATGGAAGACAACGCTGGAAGCTAACTCAAAGCCAGTGGCAGAGGTGAGCATCAAATGTGGCATATGCCAAGGAAACACTCTGTTCCCCCTTCTGTTCTGCATAGGCCTGAACCCCCTCAGCCACATCATCACTAAGAGCAGATATGGGTACAGATTCCGCAGAGGAACAATCGTCAGTCACTTCCTCCACATGGACGACATCAAGCTGCATGCCAAGAGTGAGCGGGACATCGACTCCCTGATTCACCTCACCAGGATATACAGCAATGACATCGGGATATCATTGCGACTAGATAGGTTTGGGTGGATGGTACCAAAGAGAGGGAAGATGTAGGCCTGTGCGGTATACCGGTTCATACAGAAAACCGGTCTTTATTTTTGTTATGATATGAATTTATCATATACTGCAATACCGGTGAATAGCCCAAACAATGTCCGGAACGTGCGTGGCGGTGAAGTGTTTCAACGGGGACCCATTTCACTGCTGCACACCAACAACACAGCGTGTATTTTGAGCCGAGAATGGCTGTCTGCGAGAGCTCTCGAAGTGAAGCACACGTTGTTTACCCAGAGGAACTAATACCAAAAAGAGGAGCCACGTCTGTGGTTTGGAAGTTCTTCGGCTTTAAAAGGTCGGATGTGGACCAAACAACTATCTTTTGCAAATGCTGTCGAGCAAAGGTGGTAGCTGACGGTGGTAACACCAGCAATTTGCTTCACCTCCTTAGCCGAAAACACGTTTTAGAGTACCAGGAATGTCATAAACTAAGATCCATGCCCTCCACATCCACAGCTCAATCTGCAAGTAGCAGTCAGACGTCCATTCAAGATGCGTTCGCTAAAGGGACTGCATATGAGAAAAAAAGCAAGCGGTGGGTCGAGATAACGATCGCAATCACGCAATCTGAACATAAAAAAAAAACATGATATAGCCCTTATGACAGGCAAATGGGCTATTTAAAGCCAATCAACTGCAGTAATTATTTTCTTATTCGAAGAAAATGTGTGTAACAACACTTTTGCATAAAAAAAAATACCGTCAAATACCATGAAACCGAAATTATTTTTAAAAAAAACCGTGATATGAAATTGTTGCCATACCGCCCAGCCCTAGGAAGATGATCACTACTGAAAGGGTTTAACTACCTGAAGGCAGTATCAGAGATGTGGAAGACAGCGACAAATACCTGGGGATACCACAGGCAAATGGCAACCACGATGAAGCAGCCTGGAGGTCGGCCACCGCCAAATATCTCCAAAGGGTGAGACAGGTTCTGAACAGTCAGCCGAACACCAAGAATAAAATCCAGCCTA